>NC_142160.1:2434242-2737272 GCF_024610735.1 Ursus americanus | reverse complement strand
GTTGGTCACCCATGGAGCCAACCATGTGATTAGAGGGTTGGAACTCGCAGTCCCCCTGACCTCTGGAGTTGACACAGTGGCCAACGGCTGATGATTTAATCCATCATCGCTGAGTAATGAAGCCTCTACAAAATCCCAAAAGGAGGGGATCAGAAAACTCCACTGATCAGCAGTGGAGATCCGGGGAGAGAGCACCCCAAGAGGGCCCTCCACACGTGCGTCTCTTCATCCGGCGGCCCCTGAGCCACCTTTGCAGCAAACAAACAACCAGGGAGGACGTGCATGTCTCCTGAGCTCTGCAAGCGCCTCAGGCAACTTCATCCAACCCAAGAAGGGGGTCGTGGGAACCTCCCATCTATCGCTGGTCAGTCAGAAGGACAGGTGAAAACCCAGACTTGTGGTTGGTTCTGAGCTGGGGGTGGAGGGGTGGGGGCAGTCTTAAGGGACGGAGCCCTAAGCTCTGAGGCTGTGGCATCGACACTCTCTCTGGGAGGACACTGTCTTGGGTTGACACCCAGCAGGTCTCACAGAATTGCTTAGGGGTGTGGGGAACAGCCAACCCTTCCCCATGTTGGAATTTGGAGACCAGAACCTTCGCTCAGCTGTGAGCATCCCCTTGTCAGAGCCCGGTGTCCCTCCGTCCAGCCATCCATCCCCAACCGGAATGTATGCTTTTATGGGACTGGCTCCTGTGTTCCGATTCCCAATCACCTCAGCACCCTATAGACAACCCAAGGATGGTCGTGGAGACCACGTTCCTGAGCCTCCATCCCTGAGACCCTGCAGTCTTTGTGACCGCCTGGAGATCACCCCTTCCGGGACAGGTCGGTAACACTGCCGGTTCGCTGACCAGCCCCTTAAGGGCACGGCCTCTTTTCTGATGTAAAATGGAAAAGAGTTTAAAAGAACGTTAGTAGGAGCCACTGCTATGAACCTTTCCCAAGACTTGAACCCCTGAATGCTCCCAAAATGTGATGCAACCCCTGGGAAACCGAGGCCCCAGCCAGGCATGTAAAAACCGCCTCGTTCCTCAGCCAGCGAAAAGGCTTCTGCACGAGGTCAATGCGGCTGCAGGGCCTTGCTTTCCGAGGAGAGGCGAGCAGGTGGGAACACGCACTGAGAGCGAAAACCGGCAGGAGCTGGTCGGGAGCGTTTTCACACTGGGACCCAGGGCTGTAGTGTCAGGACACCAGGGCAGACAGACAGACAGACGGGCAGCCTGCTCACGGCTCACGCCGGTTCCAGGCGTGGGAAAGAAGAGCAGGCCGGGGGCCTGAGCCAGTCTCCATTCCTCACACGGGTCAGTCGGTCTGGCAGCCCAGCTGTGGACATGGCCAGCCCATCGGCCACACGTAGCAGAGATGCCTGACCGGGTGTCCAGCAGAGAAGCAGGAAGAAGGGAAGGAGGGGGTGTTCCCAGCCATGTCCCGGGTGCTCCTGCGTCATCGTTTCCAAAACCCAGGAACAAGGCAATTCAATCGCTGGGGTTGCCAATATCCCAGCGCTCTGCGTTCGATTCCCTTTGTTTTCTAAAGCAACATGGAATACCCGAATGTTCCCTTCCTACCTCTCCTGGAGAAGGGCCACGCCACGCACGCTCAGAGGCAGAGCCTTGCTGAGAACTGGAAATAGCGCCTGTCGTCTGCTGGGGCCGGGCTCCTGCACCCCATGCTGAACGACACGCGGTCCCCAGAGCTGTGCCAGTGAGACCCCCCTGGGTTCACACACACCCTCTCGGAGCTCGGAGCTCTGTGGAGTAGCACCGTGGGCAAATTGAAAACGGCACCGGAAACAGCTCCGTGCTTTCAAAGAGAACGGGGTCTATAATGAGCTTCGGAGAGGAAGCCCGGACGGCGTTCCCAGCAGAGACGCCCGCAGTGACCACCCAGACTTTGCACATGGCGCTCTGCACGCGAGCTTGCTCATGGGTCTCCGGTCCCACCTGCTTCCCCCTCGTTCTCACTGTCAGACTGCCTCCTCATGCCGGGGAGCCCAGGCACAGGGAGAGGCGCAGGTGGGAAGCGAAGGTGGCTCCTGGTCACCGACTTTGGTGACGCTTCTTTCGCCCTCCCCTGGATCCTTGTTCCTGACCACGAGACAGCCACTGCCTTGACGCTCCTCCATCCGGGAAACACACCTTGGAGCACAGCCAAGATTCCTGCCGGGCGCCTGGGTGGCCTCAAAGACGAAGGACCTGTACCGAAGGGACATGGGACACGCCGTCTAGCTGGAGGTCGGGTTCTCACCACTGCCGTACAAGGAGCTGCCTTATCCGCGGGTCCAAACCGGCTCTGGCGACATGGCTGTGTCTTCCCACATTTGGCCGGAAGGACGGGTTGACAGAGCAAATGCTACTGTTTTGAAATACGTGGGATGTTGTTTCTGTGAGACTGTCTGTCTTTGGTCATACATTCCACGGCTGATATCAGATACTATTAAATGTGAAAGTCAGAACATTTTAAGCCAAAGCTGGAGTGGTGGTGAGGACATGACACCGTGCCAGTCCTCTGCTGTGGGTGACAGCTGGGCTGCTCTCGTCCAGGACCAAGTGGGGACTGTGGGACCAACACGGGGCACGTGTCCAACCCTCCAGGCTCATGCTCGAAAAGGAAAGGACCACCATAGGAGCAGAATGTCCGCAGTCAGCTCCGGTGGGCCCGGCCCAGGAAGCAGCTTCTGGTTTGGGGGCGGCCTACGGGCAGCGTGGCCGGTGGGCACAGGTTTGCAGCCGGAAGTCATCGGGCTTTATGTAAGCTTACACACATTGTCAGACTACTTCTGTCCGTTCAGCCTGCCCTTGGAAGTCCACTCTTGTAACTGAATTACTGAAGGAAATGTGCATTCACGTTCTCTGGAGGCCACAGTGTAAGGTGGTGGGAAGCAACTAGAGGGACGAGGGCCTCGTACTGGACGACCCTGGGCTGCGGGGCGGGAGGGGAGGCCTTGGCCTGTGAGTGACGACCAGGGCAGGCTCTAGCAGCAGAGCGGACAGGCAGCTCTGGCCTGCAGCCCTCTCACCTGTCCCCGCCGTGCGGCCTGCATCAGTGAGGACAGGCGCCTCAGTGGTGTGACCCATTTCACCACCACTTTTCAGCGCAAGAGGAGGCCGGGGGTTTATTGGACAGAAACAGCCAGAGACAGGCGAGTTGGGAGTCAGACACCTGCCCTCCCATCTGCCCTGAACTGTGACCCTCAACTCCTCAGGAAAGTGTCTGGTGGGGAGACAGTGTGGGTATTGCAAAGCTGCAAAGCTGATGTCATGTTATGGGTGTGTGTGTGTGAGAGAGACAGAGACAGAGAGAGAATTTGGGAGCCATCCTAACGCATCTTTAGAAGGAGACACATGAGGGTCTCCCTGTGCAGGTCAGCAACATGCAGCGAAAGTAGTAACAAAGCCTCACCTACCCAGAGTGCGATTCTGACTTAGCCTGAAATGCACGGTGGTCCCCCTGCCTGGGTTACAACGTGCAGCCTCACGCTGGCCACAAGTGGGCCATGCTTCCTGGGGACGCCGGGTGAGGGGCGGGCCGGCGCTGGTGCCGAGCAAGGAGCCCCAGCTGCAGGGCGGGGATCCTGGACCTGCGGGAAGGACAGACTTCTCGGGTCCCGGGGTTGGAGGGAGGCTGCAATCCCCAGGGCTGCACGTGCAGAGGGGTGAGATGGGAGCCTGCAGAAATGGGTCAGTGTGTACTTCCTCACAACCCAGAACATCGGGATTTGGAGCAGAGATCCTCGAGCCCGGCTCCCACCAGGATCGTCCTGAGGGCCATTTCGTGCTGCCCTCCTCCGTGCTGGGTGATTTCCCGGAGGAAGAGAACAGCCTGGAGGCGCCCAGGCGGGCCAACTCCCACGGCTGCATTCAAGCCCAGAGGAAGCAGATGGTCGGCATTTCCTGCCCTCCAGACCCTGGGCTCTTTTCTTCCTCAGGTGAGTCACCACGGCCCAGCAAGTGGCCCTCCACTGCCCACGCGCCCTCCCTCCAGCGTGGAGGGCCTGTCCTCCGGTGACACGCGGGCAGGGGTGGGCGCTGGAGATCACCTCTCCGGAGCTGCCTCCGCGCTGTGGCCGGAGGACCCTGTGTGGGCACGGCCCCCCACCCCCATCATCACGCTCTCACTGAAGACCATCTGAGAGCCGCCGCACACAGTACAGAGCAAATGCAGCGTCCCAGTCAAGGGCTTGGCTCCGCGCACACTCAGCAAGTGTTCATCACACGACCCCCCTCCCCCCCCCAGGCTCTGTGCTTTCTGGAAAGCCCCTCACAGGGGATGGCCAGACAATAGCATTCCCGATGACCGGGCAGGGACAGAGGAGGGGAGGCAGTTCTGATCCCTGGGAGTTGAGCCCTAAGTCCGGTCCTGACATCGCAGCAGGCAGCCTTCACAGCCCGCACCGTCTCGTCCTAGAGCACGCGGACCCCTCGTTTGGCCCGGCTGCTTCTGCATGCCGCCGAGAAGGGAGAAGGAGCCACCGGTGGGCTTTGCAGTTGGGTAAGTCCGAGGGACAAATTAAATGTTCTGTGGTCACAAGACCTAGCCTGGCATCAAGAGGCTGGGGTTCAGATTGCAGTTCAGCACACAGCACCCCTGACTTGTTCAAGACAAATGACACGGGGCTCGTATGTCCCCTACGGCAGGGGCTGGGGACAACACTGACACCTACAGCCCCCCCTCCCCCACCCCGAGGCCCTCAAAACCTGGCCAGGAGGACCTGTGCCCTCAAAACCTCCTCCTCCATCCCTTCCTTTAACCTGAGTGTCTATACTGAGGCCCACCCTCCTCTACTTTACGCTAAGGTGTAATGACCAATAGCAGGGATCGGGGCTTCAAGGACCACAGTCATCACGTGGGTCGGCCTCTGCAGTCCCAGCTGAGGGAACTGAGGCTCCAGCCACATGCCGGCAGGACTGTTACACGGTCTGGCACCCACCGCCGTCCCTGGAACAGTTGCAGTGACATTTTCCTCCAGCTGAAACCATCTCGTGTGAAGACAGCACCAGGCCCTGCTTCTTGGACAGGAATGCCAGGTCCATGCAGCCAATGGAGCCCCTCAAACCTCAATCCCGCCTTCTGCCCACAGATAACCCTGCCAGAACAGTAGCCTCCCTCCGCCTGCCCCCCTCCCACGTACGAGGGTGTGGACTCTGCAGCCCTCTTCCCACCAAGTGAAGGAGACTCTTGCCCCCAGCCTCGCAGCCATCAGAGCAGAAGCTGGGACCAGCTGGGACCTCAGCACACGGCTTCCTCGCCAACAGAAACAAGTCCGGGGCGCCCTCCAAGGTGGGAGAAGCCGAGGGTGAGGGTGCCTCTTAGCGGCCCCGGCTTGGCCCCGAGCCTCCCGCAGACTTGGGACGCTGGGGCCAGTCCGCTCCTGCGCACCAGCTTTGGACACGGAGTCCTTGCCCTTGTGAGCATGTGGTCTGCATGTGTGTGCAAGCAGGGCTGTCTGCGTGGGACCTGCTGATCAAACGCATCTCAAGACTTTTTTTTTTTAAACTGGAAACTGTCATTAATAATCTGATTTTTATCTTTGTTAGGCTTTGGCCCTGAGGTATCAGGCTTCCATATTATCACATTTCAGTCAAGCTTCCACTGCTCGCTTGACATGATGGTTAATCTTCTCACATCAAAGCAAAGGGCCGGGCTACACTTGTTGGCATTGCGGCCGGGCCCACAGCCATGCGCGCCGGCTGGGAAGCCCGCTGCCCCCAGACGGAGGGGGCCGCCCCTTCCCACCTCAAGGCTCCGGGACACTTCAAAGCTCTTTCCCACATTTCCTAAGAAAAAAAAAAATGTACATGAATAAAAAGTAGGGGGGAGGGGAGATCAAGGGCGAAGATTTCTATTTCATTTGTTTTCCGATATTTCTTTTTGTATTAAAATTGTGGAAGTCAGATCCCGTGTGCCTTGGGGTGTCGACGCGTGAACGTGTCTGCCTTATTTTACTCTTAAAATGAAAGCAGAACATTTTGTGTTCACGTAACCCTTTGCTTCTAGGAGCTCAGGAGCGCCGAGAACTTCGAAAGGATAGGAAAGTGTAGCCAGCTCAGAAAGGGCACGAAGGAGACAGCCTCTCTCTAGTTACCCTGCTCGGTGCGGGGCCACCATCCCAGAGCCCTGTCTGCCCCCTGCAACGACCCCCTAGCTCTCAGGGGCACCGTGCTCCCCGACGGTTCCCAGCTCCTGTCCCCCTGCCAGTCCCTCCCTGTGCCGTCTGTGCACCCAGGGCATCCGATCTCCAAGGCCAACCCGGGTCCTCCAGCCCCTGCCAATAGGCCTGCAGAGCACTAGCCATCGTCCTCCCTGGATCACGTCCATTGGCATCATGCCCACACTACCACTTGTCCCCCCAAGGAGAGGATGTTAAACCCAAGTATTCATCCCACTGATGAAGATGTACCAGGCGGGAAACAGCCAGGAGACACTACTCTGGTTTTTCAAGGAAACGGTAATGAATTCGGCCACAGCCAGGGCACCTTCTCACCTGCTCCGAGCAGGGAGAGACCTGGTTGGACTGCATGCCCCCATCCCGGCCTGATGAGGAGTATGTGGGTGTTAGGGGGAGAGTACATTGCCCAATGCCAGGCCAGGAGGGGCCACTCCCAGAACATGACAAGTGTTTGCTGTGGTCAGGACACTGCAGGCTGGGTCTGCTGAGCTCCCCCAGAGATTACGAGGAGAGAGGGGTCGTGGGGAGGGGGCGGCACAGAGGCTCTGTGACCCCAGAGGCCGGCGGCCCAGCAGGGAAGGTGGCATCCGTCCATCCGTCACCAGCCAGCATGGAGCTGCCTTGCAAGGAGCCCTGCAGGCAGGCCCAGAGAGAGGATGGTGGATAGCCCCCGGGCCCCACAGGGGCGGCCCCATCACCAGGAAGACCCCTGTGTCCTGGCCAGGTCTCCACCTGGGAGTCTCAAGGAGTCCAGCGAGCTTGGGGCCTGGAGAGCCTGTGCAAGGTGCCCCCTGCCACGTCCACGCTGTTCTGCCCACAGCAGAAGCCCAGGAAACGCTTGGGAAGGGACAAGTACAGTCACGTAAAAACAGAACATCTGGGTTAGGTCCTGCGTCAGAGCCCCCGCCGGCTCCCTCGGTCCCCTCCCCCCGGGACAGGCCAGCCCCTTCCCAGCCAGACGCAACTGCCCCTCAAGGCATGGGTGTCATCTCCACTAAGGGGAGAATAACATCAGCGGTGTTAATAATAGTCAACCAGCCTTCTTCCACCGCAGCTCTGGGTTCAGCCTCCCCGTGCACGATCACCCGCCCTCCGGCCGTGACCCGGCGTCAGGGAGACTGTGGGTCCGCGCTGAGCGAATGTGTGTACAACTCTGCTCTCCACGATGAAAAGTACCGGAAAGAATCATGAAACAGAGCGAGTCTGCTAAGATGTGCCCTTCGACCCGAGACGCTGCTGCCAGCCCCGCGTCCACAGGACCGCGCTGCGGCAGTCCCACTCTGTGTCTTCCCCAGGTCCTCCCCGCTTATTTCCACGCGAGCGTTCAGGCACTGGGACCCGTGCGACCACGGGGGTGGAGAGCCACAAGGGAAGGGAGCTGAAATGATTCTCAGCCCTGATGAGCTTCCTCTTAGAGCAAACGCGTGCTTGGGGGGCCAGCCGTGGAACTGGGGGTCCTCCGGGTGAACTCCCGTGGGAGAGATGATGTCACTAAAGCATCAGTCGTATCACACGACAATCCGGTTTCCACAGATACGATCAAAATCCAGCACCGAAGCTGCCGTGTGAGGCAGACGGGATCTTCAGGGGACGGGACCTTATCCCCGTGTGGTCTGGGGTCCCCGGCGAGGTGACAGGAAACAGCCTGCAGCCCACTTGCTGTTGTTGGGGATTCTCTGAACACAGTGAGCACCCGCGCTGCCCAGGGGGAGGGGGAGGTCGTCCCCAGCTCGGCGGGCCGCTGCCATGGGTCACCCAAGGCAGGAGCAGAGTCGGGGTCTGGTCTGAAGATGTATCCTCGGAGACCAGCTCGTACTGCTCACCTGCGTATTTGCTTCTCTGTCATAATCTTTAGAACACGCTCTGCTACCATAGGTTCCAGCAATTCCATTTACTAATTCAAAGGAATTGGGACGCCTGGGTGGCGCAGTCGGTCATGACCTTCGGCTCAGGTCATGATCTCGGGGTCCTGGGATCGAGCCCCGCATCGGGCTCCCTGCTCAGTGGGGAGTCTGCTTCTCCCTCTGCCCCTCCGCCACTCCTGTGCACACACTCTCTCTCTCTCTCTCTCCCTGTCAAATAAGTAAGTAAAATCTTAAAGAAGGGAATTAGTTCAATATCAAAGGCTATTAATTCAAGGGAATTGAAAGCAGAGTCTCAAAGAGATATTTGCACCCCCAAGTTCACAGCGGCGTTATCCGCAGCGGCCGTAATGTGGAAACAAGCCAAGTCGATGGACAAATGGATAAATAACATGTGGGTGGACCTTGAGGACATTCACCTAAATGAAATGAGCCAGTCGCGGAAGGACAACTACAGCCTGTTTCCACATGTGTGAGCTCTCAGCCACTCTGCTGCCCGGGCGCTCATCCGGACGCGGGTTTTTAATCCAGCATGACTGGGAAGCTGTAGGGACAGTTTCTCTGGGATGGTTCCCTCTGTCGCTCACACTTCCGTCTTGCGGACTGCGTTTCTCTCTGTTCCTCAGAAAGGCAGCCTGCCCATGAGAGCCTGGACGGGAAGGGGCCGCTCTGTTCAAGGGATCGTTTCTGAGTGAATCTGAGCCCACATGTAGCCCCACGGGCAGGGTGGCAGGGCCCCGTGTCCGCAGGGTGACCCTGGGGAAAGCTGGGGTTCTCGTGCGTCAGAATCCCGGGGCGGGCCCACTGCCGAGTTCCCGCTCAGTGAGGGGAGGACTCGGGATGTGGATTTCTAACACGTTCTCCAGTGATACCGCTGCTCTTCCCAGGACTGGGCTCAGAACTCCTGGTCAAGGTCGCCGGAGGCCCCTCAGCCTGGCGGGCCACGGAGCTGCATTGCAGCCCCCGCGCAAGCACACATCCTCTTCTGGGATCTCAGACAGCGCCTTGCCTGCTCTGCACACTGTCCCATCTTGGGAACCAGGAAAACCTTGCGAGATGTTGGCAGAACTGAATCGGGTCTTTAGGGGGACCTGCTCCTCGTGCGTGCCCAGCAGACAGCCTGCTAGGAGCAGCTGGTGCTGACGCCCTGAGGCAGGGGCGGAGAGGTCAGCCCTGCACAGAGGATGCCCCTCCCACCCCACCCCTATGCCAGGAGAGCAGCCCATCGACCAAGTGTCCTCCCGAGACTGCTGCACGGCGGCTCACAGCCGGTGTGACTTTGATACTAAAACACGCAGGCCTGAGTCACCGACTGAGGGCTGGAAACGTGCCCACGTCTGAAGAGGAACAAAACTTCAAAAAAAAAAAAAAAAAGAAAAAAGAAAAGAAAAGATTCCTGTCTGTGCCTGGCCTCTTGGGAGTTGGCCCCAGACCCCACAGACTGCAGTTTGTGGTGACTTTGATGGGCAGTCTCAGAATCACAGGAGGGAGGCCCGGAGAAATGTGCTCCTGCCACTGGGGCATCTGGTGAGGCAGCCTCAAGCCCGGCCCCGAGCGGCCAGCCGGCCCTGGTGGGGCGAAGGGGCCCCCGGCAGGAATCGCTGGGGGAGGCGGTCCTCCCACTTCTCAGCTCCTCAGAGTAGGGATCCCAGCCCGAAGTGCCCCCCCAGGCAGTGCACACAGGGCGGCCCCCCACCCTAGGCAGTGCACACAGGGCGGCCCCCCACCCCAGGCAGTGCACACAGGGAGCCCCCCACCCCAGGCAGTGCACACAGGGCAGCCTCTGAGCTCAGAGAGGGGTCTGCAGGACTTAGAGCCCCATGCCCAGGTGAGGATGGGGCCCGTGATCCTACAGGTCTAACCAATTCTCAGGGCCAACATGGCCCGTCCAGGGCCCTCACTTAGAGAAGCCTGAGTCTAACCTACAGGCATCCCCAGCTGTTTCCTGGCTGCCCAGAGAGGGGCTGCCAGTCACTCAGGCAGCTGTTCGGGGTGGCTCAGAGTAGGAGTCCTGGGGCCTTCTGCCACCCAGCCTGCTCTCTGCCTGTGTGGGGCATATGGGCAGGGATCGGGGGCCCAGCTTCTCAGACTCTCTTTCCTCCCTCAGCCTCAGAGCCGCATTACTCACACACACACACACACACACACACACACACACACACGCGCGCGCGCGCGCACACACGCACACACGTGCACACTGCTTACGCCTAACCTCACTTAACCCCCAGTCTGCCTCAGGCTGCATGGCTTTTCCCTCTTTAAAGTTTCATCATTTGGGGAGAGGGAGGGAAGAATGTGTTTTTTGGGGGGGTGCCCATTGATGTGGTCCCAGCCTGGTGGGAAACACCCCAAGTTCCCAGCATGATACCCTGCACGTGATCCTAGAAAAGGTAAATATTGTGGGAAAAGTCAGCTTGTCCCCTGGAGAGTCGTGTGTCCCCAGACACCCGGGGGGGGAACCCCACATCTCTCTGGCCCACCTGCCAAGCAGATGCCCCCTTGGGATAAAGCAGTCCCAGGAGGCCGGTGGCCTTGAGTTCAGGACCCTGGGGCAGACACAGTGGGCCTCATCTGGCCCAGCTTCCCGGGTGACCCTCTCCTCCACACCAAGAAACACACTCCATTTGTTCCAAGCCTGGTCACTCTTATGCGTGAGGCAGGTGACCACAGCTGCTTGAAATTCTCTCTGCCTGGGAGCTGGTATCCGCTAGTCTTCCTTTCCACTGAGAATTTGCCGGAGTTCCCTAGCTGAGGAATCTGGGATTGCGTGCTGGACATAAGACTGTGTTGCCTTGTGTAATTCCTCCGGAGAATGCTGAGGTTTTGTTTTTTGCGTTGGACGGCAATAAACATTGATGTTCCAGAACGTGTATCCCCGCTCCCTCCACGAGCTATGGGCTCCTGTCAGTGAAGTTGTCGGACTCCGCAGTGCTCTTCAGATCCGCTTTGTGCGGGGATCACTCGTTGCAGGTCTGAATCCTGTTGGCATACTCTTTGGGGTCCATTCCATGCGTGAGGCCAAGACTTGTATGCAAGCTTTAGCAGCACCTTCTCGAGCTCCCCCCTCTCTCCACGGACTGCCCACAGTCTATGGCTCCCAGGGGCCTGCCTTCTGGGCCCTCTGGCTAGAAAGCCAGGGATTTAGCTTTCTGGGTCTGCCAGGTACTAACTTCGAGCGTGTCCGTGCACGGGAAGTTGGAGGAGAAGCAACATAATGGAGATTTGACCCATGCATTTCCGACATACTCCTGAATAGGGGAGGAAGATTCCTTTCCTCGGAGGGTTAGATGCCCAGCCAGGCCGCACTCCGCTGCTGTCACGGGGCTGCTGATGCAGGAATGGGACACACCGGCCTATAGGGCACGTCTCCCTCTCTCTCTGGGCCTCTCTGCTCCTCAGGCCAGTATGACGGCCTTCCCTTGCAGCCTGGTCCATCACGCCAGGATCCATGTCCCCGGAGGAAAAAAGAAAAGGAAAACAAGAAACTCACCCCCAGAGCAATCACACTTAGGACCCTCTGGTCTCCTTCCAAACACGGCCTCTGTGGCGGCTTCCTGGGCTCCCCAGCAGGTGCTCTGCGTTCTGCCCCGCGTTTTAACTCCGTCCAGTGGGAGAGGAAGAGTGGGGTGCGCTTCCTCATCTTGACCAGAAGCAGAACTGTCCTGCGGCTTATTTTGACTAGGAAAGTTTTTAAAGTACGGATCTGAGCAAAGACCTTAGAGAAAATGCAGCACAGCCCCCATGCAAACTGGGGGGGGGGGGGGCTCACATCGCAGAATCGCCCAGGGAATGTTAAGCTGAAAGGGCCTTTGGTTCACCCAGTTGGCTCTTTGTCAATTCAGTTTGTATCACTTTGCATGAGACCCGAAGACACTCAGGTCCAGATGGTTCTAAGCACCAGAACTACTCTGCACACAGATAATGGCAGGAGGCCCTGGTGTCCACCGGGAGCTGGTCTGCGACAGAGGCTTCCTACCTGCCATGGCGTGTCTCACCGTGTCACGCACTAACTGTGTGATTTTGGACACATTACGTCTCGGCGCCTCGCTTTCTCCTCTGATCGGCCTCATGGGGCTCTCTGGGCAGGTACGTGAGACAGCGTGTGGTGCGTATTTAACGAGATGACGTGTCAAATACAGGAGGGGAGTCTCACCTGTTCGGAGGGACCTGTCTGCCGGAATGAGATCTTGCACAGAGCGGAGGGGACGAGTCGCACCTGCTTCACGTCTTCCCGCCAAGTCATCAGACAAGTCTCCCTCCAACTGGCAGTTGGGGGTCGCTCCTCCCTCCAGCCTCCCCTCCTCTCCTTCCTGGAAATCTTCTCGGCCCTGTGCTGACCGCCCCCCACCTCCACCCTGAGGCCCACCGAAGTCCGCTGACGGGAGACCCTGCAGGCATCTGTAAACGGAGCACGCCTTTACTGGAAATGCGGGCTGCTTCGCGGCGTAACTGTGATGTGTTAATATGTTACTTGAGACTCTCCCAAGAGGAGGAAAGAAGGGAGAAGGGGAGGAGGACAGGGCCCTTTCCTACCAGAAATGCTCCCCCAGCCGGTGCACTGGGCTCGTGCTCTTGAGGGGAGCAGCAGCCGGGGGGGGGGGGGCTACCGTGATGACCCAGTGATTTTATCAGATGCTGACCCCAGGACCAGAAACCTATGACTTGGAAGGACCACCTCCCCCACGGAGGCCCAGCTGTCCTGGGAGGTGTCAGAGTCCGTGCCGGCAGGCCCGGAATCAGCTTTGAGGATCAAAGAAGTCCTAGAATGATATAAGACATAGAGATGAAGGCGAGTCTCCTGTCCTCTCAAAGGGTTCGGGGAGAACGCCCCGCTCGGGAGGCTTGGAGGCTGTGAACATAACCTAGTGGGAACTCCATTATGAGACGAACGATGCAAACTGACACATCGTGCACGGACCGTGGAGCTGGAGGGAAGACACTAGGGCCGCTAGGTGACCACGGCCACTCACCGCGTGCTGGGAGGCAGCCAGGAGGAGCGTAGGGCTGGACGTGGGGTGTAGGACAGTGAGGGCGGGGAAGGGAGAGACAAAGGCAGAAAGGCAGAAAGGCAGCCTCGTCCACTGGGGACAGAGAACAACACTTTTTTGTTTTTAAGGTCCTATTTATTTGTTTGAGGGAGAGAGAGAGCTCTAGCGGGGTGAAGGGCTGAGGGAGAAGCAGACTCCCCACCTAGCAGGGAGCCCGATGCAGGGCTTGATCCCAGGACCCCGGGAACCGAGGGTCTCCTAGGCCCCAGGAGGCCACGCCCATTCGGGCCAGTGGCTGCTCTCGTCCCTGGAAGCCCTGCGCCCAGAAGGAGGAGAAGAGTGCATTCATACAGCAGGCTGGCTCTCTGTGAGCCGGGCAAGGGAATATTTATTTTGTTTTGACCCAGATCTATTCCCAGCCCCCGCATACTGGTTACAAGTTGGCTCCGAGGCGCATTCCAACACCAACAGAGCTTGTTTTAGGGCTGTTCAGGGTACAGGTGCATTTCCCTCCACGGGTCTCTGGTGAGGGGACTCCATGACCCTCAGGGGCCCCAACTTCTGCTTCACTCCCCTGAAAGGTGCTGTCCTCCTCCTGTGACATAGGGGCTCCTACAGCGCTGGGATACACGCTGATCTCCCATCAGGAAGATGGAAGGAAGGGAGCGGAAAAGCAGCATCGTCCCTCTCGTGGGCCCCTAGGCAGCAGGGACAGCTCAGAGACGAGCCCTCGGGGGCCCGGGGCCACATGAATAGCACTGGGCTCTGTCCCCAGGAAAGAAGGGTCATGAGGATGCCGGGCAGACCCCCTCCCTCTCCTGCCTGTCCCATAGAGAAGACATAGCGAAGCCTTCCCTGCCAGTCATATGGTTGGACAACAGGGCATATTTTAATGATTTCATTGGATGAAAGACCCAAATAAATCACTGAGCCTACTGACATGAAAGAAATGCTGCATCTTTCCAGAGGGGGTCCAATGTGGTTTCCAGGCCGCATTTACCGAACCAGAAAGCCGGCTTGACGGTCAACACACGTAACCAGGAGGGCCTGTTAGGCACGTCAGAGGGGCGGCTCCTTCCCCGTGGCCTTCAGAGGGCAAGTCACTCACGCACAGACTCACTCAACAGCTTCAAAATACCTAAACTTCAGCTGGGTGCTGGAGACATAGTGGTCAATAAAACAGAGTCCCAGCCTCAGAAATCTTCCAGACTATCTGGAGAGATAAGGAAACACCCAGTTTACCCAGTTTTGATGCAGGACCATGATGGCTAAAAACAAAGGTGAGATGGGTCCCTGATGAAATGCACCGGGAGCCCCTGAGGCTACCTGGAGAAGGCGCCTCTGGCCCCCTCCCCCACACCCTCAACACCCCCAGGAAAACAAACCCCCGAGCTCAGACCGTTGGGTGTGGCCATCCAGGCTCTCTTTGCCCTCCCAGGAAAGCCGCTCTGTTGCTTGTCCTGGAAAACAGAGCAGCAGGCCATCCTGGGCGGCGGACCCGGCGTGTCCAGCACAGCCCACCCCAGGGGCTGGAAGAAGGGCCTGTGCTTCTGCGCTGGCATCTCCCCCAGACCCTGCGTGACATTCCAGCGTGCGTCCAACCTGGCCCGGATCTGTGCTAAAATCGTCAGGCTGACCCCTGCAGCCCGGCGGGCATGAGGAGGGGTCAGGGGCTGTGAGCGAGCTCAACACGACCAAGCCCGGCCTCGGGGGAGATGAACAGAGAAGGACAGGGTCTTGGGCGCAAGCAGACAGCGGACACGTGTGAGGCTGCAGGAAAGATGCGAATGCTACCGGCGGGGGGCCGGGCACTGTCCCTGGCTCGGCAGACACAGAAGTAAAGTGGCAGATAGATCCCTGCCTTCTGGGGGACGGGGGGAGGCAGCAGAGGACCCGCTAGAAACGTGCGTCACTGGCGATAGGTGCTTTGAAACAGTGGAGGGGGGGGGGTGGAGCCAGGCCCGCGATGATGAAGAGCGGAGCACCCCAGGCGGAGCCCACACCCAGCCCACACCCAAGGGCACGACCTGGAAGACCCATAGGAGGGGCTGAATGACAGCTGTCTTAGCGCCTGCCGGACGGTCGGCACGCACACGCTCTCGGTTACTGCTGCTATTAGTACCTTACGCACGCCCTCACTGCCTGTACTAACGTGTTACTCGTAGGCTACAATACACACACAGATTGACCAAGGTTATGCTTCCTGGACTTATCCACACTAACGAGCACGACCTTTACTCTAGAGCACGAATGGGCTTTGTTACTTCTGTTCCTTCTAAATCAAATATGATGCTCACATTTCCCGGTCTCAGTCTTTCTTCCTATGTCTCTCGACCTCACGGAGGGGCCAGCCCCCATGAGCTTCCCCGGCCCCCTGCCCATTGTCCCAGGTGATGATGCCACATTCTGGGAAAACCAGGGCACATCTTCCAGCAGTGCCCTGACGGATTCTAGCCCGAGAAACGGAAAAGCAAGCTGGCGCAAGGGCGACCATGTGTGTGGAGCACGGCCAGGCCCGGGGGCTCGCCAGGCTGGAGCCTGTCTCCTCCAGTCCCGCGGTTAGAACCCCAACATCACACTGCACACTTGGACCACCTTCTATTTTCTGTTGTCTGGGAGCTAATTCACCCTCATAGCACCTGAAGAAGAGGGAGAGGCGCTCAGGGCCCTGGGGCTCACATTAGGCAAGTGCCTTCTGCAGAAACCCAGGGCAGAGACCCAAATACATTTCGATAGCACTCGCTGCGCTGGTGACACCCCCTTCCAGCGTAACCAGATTCCCCAGGACCAATGTCTGCCCCAAAGCAGGGGCTGCAGCATGCTCGGTGTGGAAACCCTTCTGCAAACCAAGGGAAACCCCACCGGTGATCAAGGGGACCCCTCAGGCCCACAGGTTTCAGTGAAGGAGAAGCAAACTCACTGATTCACAAGTTTAGGGAGGAGCTCAAGGCACAGAGCAAACTCTTGTTCTGAGTAGGACTGTTCGCAGAGCAAGGGGAAGGCCCCGCCACACACGTAGGCTTAGAAACCTGAGCCCAGGCCCTCCCTCGACTCTCCACGGCTCGTAACCTTGAGCAAGGCTCGGTTTCTCAGCTGTAAAATGGGAATAACAGTAGTTACTCTCGGTGGGTTGTGACGGGGGTTAAGAGGACACGCCAGCACAGCCCCCGACCGAGCTTGCCTCTAAGCAGACTCCACGGAGGAACCGACTTGAACTCATCGCAACATATTCCTGAGATGCTCCACTTGTAAGGACTTGCCCTTGATCACTTCAAAGGGCGGAGAGAGGCAGACACTGATCCTGTTAGGTGACGTCAGCGCTGGGGGAGCTGGCGAGGCCTCCTCTGCCCGGGCCCGTCTGGCCTGCTGCACGCTCCCAGGATCAGGCTCCACGGGGTCGGTCAGGATTATGAACGTGGGTTCTTCGCGCAGCCGTACCGGTTGCTGCAGAAAAACCACCCCAGGATGTAGGGTCTAAGCCCGCCGTGCCGGCCGCAGGGATGAGTGGGACGGGAGAAGGAATCCAGGCGAGGGGGCCAGGCCTTGAAGTGCCTGGGAGAAAAAGCAGGAGCACGGAGGGCCGGGAGGAGGAGGCCTGGGAGGAGGGTCCGCAGCAGGGCAGGTGGGGTAAGGAGCTTGTCCCCAGGGTGGGGATGAGTTGGGGTAGGAGGCCCTGACTTGGGGGAGGACCTGGTGAGGGCCGCTCGCTCCCACTACCATAACCGCCTGTCTGAGTTGCAGAATTACTGTGTGGGGATTACAGTGTGTCCCAACAGGAATCATCCAGGAGGTGTGCCTTCCGGCCAGTCTCCTGGCCTCCCAGCTGAAGTTCCACGGTCGGAAGGTCAGCGTGACGCCCCTCGTGTCAGACAATGGGGGGGACACCCCGACTGTACAGTTCAGCGAGGGTTCTCAGCTTTTAAACCAGATTTTGGGCCTCGGAAATAAAGCGCGTGCTGCGAAGCCGCTGGGGACGAGTGCGGGCGAGGGCTGATCAGGCTGTGTGGACACAGAGCTCTCAGAGCTGCCATTACGCTCCTGTGAGTTCGCTGGGTTTGCAGCGCAAACGGCGCCCACACCTGTGCGGCCCGCTCACCGTGTGAGCGACAGAGGTCGGAGCCTCCAGAAGGTCCAATCCAGGCTCCTCCACCTTGGTGCCCCCCGGGGTCACGTGTGGGCGCTCTCGGAAGTCGCAGGGTGCTGCAGGCCTCGTCCTGGTTCCCCTCTCGTCCCCTCGGGCCCTCGGCGCCCCGCTCCCCCTGCACCCCAGCAGAGCAGGCACTGGAACAAGGTCAGCACCTGTACACCAGCCCTTGGCACTCCCACCCACAGCCTGGCCGCCACACGCTTGCGCTCCGTCCCCCACCTGGCCGAGGCCCCAGGGCCCCCCCTGAGGAGACGACCACCTGCCGTGTCCAGGGACCTGCTGGCCTTTGGCCTCCCTTCACGCCAGCCAGCCCTGCTTGAGACACAGTGACACACACACACACAAACACACAGGTACGCACAAAGGCACACCGTGTACACACACGCGAATACACAGGTACGGTGTGGGCAAGGACACGCGCAACATGCAGACACACGTGCTTGAGCCGGGCCTCACCCGCCAGCCAGCCACAGAGAGGGGCACCTGCTCGAAACAGCCCCAGCACGTGCCCTCTCTGCACCAGCTGAAGGACTGCAAATCACGTGGCCCGGACTAGCAGCGGTCAGACGGCCACTAAAGATGGCCTCGCCGCCATGCTACCCCTGCTCAGCCCCACTGCGCCAAGCCGCCAGCACACTGCCGCACAGCGAGAATAATCACCCCAGCTGCCGGTTCTGGAAAAGATGCTGCACCCAGGCGCCTTGCCAAGCATATTACACACCTCACCTCCCTTTATTCCCCCGGCAACCCTGGAGAGGGGCTGGCAGCCACAGGCGACGCCGGCCTGCTCCTCAGATAGCACAGGTGGACTTGGTCCCCGCAGAGCCCTGGACACGCAGAGCTCCGAATGGAGGCCACGTGCCACGGCCATGCCCTGGCCACGCTTCGGGATGTCGCTTCAGCACATGCAGCGAGGAGCCCTGGGCAGCGGGCCTCTGCTGATCGGCGGGTGGGAAACCCCCTCTTCCGCCGCTCCAGCCCCTGGCCTCCAGCGTGCCTTCTTGGACCGCACCCCGCCACCGTAGCAGACAAGCACGTGGCCAGTTGCTGCCACTTCCTTTCTGGGAACATTTCAAGAATCATTCCAGTTAGCTCACCATGGCAGCCCGAGATACAGTGCCGCCTTGCCTGGTAGCTCCCCTGTCCCCTGTCCAGTACAGAGGGCCTGTCTGACTATTCTGCCAAATTTCTGCTTCTGGGAAGCATTTCTGATAGTAAATCCAAGTCCAACCGTCTTGGTCTCCGTAATCCAACATGGAAGCAAGCACCAGCGTGCTCCGCGTGTGCTGGGCCTGAAGACCCAAAGGAGTCTGGAGCCACCGGACGGTGGTCATTGTTGCCAAAATTTCTATTCAGTGCAAAGAACCATAGTCCAAATGTTTCTTGCCCCTCTAAATATGAAATTTGAGCATGTATGCTAATGAACAGACACTACAGAAAGGAAACTCACTAAGAGAAATAATACAAACAGAAATAAAGCTTCACTTAAAATACATCCTAAACCAGCTCCTCCAAGAAAATGTGATTTCTCTATGACCCAGAAATTGCACGTGTGGGCATACACCCAAAAGAATCGAAAGCAGGGCCTCCAAGAGACATTTGCACACCCACGTTCACAGCAGCATTATTCACAGTAGCCAAAACCTGGAAGCAGCCCAGTGTCCCGTGATCAGATGAACAGACAGACAAAATGTGGTCTATCCACACAGTGGCATATCTTTCAGCCTGAAAAAAGGGAAGAAACTCTGGTCCATGTCACAACATTGCCTTAACTGAACTCCGCCTAGAATTGACATTTCCCTCCGTACCTGAATTTAGGAGGAACGATGGGTTCATTCATTAGCTACAAGTCAGAACTTCTCTCCTTGCCGGGACAGTCAGAGGAGCTGCTAACGTGACCACCAAAGGAAGTCCAAGGAAATAGCATATTTCCTCTCTGCTCCTTTTAATAGGATTTGTTCTGTTTTTATTGTTCAAGTTTATATAAAGATTTAACTTCACAAGATGCCTAATTATTTTGGAGGGTTCAACAGGTACCCTGTCCCCATCACTGATGGGTGTCCCCAGGCATTTTTGAGGCCAGCGCCCTGATCGCAGGCCATGAAGCCTTAACCCCCCAGGCTCCCAATGAAGCAGGTTAAGGACACCTGGGGATGATGCCCTCCGCGAAGCCCCTTCTCTACATCCAGCCTGAGAGGAGAAGCCCTTCCGGAGTGAACCAGCTGGGGACTCTTTAGAGGAATCAAGTCCTTCCACTGCGAGGCATAGACGGGCACAGGACACACGTACGTCTTGGCGGAGGCAGTGAGGTTGAGAAGGCTATCTGCACGTCAGCGGGGCCGTCGGGGCCTGGGGAGCCAGCGGGTGGACGGAGGGCAGGCAGGAAGAGGTGCGAGTCCAGGAGAGGCTCTCGGCGGCCCTTCTAGAGCCAATGCCACCAACCACGCCCGTTCAGCCCAGCAGCCTACTGGCATCCGCTATGTTGCTGAGCGTGGCATGGAATTTTATTTGAAGAACTGGTTCTGTTAATAAAAGTAGAAAAACCACCATTATAAACATTTGGGTGTATGACTACAGAATACAGGTGCTCCAGCCCCCTGCTGCCCTCCAGCAACAACCCCCCCCCCCCGGGTCACCAAGCCCTCTCCTCTCTCTGCTCTGCCCATGGTGGCCACGTATCCGACATTTCTGACCAGGGCAAACGTCAATGCCATCTCCTGACCTCCTCTTTGAGGAAGTCGCCAGCCTGGGTCCCCATGGTCAGCCGGTGACCAAGGCAGCACGCAGGGCACAGGCCAGGCCCCGACAAGACAGAGAACAGTTCCCCACACACCCTGGGGTGCCGTCCCGTGTTCTCCCGCAGCAGGACATCTGGGGACGAAGTGCCTCGTCTCCACCGACATCACCCTGGCGTGCACGCCCACCATCCAGCCAACAGTGCCCGCACCCCACAGTCTGCACGGCCCGACCCAGAGTCTTACACAGCCCCTCTGGCTCGACCCCCGCCTGCATGGGGCAGGGTGAACACACTCTTCCAGAAGACTTTCCCCTTGCCTCTTCCCTGCTCCCTCGGGTGGTCTCTTCCCCGCAGTGGCCCCTCCCCTTCCTCACCCACCACAGGGCGTCCTGATCTGCTCGACTGGGCAACTGTCCACAGCCCCAGAAGACAGCATCCCTGGAGTCCCTTTCTATTACACACTCTCTGAGGGACGCATTCATTCCTGTTCCTATGACTTCAAACACCGTCTACATACAGACAACCTCCGATTTCCACCTTCTGTGCAGACTTCTCCCCAAGCTTCAGACGTGTGTGTGTTAAAATCCCATCTGATCACTGGTGCTTGAAATCTTCCGGGGGCTTTCTCTTGGTCTTACATAAAACCCACGCTCCTCATCACGGCCGCCGTGGCCTCATGGGGCCACCCCCGGCCCCACAGCTGCACCTCGCACCACCGACCCCTTCCCCGGCTTCCTTCCCCTCCACCACAGCTGCTCCTCCTGTTTCTGGGGCCCCCACCGCGTCTCCTCACGTGCGTGCTCACCCTGGTTTCAGCCTGAGCCCCGGACAAGCCTCCTGAGACCCACCCAGCATCAACGAGATCCCGCCCTCACCCCGCGTCACCGTCTTCGCGGCCGTTGGACGGGCGGATGGACAGATTCCTACCACTTGCCCGGTTAGCATCTGTACTGCTGCTGATGTTTTTCCTCCATCATGTCCTCTGCACGGACTACAGTCCACCAGGGAGGCCGTCAGTATTTCTATGTCGGTGCCAGCTCAGCCCCCAGCTCGCCTGGCTCCTGGCATTTAGCAGACACCCCATGTTTGCAGGATGAATGCATGGGCCTGAGACCTAGCTGGTGCACGCCAAGTGTGGATAAAAACGAAGAAACATTGGCCTCCCTTGTCTAGCATCAGAAGGGGCTTGACATCGACTCTGGTGGTCCTGGGAAGGCTCTGGAAGGCTACAAGAGACAGAGGGCTGTTGTGTGCACTTCCAGGAACAGCAGCGAGAAGGTCTTGTGTTCGACAGAGAAGGATGAGAGCAGGGCAGGGCGAGGGGCCCTGGGAGGCCCACGGAATTCTGGAACTCATGTCACGGGGACTTCGTCGGAGCCAGCATCTGCCAGGCCTTGCAGACACAGGAGTCCCGTGTGACGTTTATTTGGTAAGTGTCACGAAAGCTGCTTTTGGGAAGAAGCAAAACATGGCCTTAACCAGAAGGAACCCACGCTAGCACATTGCCCAACCCCGACCCGTCAGCTCCAACGCCGCGATGCTCTGCTCGTCATCGCCTCAACGACAACAGCGGACCACAAAAAGAGGTCGTCATTACCCAGAGGATAAGACCACTGCTCTTTCCCACGGCCCCTACCAGTCACCCCGCTCCTGGGCCCGCTGTCCCCGCTTCTGACCCCAACCCCGGCCTGCGGTTGGCACACTAGGCCTCAGAGCCCGCCACGCTCCCAGGCCTGCCCGACCATCTCCAGCCTTGAACCCGTGCCTCCAGAAATATTTGGGTCTCGGGATTCTCAGGGCTTGCGACAGCAGAAAGCTATTGTGTGTCTAAAGGTGTGTTTGGGTGTAAACAAGAGCTCGCCCCGAGGGACTCCGCGGCGGTAGAAATATTTATGGTTCTGTATCGGCAAGGATCTACCGTCTCCTTGCTGTCATTTCAGTGCTGTTCGCCCGAGAGCAGCTTGTGTAGAAATGGTAGCGGGAGACGCTGCGTTTGAGGACGAGGACAGTAAAGAATAATCTCGGCACCACTATGACAACATGGCGGCATTTCGCCCTGCTTGGCAGGAGCTGTTGGTGACTCGCGCACACGGGGGAGGGAGGAATTGACTGACAGGAACACCCACCGACCGTCACCCAGATAAAGCCCGCCCCTCCCCCGTGCTGGCTGCTCTATGAACAGAAAAGTCAAGTGGCACCAAATCAAGAGCCTCTGCTGGAAACCGACCAGGGTCTTGCAAAGATCGTGCACGATCTTCAGCCAGATTTCAAGGCATGTGAGTTCCAGAAGGATCTCGAGGCCAGAAAGCATCTTAAGGGGTCCTCTGCACCTCAAAGTAAAGGCTGACAATGTTTTTCTAAAGAAATTGATTCCTCTAGAGTGAGAGCTGCTTGTAAGGGAATATTTCTAAGATTTCCTTCTGATTCCTTTCATTGCAAAGCCAAGTAGTTCAGCCTGTAAGGGCTGACCTCTCATTCGCCCAAAAATGCTTCAGCGTCACTCCTGCCTCAAGTATGTTCGTTTTATCCTTTATTTGCCGTTCCGTCTTCCTGCGTGCCCCTGCAATAAGGCCGCGAGCCCATTAAACCCCACTCCTCTGGCCCGCTGCTGTGCGGTGAGGCCCAGCCTCCGAGCAGTGGGCTGCGGCTGCGTGACAGTGCGAGAACGAAGCGTGCATCACGGTCGAGCCTGAGACCTCCTCGGGGTCCCATTCGCCCCTCCGCTCTGCCTTCTGGATTCGGAGACTCCTACAGGGAACTCCCAGGCCCTCGAGGCTGGCAGAGCCACCCAGTGCAGGAGGGTCACAGATCCTCGAGTAACTACGTGGGCTCAGCACCTCCACCCGCCCTCCGCCAGCCCTCTGCAGACAGGGATGTGCGCAGGACGGTCCCTTCTCCTGCGGGACCCTGCTGAGCCGAATCCGGGTTGTGGGGGAGAGCCAGCCACACAGATGGCCTTGCCCCTGAGATGGCCTCGAGAGGCCTGCACCGAAGGACGGAGGTCACCAATCGAGCTGAGAACTGGCTGGCTCTGGGCCACACAGGTGGGTCCCTAAGGGCTCACCATATCACTCATGTGTTTCAAATGTCAGGCCCAGGTCCGGTGGCTGGTTTAGTGATCAAGAGACCCAGTGGCCAAGCCAGTAGGACCCACTCCCACGGATCCCCGTGACCAAGATGTGGAAGAGATTCTCAGCCGGAACCAAACAGGACTGACGGGGTCTGGAAGGATGTGCCCAGTCCTCCGACCCTGTGCTCGCCCCGTCCTTCCCCCCGCCCAGGCAGCAGAGGGAGACGCGCTCACCTGGGCACAGGTGCACCTGTGAGGCCCAGCCCCCTCGGCCCTCCAGGACAGCCCCACGTCCAGGCAGGGCCTCCTCACGAAGTGCTGCTCGGCCAAGGTTCAGACCCAAGCGCACTCTCGTCAGCAAAACTCCACCAACTGCCAACACGCACTGTCCTCTACTTCCCCCCCAGCCTAACCTCTACACAGCCGACTAGGGAAAGGTGACACACACGGCAGGCAGGCCCTACTCGGCAGGGAAGAGAGGCAGAGAGCCAGGGACGCTTGCCAAGGATCCCAGCCAGGCCGAGGGCCGGCCCTGCAGGAAGCGATGGCAGGTACAGGAAGGAGTAGTCAGGGTAAGACGGCGCTGCACTGCTGCGGGCGTTGCCCAGAGTCCGTCCGTGCAGGCTGAGCTGGGTCTGCCGGTCCTGCCGCAGCGAGAGGGAGGCCCATAAACAGACCCTTGGGGCACCGTGGGACCGAGCGCTGTTCCCCTGTGTCCCCGTGCAATCGGAGCCGAGGAGAAGGGCACGGGTGGGTCTGCCTACAGGTGGTCCGGGCGGCTTCCTGAGACGGCATGGTGCACGCTTTGGTGTCCTGCCCGCCTCACCTGGGAACGGCATGTCCTGGTGCACGCTGCGGGCTCCAGCCACCATGCCCAAGCGCTCTGCCGCAGGCTCTCCGGGCTCGCTCAGCCCATTCCTGGGGCCGGCCACAGTCTGGGAGCAGAGCTCAGCCAGCGACGGGGGCAGAGGGGAGGCCAAACGGTGCACAGCCCACTCTTGCTCCCTTGCCTCCCAGAGGGAACACTTGCCCCGAGGTCCTGGGGCTGAGCTCCAGGCATCCGTGGCAGTGACAGTTTCCTCCCCACACCAGCCAGTACTTCCAGAAGCAGCCTCTAAAGGAAATCAGGAACTCAAGCCCTGGTCTCAGAGCTTGAACTGCTCGGTGGGTAAAGGTGGAAAGGAGAGCAAATGTCAGACACAGCAGCGGCTCACCACACATCACCCCCGCATGTGGACCCATGTCCCAGACCTGAGAACAGTGCTGGGCCTTCTCCACAGCCCTCCTGGGGGTCAGACGTAGGAACAGGGCATGTCGCAGAGACACCGGGGTACACACTGCAATCCTGTCCGTGTCCATTCAGAGACTGCGCAAAGGACAGACAACACGTTTGCTACGGTTTCCACTAGGCCCCAAACTGGAAGGAGTCCAGGCGTCCGTCAGCAGAGCTGCACTGCGTCCATACCCAGAACACGACTACAGTAGTAAGGGCCCAACTACCAATCCCTGCAACCACAGCAAGACAGCTCAGAAAGATCACGCGGGGACAAACACGTCTTGCACGTGATTCCATTCTATGGAGTTCTCAGAGCCGCTCGGCTAGAACCAGAGAGGGGCTGCCTTTGGGGTGGAGGCCGGCACTGGCTGGGAAGGGGCGTGAGACGGGCATGTTCTGTATCTCCATAGGGTTTGGACTGGAGGTGGGGGGGATGTCACCAAATCGTGTTGTTAAAATCTGTACATTTTGCTGAATGTACCTTGCCCCCCCCAAACAAGGCACTGCTAACAAATCTTGAAGTCCAGTTAACAATGTGTGTGCTGAGGGGTTTATTGGTATCAGCAATTGCCTGTCCAGCACATGAAAATAAGAGCTGGACGGAGGAGTAGCTGAGGGACGGAGACAGGAGGTGGCGTGTGATGAAGCAAGTGAAACATAGGGGAATCGCAGGACCAGGGTGTTCACCGCACGGTTGTACGGATCTTTCTGCACCTTTGCGAGTCGCCCTAGGAAAACATGGGGGAGGGAAGAGACTACAGCCCCACGCCAGGTTGGGGGCCAGGCACATTGCAGGGGGGCGCTGTAGGGTCTGAGGGTGGAGACTGCCGGTCAGGCTCATGTTGAGAAGCCCTAATGAAGACTCAGTCTGGGGTCGTGCTAAGTGGTTGGAAACAAAACAGTACACGGGTTAAGCTGTCGCATAGTCTGGACGTGCCGTGATGGGAGGAGGAGGGTCCCCAGGATGGTGAGCTTCGGGAGACACACAGAATGCTGGGGTGCCAGGGTCTGGGGGACGTGCCCTGGGAGCTGGGTGCAGGAAGTCAAGGCGGCACCAGGTTCCTGGCTCAAGCCACTGGTGGACGTGGACCAAGCTTCCGGGCTGTAGACCTGATGGCTTTGGGTGTTCCCAAGACAGGTGGCCTGCCCCTGTGCCCTCCCCTCTTGCTAGTGGCTGGGCATCGGGACACAAGATGGAGGCACACTCCAGAACTTAGATCCTAACACTGAGAGCCAAGCAGGAGCCTCTTCCCTGTAAGACCCAGGAGTAGCCCCTGGAGGCAGAGCTGGGGAGAGGGAGAGCGGTCAGCCTGCCGCAACCCCTGCTCCGCCCCTGCCGTGCTCCTGACTCCAAGAGCAGCTCCCGCTTTCCCTGCAGACAGCCGTGGAGGACCCCGAGCAGGACTGTTTCCGCCCTCTGGCTCCCTTTCCTGTCGGCAGAGATCCCACGAGTGGAGTGCTGTCGGTCCTCAGTGGCCCCAGGTTACTTCAGGGGGTCGGGACACTCGTGCAGACACGGAATCCAAGCCTCACTCAGCGAGAGGAAGAGGGAATGAAAGGTCAGCCTGTCATGTGCAGATAAAAATGTCCCCGGGATCCTGAGCGTGCCTCCAGATGGTTTGGGTTCCTTGTGTGATTTCTCCCATCACCGACAACAGGAAGAATGTGTGAATCAACTCTAAGATGTGAAAAAGAATCCCCACGCACGTACCCCTGGGCAGAACAAAACTCACGGAGAAGACAGGGGTTGGAAGTGTGAATGCCGCTGTGATTTTCCAGAGTGGAGTTTTCACTCCTCCGGACAGAAGTGCTTTGCAGGGTCTCCACGTGGAGGGCCGCATGGCCATGTCCTGCATTCTGGAAAATGTCTGTGGTGCTCCGGCTGTCCCACCCGGCCCCCTCTGGAGTCCGGGATTCCTGAGCAGAGTGTGCTGGCAGGAGCCGTCAGACCTGCCCACAGAGCATCTCGAACCTGGAGACAGAAGAGCAGCCCCAGAAGGAGAAACCAAGAGCACGGCCCTCGCGGGGACTGTGGCGAGCCGTGGGGCCCGTCAGAGGATGGCCCGAGGACGTTCCCGTTCTCCAAGGAAGCAGTGGGGACCACAGCTCGGAGGCCGGGCCTCTGATGTGGGACAGCGGGAAGCCGGAAGGTAGGAGGGTGCTGTCCGTGGAGGTTGGTGGCTGGAGCTGACGACACGCGTGTCACCTGGTGAAGGATGGCCACGCCACCTAATCATGACTCATCCACGGCCCTTCCATACAGACGTTCTCTTTCAATAAGGAGCTCCCCAAAGGGCAAGATCCATATTTGTAACCTGAGAACGTATCCAGAAGATCTGGGAGCAACACCGGCATAGCGCAAATGACGTTAGCCACGCACTCCACGTGCGTGTCCCGCAGGCGGACGCTACAACAGCCACGGCATTGTTCCAACACTCCGCACCTCTGGCCCGGCTCTCGCTGCTCACACGCTGCTTCTGCTCACACCCCACCCAGTGACAGCCTGGCCGCCATGTGTTCCCACGCGGCTGCTGCCCCCGCCCCGCTGAGCAAGGTGTGAAGCAGAGAGACGGAAATCTAGGTTGCTGGAAAACACGAGCGAAACACGCCAAGCTCTTCACTGTGGTTGCCCCTGGGGCTGACGGAGGGAGGTCGGAGATGAACGTTGACCTCTTCAAGGAGGGAGGAAGGAAGGAAGGGGAGAAAGATTACTTGGGGGGGGGGGGGTCAGGTTTTGCTTTATTTTTTCAAGTTAAAGAAGAAACAAATCATTACTTCGAATTCTCCAGACAGTATGGATATTTTTTCCAACTCAGTGGTCGCAAAGCTAAGTGACCCCGAGAAGTAGCCAGAGTGGCCCTCGCTCTCCAGCCAACCAGCTGGACACTGGTCCCCTGGACCCCGAAGAGGCCCCTCGGGGGCAGGTCTGGGCAGAGCCCGCTCACATAATGAAGCTCTACCGACGTGAACCTACTTCTTTGCTGTCTCAAAACCTTACGTAAGTGCTCGGTCCTGCCTGCTTCTGTGGTCTTCCCCTCACGCGTTTGTAAGATCCGCAGGCCGGCGTCAGGAGCTGCCAGCGTCCCGGAGGCAGCACGGCCCTCCCACCCGGAGCCGCGGTCCCCCCACAGGGCTGCCCAGCCGCGAGCAGCAGCTGTTTCTGGGCCAGAGGCAGTAATGAGCTCAAGGAAGCGCATCTGCTGCCCTCCCGGCTCGCGGGGCCTCCCTCAACACAGCTGCCCGCAAGTGGGGCCCGGCCACCTTCGCGGAGCAGACAGCTGGGGGACAGGCGTCCACTCCCAGAGCCTGTCCCCGGCACCCCCTGCCACCAGCACAGCATCCATAGCAATGCCTGGGGAGCTCGGGGGGCCAGGAGCTACCCGGCTCACCCCGCAGCCGTGTCCAGCCTGCACCCACCGAGCCTCAGCACATGGGGGCTCGGGGTCATCAGGGACTATCACAGCAAGGTGGGCTGGGTGACCCCATCTGGCTGGAATCTGGACATCCCGGCTCCCCACGTGACCTATAGGAACATCACCTGGCCAAGCCTCCCTTTCCTGCACACACAGTCAGTCTGTCCATCTGTACCATGGAGTGCAGCAGGATGCCAGCCACTGCAAGGTTAAAGGGACGTTTATGCAGAGGGACCAGTCGTGCATGACACGGAGGGGCCCCCGTTTCCCAGACACCAGGAGATGCAGCGGTGGGTAATGTGCAACCCACTGTGCGCTGGGGGGACTCTGAGTCAGACTCCCAGAGACAGGTGTCCCCCAGGCCACTAACAGGTGCTCCACACAGCTGTGCCCCCCCACACCCGCTGCCCCTCCCCTCCCCACCCGGAGCACCCTCAGCCCAACAGACAAGGACTTATGATGACTCCCGACTTAAAGGAGTTTCCCAAGTCCCTCCTGACCTCCTGACCCTCTCAGGCTGCAGGAAGGGCTACACAGGACCATAGTGGCCTAGGGGTCCAGAGACTTGCTTCTGACCCCAGAACTTTCTGGAAACCTTTACTTTCCCACTCAGCCATTCTGTGAATCTAATTTGCTGTCCTGAACTGGAGAAAACCTAAGACATTTCCAGCAGAGCAGACCCCTTCACACATCTCCCTGCAGCCTCAGGCTCGTGGGTGCTCCCGTCCCTGAAGGGTCTGACCACACGGAACTCAGCCAGTCTGCAGAGGGTCACGCTCAGCCCCGCCTGCAGGGATGAGGCTGTGTGGTGTGAGCCAGTCTCTCTGGGGTGCAGGGTCTCTCCAGAAAGGCAATGCCAGCCCAGGACGAGTAGGCATGTGGGTTCGTGAGGGGCCAGCTTCACGGGAGGGAGGAGCGGAGCCAGAGGTCCTGACGTTTGGGCTCTGGTCTTTGGCCCCCCACTGCTAAAGCCGACAGAGAAGTTCGGGGGGGGGCCTTCCAGGTCTGTGCATCCCATTCCCGGAGGAGGCGCCTCTGGCCACACTCAAGTCTGCACACGGAGCTTGCAGGGTGGACGTCCCGCTGTCTTCATTCGAGGGGTCTCCTCGGGACTTGACTTCCTCCTCTGCAGCCCAGCCAGAGCCGAGGAGGGAAGGAACTGGCGACCTCCACCCACTCGGACAGGCTGCATGAGCTGGAGAGCAGGATTCCTGGGACAGCCAACTCCTGCTAGCGGCTCAAACCCCGCGGCCTCCGGCAGCTCCAGGACAAGGCCTGAGCACAGAGATGCCGACGCAGGCAGATGAAGGGGCAGACCAGCAGGTCAGCCGGGCTCGGGGTGGGTGTGCAGGGCCCGCCCTGTCCGCTCCACAAGCAGTCCTTCCTGGGGAGCCTACTGAGGGGCTCGGGGAGGGAGATTCTGGGGTGTTTGTGAGGAAAAGAGTTGTGAGAGAAGTGGATAAGGGGGAGGGGAAGCCCAGGAGGGCTGCAGGTGCACAGGCCGCATCTCAGGGCCCTCTCGCAATGCAGGACAGGACTCTGGCCCACGAGCCCCCGTGGGCTCTGAGGGAGTGGTCCGGTGGCCCTCTGCGTCCTCCAGCAGCAGGAGAGGGCCCGTGCTGTCAGCCCTGCCTGTGTCCTCTCTCTGCAGGGTTACCCCAAACATCCATCCCAGCCCTCTTGGGCGTTCCAGCCACTCCTCACTCACAGCTGAGGACTCTGAGGTCACCACCAGCTGGCCAGCAGGTGCTGGCTGGGCCTGGGCCAATGCCCTGTCCTCTTTCTGAGCCACCTGGCCCAGTACCCTGGGCCCCCATGACCCATCGCCAACCAGAACAGTAGCGCAAACTAAACCATGTCAGCGTTGGAAGTGGGCTGGACATCTGACTGCACACCTAAACCCTCTCCCGCAGGTCCGTGCAGATGCTGCCGCATTCAGGCAGGCCCTGGGGCAACCGGGAAGGTGGGTGGCATTGGGGGGACCAGCGTGGAGGACCCTCCCCCCGTCCCTGCGGCTCTAAGGCTCTTTGAATAGAGACAAATACCCCACCCCCGGCACCACCCAAGACTCAAGCTTTCCCACAGAAGGAGTCCATGCTTCAGGAGCGTGTCCCCTCCACGCGCCTCTCCTTCCTGCGATCCAGCCAGACCCTTCTCAGAGATGTGCACGGTCTCAGGCCTGCTCACCTGCCGCACAAAATGCAACGCCCACCAGGCAAATTCCGGAGCCACCCAGCCCATCAGCTTGGCAGAGGCTGGGCTGGGACTGCAAGCCTGCTAAAAATGGCGATTTCGCCCATCCCAGCCCAAAGAGGCACAGGCTGACATTCCTGTCATAGTTGAAAGAGCTCCAGGGCCAGCTTTCTCGGCAGCTGCTCTCCACGGCAGGCTCCCAGCTCCACCCGCGCCTGGGCCTTGGTGCATTCCTACCCAAATCCAAAGCTGTTCCTGCTGCAGACCGGACTGGGGGGGGGGAAGGGGCCGGCTGCCCTGGGGGCCGGTGTGGGGCAAGCAGCCCATCTGTCACTGAGGCCCAGCCTGTCTGTGTCCTCACCACCGCCTGGTGCGTCCAACCCCAGATGCAAGGCTTTCCATATGCACACGGTTTCCATGGGCAAGTTAGTGTGGGGTCTGCCCTGACCACGGAGAGTGGGTCCTCCCACCTCCCCTGGAGCCACTACTGCTCCCGCCAAGGGTGGAGGGGTGCCTTCCGAGGCTGTGTCCACAAGGCCACACCACTTCTACGGACACGGGTCCCCAGAGCACCAGCCACCATGCCAGGAGGAAGCCCAAACCACGTGGAGGCACCCCCGTCAGCAGCTCCCGGGCCCCGCCCAAGCCACAGCTCTGTGGGCAAAGTGCATCCAGGTGGCCTAGGCCCGAGCAGACCGTCACCCTCGGGATGTCTTCCCGAAGGCCCTGCCCCAATGCCTCGGCCTCTGAACCCTCCCACTTCACGCATCGACGCCCAGAGTGCAGGCAGGAGGCCTGCCAGGACTTCCTTTCCGAGGCCCTGAAAGTATCCTGCCCCACCCAGGGCTGCTAGAAACATGAAGCAGGGAATGGCTCTGAAGTTCAAACACCGGCTACCTACAGCGAAGGACTCCTCGGGGGCAGTGCCCAGGCCGTCCCAGGCCCACTGCCCGTTAGCGGAGTCTGCCCTGGCTTTTGCACGCAGTCAGGGTTCAAGACCTGTCAGGAGACCAGGCACAGTGACTGAGGCTACGTGCCTGGGGCAGGGGACAGAGATAGAGGGAGGCTGGGCCCCAGGGAGGTGGGGGTGTAGACACCTCCCCCCTGTCGCAGGCCAGGGGCACACCTGAGCTCTGTGCTTTGATGTCCTGTTTCTGCCCGACAAGCCCTCTTAGCTCCCAGGGAGACTGTTAGAAGTGATTCTTAATTTGCCTTTTATCAGAGACCAGAGGCAAGAGTTGAAAGCAGGAGTCTGGGGTTTTCAAAAGAACCTGCAAGACAGGGGAGGGGAGGCAGAGCAGCCTCGGGCCTTGAAAGGAAGCAAACAAACATCTGAAGCCTCCCCGGACCCACAGGGCTTGTGTCCCTGGCCTATGATGTTGGGGGTCCTCGGCTGGGTCCTCAGCTTCCTTGGCACAGCACTGGGGCGTTTCCTCCGGGGTTAGACTGTGGTTTCATTTGGATCCTGCTAGAAACCTAATTATCAAAACCAAAGGGCAGGTGCTCTTGCATTGAGTCAAATCACAGGCGAGGGGGCTGCCACCACCCAGCGCCTCTCCTCCAGCCTGGAGCTGCCTCCCGGGCCTTCCAGGCGAGGGGGAAAGGAAGTGTCCGGATGCAAGAAATGCAAAGGGAGGCAAAAAGCTTCGTGTAAACCGCCCCCAGCAGAGCCTGGCCTCCGCCAGCAAGTGGGGCCTGGCTGCTGGTCTGCCGCCTCTCCTGGGGTACCTGCCGGGAAGCTGCCTCCCTGGCCTCGTTTGGTAAGAGGTCACGGCGAAGGCCCCGGGCCAGCGAGCAGCTGACACAGCGTGAGGACAGTGGGGAGCCCCGGGGATGGGGGAGCTTGGTTCGCCCGTGGCAGGCACCAGCAGCTGGCGTGGCAACACCCTGTCTCAACCTCAGGGAGCCGAGACCCATGGGGTTAAATGTCGCAGCTTAGATGTTTTCTTCAGTTGTGGAAAATGCAGGGAACATAAAATGCACCATCTCAGCCATGTCAAGTGTGTGCTTCGTGGCTTTAATTACATTCACACAGCTGTGCAGCCGTCCCCACCGTCCACCTCCGGAAATTTCTCATCTTCCCAAACGGAAACTCTGACCCCAGCAAACACTAACTCCCCGCCCCCCCCCCAGGCCTGACACCCCCATTTACTCTCTGATTCTAGAGTTGGGGGACTCTAGGTCCCTCGGGCAAGCGTGGGTCATTTAGCGACTGATTCGTTCGCTGAGCGTAACGTCCCCAAGTTCGTCAAAATGTCCTTCCTTTTCAAGGGTTAGTGACAGTCCGTTGTGCATTGTTTGATGGTGTGCCTGGACGTTGTGTTAATCAGGTGGGAAGACACACAGACGTGGACATGGCTGCGCGAAGGAAGAAAGGCTCAGCCTCGCAGCTCCCCAGGAGTAGGCGGCAGGGGCACGCAGGCCCACGCGCGGGCAGCAAGGGTCAGGCGGGAGGCACAACAGAGGGGAAAATGTGGGCGAGGGCCTCACGTGGTTTCCACAAGGTGGAAGGGGGGAGGCGGGGTGAGCGGGTGTCGGGTCGGCCAGTCTGAATGATTTCAGTGGGCACCGGGGCGTGGGGCCGCCCCCGTGACCTGGGCTCTGACCCTGCAGTGATCAGTGCAGGTGAACCTGGAGCCCAAAACATGGAGACCCTGTGACCTCGGGGTCCCAGATGGCCCTGCCCACTGGGGCCGTGGATTGACACCGGCCAGAGAGCGTGAGTCTGTCTGTGATGCTGCAGTCCCTGGTGGCAGGAGGAGCTGCCATCGGACCTCAGACCATGAAGCTCCCCGCCCACCTCCCCAGTTACATGGGAACAGTCCCGGACACCCGCGTCCCGCGTAAGGCCGATTTTCTGACTTTCTGATTTTCTGCCTTTCTTCCATATTTACCAGCCATTCGCTTGCCCCCGTGAGGACAGACAGTGTCAGGTGCAGGGTGGGAAGGGAGAGGCAGGAGAGGACAGAGCATGAGACTCTGCCCTGGGGCTCAGTCTGTCCCTCACTGCACCCTCGGACATCCGGGAAGATGAGAAAGGGCTCTCCCCACCTGAAGAAGGGACAAGAAGGTGGTGCCTGAGTCTCTAGGACCAGGAGCCGCCCCGCAAGGGTGCACGGGCCTCCACCATCGACCAATGGCGAGCCAGCCGTTGCTTGGGGCACGTCCTTCCCCCAGAGATGTTCTAAGACGGAGTGAGGGAGACGAACTTCGAGAGCACATGTCACAGATTCTGCAAAATCTGTCAGATTTTAAAACCTAGGGTGCAAATGGATTAGCCAACCAGCAACGATGACAGCTTAGGCGACGAGTCACATGCTGCCAGGGGAAGGCCTCAGGGTTTCTGAGGGTCCCTCGGACATCGGTGGCCTCGGGGGCGGTGCTGGGACAGAAGCTTTAAGGCACGCCACCACTACGGTGGGGCAGAAAGCACGGAGCGTGCTGGGGCCCGGGGCTTGGGAAGCAGCCGGCGGGGCGGTCGGGACAGAACAGGGCCGTGTTCAGGGCCGTGTTTGATGCAAAGGCACAGTGGCGGATAATGTGCGGGAGAGGCCGTGAGGCACCTGTGAGCCGCCTGGGGCGGGGAGCAGGCTGGCGGGACGCCCCCGGCCAGCCTGCTGGAGCGCCGAGACTGTGCGATCCTGCCGTCCTGCAGGGGCGAGGCCCAAAGTGGTAAGGCCCTCACAAAGACCCGGGGAGTTCAATTCGGAGCTGGAAGTAAACCGTAGGAGAAATCACAGGAGTGTGGTCAGACCTTCGGAGACTCGGTGCCGTGAGAACCCGCGTGGCCGAGGGGACCACCTCCCGCTCGCAGGCAGCAAATGCTGGATGGATTCCACGCATTGATCTCAAGGATGGGCACCATTGCCCGGGGCCTCTGTGCCTCCTGGTGCAGAGAAGGCCAGCCGGGAAAGACCCAGAGGGTCACGGCGGGGACTAGCAGGGAAGGGGACAGCATGACAGCCCCCACCACGATCCGCCCAGGGCCCTCTGCGCACGTCACCCTGTGTCTCCCAAGCCCAGCTCCTACTAAGCATCAAGCACTCCTGGGGCGAGGGAGCACCTCTGTCCCCAAAGCACATTGAGCCCAGTGCCCACCTTCTCCGGAGGCAGCGCTGGCAGGGGGTTGGGGACATGCCCGTCCGCTAGTTCTGCTCTGCTCAGACCTGGTGCACTGGGCCATCCAAGGCCCTCAGAGTCTCTGGCTGGTAAGGAGAGCCCTGCGGCAGCCCAAAGGGAGTGGTGAAGCGTCAGTGGTGCCCACACATCCCCTGGCATCTGGCCAACATGCGGGCGCTGACTCAGGGCCCGATGGAGCTTGAGATGCTGCGTTTCCAAGAGACGGAGCCCCTGCTGTTGTCCAGCAACCCCACTCGAGTGCCAAGGTCCTGAGATTTGGGAGGGGCTGTTTAGCACCCCCAGTGCTTCGTCACGGTGCCCCTGCACTGACACCCCACCAACAGCAGCACAGGGGCTCCCTCTGTGCGGGGTGAGCCCAGGCACCCCGGTTACCTGCCCAGGCCCAGAGAGCCATGATGATGCTGCGTCGTCAGGAGCCAGAGCCCTAATGACGGAAGTAACCACCAGCTTTTCCAAGTGAGGAGACACCGGTCCAAGGAATTTTTACGACCAGTTTTTCAGATCCTGCGTTGTACCCTCTTTTCTGTGATTTGAAAAAGGAGCTTATGCTCATTCACAACAAAGTGCACGATAAGAGTCTGCAAAACCGAGGAGGAAAGCCACATCCGACTCAGGATCTGCGCGGCCACTGACACGGGGACTCACCGGACGAGTCAGCAGACAGTGCAGGCACAGGTCAGCGGGCCGCCCTTGCCGGGCCCGGACTTCCCGGGCGTGTGAACCTCTCGGGCGGCTCAGACGCACGCAGGATGTGGTCACCGCTGGGGAGAGGATCGAGGAAAACAAACCGAATGAAAAGGTCTTGGCTGCCGCCTCCAGCTGAGAAAGGATCTCCCGTGTGTGCACACGGAGGAACGGGCGTTCCTGCCCTCGGGGGCGCTGGGGGCCCGCGGAGCCCTCTGCTTTTCTCCTTCCCTCTGGCACTTCCACACCTACTCGGTGGTCCCGTGAGTGCGCCTCTTCCCTTTCCCAGGTCTCACCAGCAAGAGCAGGACAGATGGGGACACTGTCCCCTTCAGAGACGTGGGCCGAGCAGACCCTCAGGGTCATCCCTGGGAGCGCTTCCAGCTCCCGGGCATCGAGCACCCAGTACCTGACACCGTGCACAGGAGAAAGTCTGGGCCCCCGTGTCCCCAGCAAGCACTGAGCACCTGCTACAGGTTAAACTTGACCCCGGGTTGGGCGGATTCCTCTGGGAGCAACAGGGGAAGGCGTCTGCCCTCGGTACCTGCCAGGCCACAGGGGGGTGATGTATGACGGGTTCCAGGGAGGGATCCCACTCACACTCGGAGAAGAACCCTGCAGAGGGACCTGTGTGACGGGGGGCAGGACGGCCTCATGGCTGTGGGGTCGCATGGGGCGCTTGGCAGAGGGCTCCACCTGCGGGCAGCTCCTGCGGGACAGGGCGGGCAAGAAGTGTGGGGGCCCCAAAGGGGGTCCCAGGGAGGGCCAGCGTGTGCTGAGAGCTCTTGGGCCCGAGGGACCGGCGGGCAAGACGCAGGTGTCCGGGGCCGGGCCTCAGCACGCTCGAGGCAGTGCCGGCACCACAGACCCTCCTCTTAGACAGCGGAGCGTTATCCTCAGACCCCGGGAGGCTGGAAGCCGGAGAGCAGAGCGCTGCAGGGGACGGTTCCGGCCAGACCTCTCCTCCTCTCTCTCACAATGGTGTCTTCTCCTTAGGACGACGCCGGTGCCACCCCAGGCCCCACCTGCACGGCCCCATCTAAAGTCAATGCCTCCCAACACAACCAAAGCAGCAGTTCCGCTCTCAACATGTGAGTTTGGGGGCGCAAACTGTCCACCCGCGGCATCTGGGAGGAGCGAGCAGAGCAACGCAGGGGAGAGTGGGAGGGGGTGGAGCGGGCTGCCCCCCATGTCGGGCAGAGCCTGCAGACCGGCTCCTGGGGCGGGACTCAGCTAGCTGACTCGAGGAGACCGGGCAGGCATCTTCCTGCAGGGATCCCCGCAGGTGACTGGAGGAACTGCGTGCTAAGTGTCATAGGGAAACCGCGGGAAAGGGGCAAGGGGCCACTGCCTCCCGCAGCCCAGAGGGCAGACAGGGAGTCCTGGCCAGAGCCTGAGCCCTCATGCTGGGGAGACACCGCCTGCAGGAGAGGTGGGTGAAGACGGACCCAGACCGTGGGGGAGCAGTCTGTCGGGACTGCACAGTCAGCTTGTAGGGCACGGAGAAGGGGAGACACGAGTGCCCTAAGGAGGGATCTGGCACGGTCCCCAGCACAGCACAGTCTCAGGGATGAGCCGCCCGAAGGCCAGGGGCCAAGGCTGCCAGGAGAGCAGTCCCCGTGGAGTGGGCACTCCTGTCAGGGTCTTCTCTCCCGGCACTGATGCCAGCACGACTGGAAGGCCCAGCTGGGAAGGGCAGGGCGCGTCCACAGGCAAGCAGACGGCATGAGCAGCTCGGAGCAGGAACATGGCCACACCTCCCTCCCCCGGCTCCCCGTCCTGGAGAAGCCTTCCGGAATCAGGGAGCAGGTATGAGCAGTGTGCGTGTGCAACAGGCTCTGTATCTTTAAGTCCCAAGCAGGCTTCTCAAGCAAAGTTCAAGTTGAGAAAGGCCTTTCGGAATGGAATGGTTGCATAAGTGTGGGATTAGCTGTACTGAATTATAAATACATGGAGGACAATGAGGAGAACACCCACCCCCACCCCCACCTCACGACTCAGCTAAAGACCAGCTTCCTTGATTCACCCTCTCTCCCATCCCCAGGTGGGTCCTCAGCTCCGGCCACACGGTGTTATCTCCGGGGTCCCGAGGTCCTGTTCTGTGCTCCGGCTTCCCCTCGAGCCTCAGCCCTCATGGGTCTCCGTCCACGGACCCTGAGGACCCGGTCTGGACTAGGACTCGTCAGTCGTCTGGGAGGTACTGCTCGAAGCCCCCCTGCCCCCAAACTCCGGGCACTACTGTCATTTCCACACATACAGGTGAGCAACAGGTCCGAGCAGAGCAGGTCACCTTCCTCGTGCCCAATGTCTGGTTATTTCGTGACAAAACAGGGTTGGACCCAGCTCTGCTAAACCCACAGTCCCCACTTTCAGATCAAAGCATAGACACCGCTTGTGTCTTTGACAAAAACCTAGACTGGACCTCGAGAAGAACCGTAAGGTCCAGAGAGAGACTGGGGAGGTGATTGTCTCTTCCTTCCCGGCTGAAAAGGCTCTGTCTTTACAGATGTCCAAGGGTCACAGGAGCCAAAGTTCTTACTCGACTGGTGACCAGTGAGACCCAGGCGGCTCTCTGTCTCTGTCCCTTATGCCTCTGTCTCTGCTTCTTCATTTGGTCATTCAACAAATAGTAACAAGCGCCTGCATTGTGGCAGGTAACGCACTAGGAGCTGGGGGGCCACAGAGGAAAGGGTGCGCCTGCCCGTCTTCAAAAGCTCACAGGTCAGCCAGGAGAGAGGCACGCAAACAGTAACCGTAATAGTGTGTGGAGGGCCACAGTGGGCGTGCTGCAAGACCTACGAAAGCACCAAGAATCGCAGAGAAGAGGGGGCACAGGTCTGCGGGAGAGACGGCAGGCTTTGCAGAGGGAGCCCTCGGTCCTCCTAGCAGAACATCACGGTGACATGGTACCTTCCAGGGCTGACGGTGAGGAATGGCAGTGCCCTGGTGACCTCACCCCGAGGCTTTGCCCTTCAGGGCTGCCACAGCCAGTGGTCATCATAGTGATGAAGCCAGCTGGTAAGGTCCAAACCCCAACCAGCCCCCACGTGACCCTGGGGAAGGAACTCGACGTCACCAAGCTTGAGCTCTTCCACATGTGGAATGGAGACTCGTAGGCAGGCCCCACGCCACCAACAGTGAAACTGAGAAGCCGCTCCTGAAACAGGCAGGGACCCACAGGACGGCCGAGACAAGGACAGGTCTGATGGGGACATAGCCCCTTGCCTGGCTCCCCAGGACCCTGGCCGTAGCCCGCTGCCCCCGAGTGCCCGTCACAATTCCATCACAGACAGACCCACTAAGAGAGGTGGAGAGCAAGGGGCCCAGGACTCCGGGGCCAGACCGGTCTCCGGGGTGGGAGATGGAGCTGGTGTAGCTCACCAGCCAACGGGAGGTGGAGAGAGCAGGACCCCGCAGAGACGAGCTGAAGGCGGGCTCTTACCTCGTCCAGCCCCGATGCCCAGGACACCTGAGAGGGGAGCGGACGTCCGTCACTGAGCGTGCACCAGCATCTACCGTGGGGCTGGAAAAGCCGGCAGCGTGCCTCAGGAACTGAAGCTGATTCACAGACGGTGTGCGGTGCCCGGCACCCCACAGTGATGCGGGTCCAGAGTGGCTCCAACCTCACTACTGCTCCCAAATCCTGCACAACTTCTCTTGGGGACAATTCCAGCCTGGGGTGTGAGAGCTGTGCGGGAGCCATAGGGTGAGAGGCTGGGGGCACGTGCCAGAGCTCAGGGCAACCCCAGGCGGCAGCCTGCAGGAACACGGGAACCTCGATCCCGCAGCCACAGGGAGAGGCACTCTCCCGTCACCCCCAGCACAGCCCACGCTGGACCCGGGCTTGTCTGTGTGGTCTCGGGGCTCGCTGACCTGTGCCCTAGGAAGGGGAGAAGCGGCATGGATGTCCCCGCATCCCCAAACCTAGATGTTACTACCACATCCTTCCTCCAGACCTGGGGGGGCGGCCGGGGCCCTGGGGGCAGACCTCCTCTCCGCTCTGAGCACATAAGGAACTGCCTGATCCCACGGGGTCTCTGTGTCCCCTGGCCAAAGTCGTCAGTGTCTCAGACAGGCAAAGTAAGGCAGAATATCCACTAAACCAAATGAAACTGGCTGAGTTGTTGTTGTTTTCTGAGCACAAGCAAAGTGAGATCTAGATAATTCAATTTCCCACCTTGCTGGGCTCACGGCTGGAGGGTTGGCCACGGAATGTGGGCTTGACTGTCGTCCAGAGTTGTCTGAGCTGACAGCCCCAGACAGGACCACATCCAAAAGCAAAGGAAGGACAGACAGGCGGCTCTGCCCCACGTGGGAGTCTCTCCCAGCCCAGGAGGGGGTGAAGCTTGCCAGTTCCCACACAGCCCGTGGAATCATTACCCGCGTGACAGGCCCCCTGAGAGGCTGTCTGGCTCAGAAAAATCACAAGAAGGAACTAGAGAGAGGACAGGAAACGAACAAAAAGTGAAAATGTCCATTTCTTTTCACAACAGTTTTGCCTGAGCCAGTAGGTAGGACTGCTTCGGCTCTGGGGCTGTTTCCACGAAACGGTCTGATGTTTCCACGAAACGGTCTGATGTTTCCAGGACCTCGTATTCTGAGCGTGACATTTTTAAAGCATAATCATCTATATCTAAATTAAGATTAGAAGTGTTGTTTTTTACGGAAGCTGTGGTTGCGGCTACAGGCTACAGAACATGGTCGGCCTGGGGTCCCCGGACCCCGAGAGATTGCACGCCCGCTCCAGCCGGTGGGCGACAGCAATCGCGCGGCCACCCTGTGGCCCTCGGCTGCTGTGGGCAGCTGCTGGTGGGCTCGCGGCCGGGAAGCAGGGCGCCTCGTGCACCTGCACTGTGCGTGTGACCCGAGCATAAGTATTCTCGGGCAGCGCCATCGCTCCAACGCCAGGGACTGCTCCAACAGTGACCTTATCAGGAATTACTACGTCTCCCTGCACCAAAACCAGGCCAAAAAAAAATAGAACTTCCGAATCCTTTTGTACTCGAGTTGGCCTGTCCGTCCATGTCCATTAGCCCTATCCTTACTGAGTGGAAGAAACCCACCGTTTCCAGCTTGAAACTGTAAGAAACCTGCTCAGAGGCTAATTTCGCCCAAGGTAAGATCCCGTGTACATTCCACACGGAATTATGGCATTCCTCCGCACGCAGAGGACTAGATGCGTGATGTGCAGTACTAGCAAAGGACGGCTGTGCCCCCAGCACGGGACACACTGGGAGGCACCTCGCCTGCCCGGGGCTGCCTGTCCTTCTCCGCCCGAGCACGGGGGCTCCGAACAACTTCTGTGCATGGACCCCTTCATGCAACAGCATACTTCAATGAGTAAAATTACGAAGGAAACTAATGAGAGTGAGCGAGAGTTATAGAAACTTTTCTTTAAATCTGGAATGCTGTTCTTTGTGAAGACGCCCCATAACGCTTTGCGGTTGGCCTGTTGGCTCCCACACGGAGGTACTAAGAAGCACGAGTGAGATGGGAGGGGGTCTGCAGCCAAGATCCTGCGGTCCTGCCTCGCGGGCGCTCGTGGGCGCTCCCCGTGCAGCTGCTGGGACTGCAGACGGGCGGTTACACCTTAGTGAGAACAAGGCCTTCGTCCTGCATGTTCACACACCCCCTGAATGTTACGTGCGCTCCCTAAACGCATGTGGACCCGGATTAGGAAATCTCAGTGCAACGCCTTCAGCTGGCGGATGGTGTGACAAGTCTATTTGCACAAATCCCACAATCAACTCACACAGATCTGCCACAACGTAGACTGCAAAACAAGGGCTGAGGTCCTGGGCCAAGCCGGCCACGGTCAGCCTCTCCCCAAGGCCACCAGCTTGTGACAATTGAAGTCTCAGGCCTGGCTGTGAATCCACATCCCAGCACCCCAACCGTTCTGCGAGGAAACCAGACAGAGAGAACCTGGGCAGAACGTGGCCAAGAGCCAGGGCCTGAGAGAGCCTTTAGAAGGCGCTAAATCACTCCCCTCACTCCAAAACCCCAAGGACAGCGGAGCTATCTGGAAAACAGATTCCCATGAAAGAGTCTGGGGGAGGCCAACGGGGAAGGATTTTCCGATGATTCTGCCTGCAACCTAAAGTTTCCGGAGAGGTACACAGAACAGCCACGTCACATACATTTGACCCATAAATAATCGTTGTTTTTGAAAGAGAGGATTGTGCTCCTGTCGTGAGCACGTCTGCCAACGGACAAGGCCAAGCGTGTGCTTGCTAGTGAAGAGCCCCTGAACACTGTTTTCTTGATATCCGAGTCCCGAAAGCCGGACCTTGCTCACAGGTGACCCTGGAGCCACACACACGTTCTGACAGGGGATGGACGGACACGGCCGCATGTCAGGCCAGCCCTGATGTGCTCGGGACGCACGCTCGGGACAAGCATGGCCTGCTCGTTCTCTCTCTCTCTCTCAAAGGTGAAATAGGGCTGGAGAATAAAGAATCACAGGCTGCCTTTGCCATGTTTCCGTGAGCAAAATGGGATTTGTACGTCTCTGAATTGCTGGAGCACCGGGCCCGGGCCCCCTGAGTCAAGCCTGGAGAGAATTATTTATAGACCAGGTCACTCTGTTTATACACTGGACTGTTTCCTGGGCTGAGTCCTCTCCCCACCTGCTCAGTGAAAGTTGCTCACCAAAACAAGAGAATTCTTTCTTCCTTCTCAACTTTTCCTGAAAACACAAAGATGAGGGAAAAGGGAACACAAAAGATATTTTAACTAAAGGATTCTTTCTTCTCCAACTAAAACCTTATCCAAATGTTGCTTCCTTGAGCCCCAGAAGGAAAAAAATAATCTGGAGCCTTGTGTATAATTATTAGAGACAGGCCCTCAGACTGCATCCTGTGCTGTCCTGAGGCCCCAGGTTTCTCCAGGCTGCCCGGGGGGCCGGCGGTAGAACGGACAGAGCCCCCACCTGCACCGCGGCCAGGCGGGCTCCGGGACCCGGCCCTGCTGTGTGGGCTCGGCCCTGCCTTCACCCGCTGAGCTCACTGGGCCCTTGAAGAGCTGCTTCTGCTCGTACAGAAGCTTGGGAGCTGCAGGGTGGGAAGATCAAGGCTTCCCTTGGGCTCTCAGATGAAGGCACCGTTCTCCCCGCTAGCCTGTGCGGTGGCCCGCAGCCCTCAGCCCTTGCCCGCCCGCGGAGGAGGAGGGCCTGTGGTAACAGCATCCCGGTGGGACCCAGAGGCAGGAGGAGGGAAGGAAGAAACTGGTCTCTGTGATCTCATTCTAGAGGGAGACGGCCCGGAAACCAAAAGTGCATGGCGGAAGATGCAGCCACGCTGGCCCCGTGCTGCTGGCAAAGCCGCCACGTGGACGGTAGCTCCCACCGCGGGAAGCATAGCCTGGCAGCGCAGGCGATGGGACGGGAGCTGGGAGCTGCGAGCCTCCCGCCCTGGGTTGGAGAGGCGGTGGAGATCCACTTCCCACTGGACATGAAGACCGCGTCCTCGTGGGGAAATGAGCAGAGAGAGATCGTGCTCCGTCGACGTCCAACTGGGCAACCCCGTGTACCGCAGACAGCTACAGACGCATGCACACGGAGACCTTGAACCGGGACCCGGTGCAGCAAACGCAAACACGGCCCGTGGAGATTAAACAAATTTCCGAGGGCCAAAGTGTTTAAAGCCTCAGGACGGGAGCTTCCTTAGATAAAATAATCCAGCTACTAATCTATTTTATAAATAACTAAAAACGTTCTCTGAACCAAATTGGACTTGGAGTGACTTGGGCGAGCTGGAGAGCCGAGCCGTGCCAGGGGCACCAGGCCGTGAAGCCGCCCACGCAGCGGCCCCGAGAACGTTCCCCGCACAAGGAGCTCCGAACGCCTCCCGTCAGCAGCTCCCACGGAGCCAGCAGGAGACAAATGCTCCCGTGTTCACAGAAAGGCGGGTTTGGGGTAAACAGTGTCCTGCTTGCTGACACTCACTGGGCCCCTGACCACAGAGAGCCGGTGTGACCACCGACTCCCGCTGCTTGACCCAACTGGGCAAACTCCCCGCTTGTTGGATAAACACCCGGGAGCTGGAGACCAAGCTGCCCTCGGCCTTCTCACGAGACTGCAGGAAGTCGACGGACCCAAGTTTATGAAAACCTAGCGTCCCTTGAGCGTGGGATTCAGTTTTTGGAAAGACTGTCCAGGCTGCTTCTGTTTTCCCTACTTTGTCACCGTATTTTCAGTGCATAATCTGTGAAGGAAACTTCACGTTGGCTGGCTCTGACCCCGAGCGCTGAGGCAGTATGATCTCCAGCGCTTCTGCAGCACGATCACCGGATAAAAACGAAGGCTCCTGCCTCCTCCCTTCCTCTGCACCAGTGAACACACACTCACACACACACATGCACACACACGCATACACATGCACATATACACAGTCCATTAAAATTATTAGGCAGGGCCTAGGAATGTGCATTGACCAGCCGTCGCTGAGGGGTGAGAGTATCTGCTTCCAGATGACCAGGCTTCAGACTTCAGGCCGTAACATAAACACATATGTCACCAGCTCCCAGAAGGGCCAGCAATCACTGAATTCTCACAATGGCCCATGAGGCCGGTCATCTGGGAATTTTCACTGAGTCTCAAACTGTGCAGGTCTGCAAACTCCCAGGGTCCTCCCGGCTCAAGCAATGCTGTGGTTCCTGATGAGGAAAAAAACGCAGCTAATCTTGGCCATTCAGGAAGCCGGGGAAGTGCCCTGCAGGAGTGAGGTCAGGGCCCCTCTCAGGGTGAGCTCATCGGCGCTGAGTGCCAGCGAAGGCTCCGCAGGCATTATCGGGGCCTGGGACGGCCCCCGGCAGCCCCACCTGTCCCGGCGCTCCCTGCCTCCCACAGGACAGAAAACCCAAGTCAAGGGAGAAACTGATAATGCACATGATGTAATGAAAACGCCCCAAGACAAGACTTTCCGTCCAGCCGACCCCTCAATAGGTCTATTCATCACATGGTGTCTCGGAAGGGTGGAGCGAGCTCTGCCCTCCCGGGAAGGTCTGGTAGCTTCTTGCCAGATGAAAGGGGCTGGGGGTCACCCCTCCTCTGCAGGTGTCCTAGCAGGGGGGCAGGGGCCCACGGAGGCCAGGAGCAGCCAGCTTTGCCCTAGTCCAGGAATTGGGGAGGAGGCCGGCACGTTATTTCCCCAAATCACCGCGGCAGGGGCTGCTGGGTCCCTGCAACAATCCAACACCCTCCTGTCGATCTCTGGGGCCCCGCAGCCTTCTTCAGCCCCACTGTGGTTGTGGGACCGTTCAGCCCCACTGTGGTTCTGGGACCGCGTCCTCAGAAACACATGGGGACTTTTTTAGACAGGGCCTCTCCTCCTCGCCTTTACTTGGTGAAGATTGATTTTTCAAGAGCTATCTTGGAGTGTACCTTCTTGTCTTCATGAAAATGAGCTCCTCAGTACTCCACCCTGACGTTATTCACCGATGAAGTCACAAATTAACTTTACAACGTTGATCCCGGGGCTCTGTGCTAGAATTCAAGGAGTCTGTGAACTTGAGTAGAAAGAACACGTGCGTCCTTGTTTTCGCAAACCTCTGGAATTTGGGAAATGGACTTTATCATCACAGAGGTGCGGGTGCCCGAGAAGTTCATCACAACTGGGGCAGGTGTCATGAAATGCTCCAGAGTCGAGCAGCCCCTCTACACTGTGCCGTTAGCTGAAAGTAACAATAGTTGCACTTAGCTGCAAAGACAACCCCGTGCTGGGTTTCCTTCTCAAAAGGGGCAACTGAAATGCTTTTTGTGTCTACAGAACGAGAGTGGGGAGGTGGGGTGGGAGCCTGCTCCTTGGCGCACCATGACCCCCACACCTGTCAGACCTCCGCTTGGTGGGTGTTTAACCGACACTGTGTGTTTTGAATGGGAGCTTGGTAAGTGCTTCTAAATCTCTAGGAGCTGTTGGGTAATTAAAGTGCAAAAGCGATGCGTGCTCAATGGGAGGAACCGAATAGTGAATTTATAGCACAAAAAGGACCTCTCCCCAGTCACTCCCTTTCTGCCTTCCAGATGGACTGTCCTAGCCCGAGTTTACTCTGTGAGCTGTCTGCTGTGAACTCTCTCAGACCTCTGTCCACTCATTTCAGATGTGTGTGTGTGTGTGTGTGTCTTGTGGGCTGAGGAAGGTGGCTTTTCGCTTTTTGTTTTTTAAAGTTTAGCAAAGTGACCAGACGGATGTCCAACTCCTGTCTTGTCTTTCCCCTGCTTTTACCAAGAGAATCACTAGTGCTTTTGAGCAACGGTGACTATTGGTGGAAGATTGACATTTGAAACATAAAACTCAAACCTACATGCACTGTCCACTGTTTGTGCTTAAGGTCCCCAAAGGGAAGAGACTGCCAGGTCACGGGGCTGCTCTAAACACAGTGGCTTCTGGGTTCTGAGGAGCTGGGTCCATGGTGGGACTCAGTCAAGGACGATCAAGAGAAGGGGGCCCCAAAGCAGGATGCGGAGAGCAGAGGGAGGCCCAGGGGGCGTGCCCGGGTGTTAGGCTGGTGGGGAGTGAAAAAAATACTCCCGTATTTGTGTTCCAAGCAAATCTGCTTCCATCACTTAAGAATGTGTCCTAGGCATCTTCCTATGTCATACAACACACCAAACATTACACATACGAACATCACTCTAACCCACGCACTGCGCTCTAGACTTCGTATCTAATTTATTTGTCAACCTTATGGCAATAATTTAAGGATTTTTTTCCACTCATTACCCATTACAGACCGTGCCGCGGTGAGACTTCTTGAACTCGCCTCTTTACAACCAGAAGCAATTATTTCAAAAGAATAAAACCCTAAAGGCAGAGTCACTGGGTAATACAGTATGCAAAGTTACAACTTTGTTAAATATGGGCAAATTACCCTGACAAACAGTTCCTGAAAATGCTCACTTCCCCTGAATCTACTGTTATTACCGTGATTTTTATATATTAACTTGGGGGGGGGGAGAGATGCTCTGTTTACAATTTTTAGACTTTCCATCCATGAATATGGTGGATTTCTCTCTGTTCAAGCCTTCTTTTAGATCTTCCAGCAAAGATTTTGAGTGTGTCTGTTACAAATAGCTGTGTGGGTTAGCTAGGGATGCCATCGCCAAGTACCACAGCCGGGGTGACCTGAACAGCAGAAATGTATCGTCTCGCAATTCTGGAGGTCGGAAGTCCAAGACCAAGGTGTCCCCAGGACAGCTCCCTTCTTGCGATACGAGGGAGACTGTTCTACGCCCCTGTCCCTGACGTCTGGTGGCTGGCTGGCCATCTTTGGCTTGCAGAAGCATCACCCAGTCTCTGCCCCCATCCCCACATGGTATCCTCCCGGCAAGCGTTATCTCTGTCCAAATTTCCCCTTTTTATATGGTTGCCAGTCACGTTGGATTAGAGGCTCGCCCTCCTCCGGTACCACCTCATTCTAGTGCACTGAATCACTGCTGTAATGAGTACGCTTCCAGATAAGGTGACGTTCCGAAGCCCTGGGAGCTAGGACTTCATCATATGCCTAGAAGGGGGATACAGGTCAATTCATACCAATACGTATCACATCACATGTATCTTTTTACATTAATTACACATCATCAGATTTCAATAATCATATGAATACAAACTTTTTCTTTAAAAATACATTATTCTGTGGCTGGCATTTAGAAAAATCATTATATCTTATCAATTTTTCTTGGATCAAGTAATTAAACTATTTTAGTTCAAAATAGGGCGACTCATTATCTTGGATTTCTTGCGTGCAAATAATTAAAATTGCGTCTCATCCTTTGAAATATTTAAATGTCTTATTTTTCCCTGTTTTTGTGTATATCTCATAAACAATGTTGACAACCTGGGTTAGGCAGACAAGCTTTTTTTTCCTGACAATAATGGAAATATTTTTTTAATGTCATTATTACATATAGTACTTACGATATGTCTATCTTGTATACTTTTTTGTTCTTTCCAACTTTACTCCCAAGTGTGTTCTGCCTTTGGATGGAGAATTACATGCAAAGCTTTTTCTTTTTGTAATCCCTTGACAAACAGGTTAAACAATGGGAGAACTTTTCTTTAAAGTTACACGAGTCTAAAACTGTGTGAGCGCAAGTCCTCTGGTAGGAGTAGAAGTCGGATTGCATTTTCCATTCCTTCTGTAATTTGGGTGCATCAAGAATTATTCTTATGCTTGATGCGGTTTGATGCGACTGACTTCAGTTTCTAAGGGAATTGTCAATTCTGGATTTCCAAATTTATTGATATAAAATTGATAGATTAACCTCTTAGATTTGAAGCCTTTGCATCTCTAATGTTCCGTCTGCTCTCCGAGTGGAGCAGATTTGCAAGACGCTTCTGTGCGCTTATGTAAGTGCTGGGGGAGGGAAGGGCTCTTTCCCAAGAACCAGACGGGGATTTTATAGGTCTTATCTACTGGTGTTTTCCACTTATTTATGCTTCAAAATCTACTGTATTTGTTTTTATTCCTTCTTTCCTCTAGGTTTACATGGCTGGCCCTTTTCTAGCTCCGTGCGTTAGTGCTTGGCTCAAAGTCTTTCCATCATATGCGTTTCTCATTCAATAATTGTAGGTTCTAAATTTCCCTCCAAGGGCCACTCTGGCTCTACGCAGTCAGCTCTGCGAAATGGTCCTTCCCTGTCTGTTCATGTCTAAATACACTGGATTTAGCCTTGATTTCCTCTCTTAGACAAAACTCGGTGAGTCCCGTGCAAATCCAACCTTCTGAGGGAAAACCAAGCCAGGACTCTTCTCCTGCTCAAGTCAGTTTAAATGCAAACCAACACTCACATGAGAGGAAATCGTGTGCACAAAGAGCCTTCACAATGGGCCTGGGGCTTGACCACCGTGGAGGGTAGCTGCCCAGCTTCGAGACGTGGGAGGCTCACACGGGCTCTCAGTCTTCAGTCGACAGCCAGACTGGCATCGGTCGGGCCATCACGGGCAAGCAGACTGAGAGCCCCGAGCAGGAGCCCGGAGGAGAGCAGAGGAGAGTGAGAGCCCAGCGTGGGGCAGCCACCCGTGCGTGCAGAGCCTCACGTCTCCAGGGGCAGCTGCTACAGGCTGGACAGTAACCATGCCTGTTTCCTGACCTCATGCACTGCCCTCTGGTCCGGAGAGAATTGTCACCACCTCTGGGATATTCTGTTCTTTGGGCTGCAAGCCTTCCCAGGGCACTGCCAGAAAGCCTCTATTGGAGAATGTGCTGCAAACACATACCATGTGAGATCCATTTAGGAGCTAAACGGCATTTTACGGGAAATGCAATCAGACTCTTCTCCCTTCCCCACAGGTCTTTGCATCCTAACACCTCCTAAACTCCTTGATTTATGACCCTCTATCCTTCATCTCTCCTGTTTATCATGGCGGCCAGCCTGCAGTCCACCCTTCCTTTCCTTTTGCTCTAGAAACAGCTCCTGGGTGGCTATCGCATCTTTTAATGCCCAGACTGCCCTGGAGGTCCGAGAGTCACTCGAAGCATAACCTCCAGGCCCAGTCCCCTCACCCTCTCCAGCCCATCTGTCTTACAAGCCCCGACAGCCTATCAAATTTTATAGCCAGTCCATTCTGCTAGAATCTGCTGGCCCAGCGTGCTGAACAATTTCGCACAGCTGTGCAGCCAGACTAGAAGTCGACAGCTTCATATCTGTCTGCAATAAACGTGGCTTCAGTAAGTGTCCTTTAGGGTCGCTCCATTAGGATTTCTCCCCCCGCCTGGGCCTGCCCTGCCGATTCAGGACAGTCTAACAAAAGAAGGCCCAGAACTATGGTTCCTGCAGTCACATTTGCCTACGCTGGCCCTGGAAGGGCTCACTGACCTGGCCAAAGAAACCTGAGACTTCTTTTTTGCAACAGGTGGGATGACAACTATGGCCATCGGGAAGCTAGTTACGGATAATTCATGGGCCGTATATGGTGGCACCTGGACCTCTTAAATGTGAGGACATCTGACAGCTGCTGAAGCTGGTTCCTGCCCAGGTGGTTCCCGTGTGAGCGTCGCGGGGGGGCCAGTCCACAGGCAGGTTCCACCTTGTCAGGAAGCTTTCTGGACAGGCTGAGACCTGGACCCTAAGGACGGCCAACTGCTGGGAGTCCGAGGTGCCCTGAGTCTGCCCAGGAGCAAAGGGGACATCACCAAAGACCAAGGCACACAAAAGGCATGCATTTGCACACCTATGTTCACAGCAGCACCACACACAACAGCCGAAAGGGAGAAGCAACGCAAGTGGCTACAGACAGGTCAATAGATAAACACAACGTGGTCCACACATGCAGTGGAACATTACTCATCCTTAAGGAGGAAGGAAATTCTGACTCACGCTACAACATGGATGGACCTTGAGGACATTCTGCTCAGAAGGAAGCCAGTCACAAAAGGACAAATGCTGCATGAAACTCATCTTAGAGGAGCTCCCTAGAGTGGTCAGATTCACAGAGACAGAAAGTAGAATGGTGGGTGCCAGGGGCTGAGACAGGGAGGAACAAGGAGTTACTCCTTAATGGAGACAGTTTCATGCGGGCGGACACACAAAATCTGGGCAGCAGACCTAGACAAGATGGCAGAGTCAGCCTCTTCATCTTACTTTTCTTCTTGAGGACCTTGGAGACACAGAGACCTAGTGGTCTGGTTATCCATTGCCAGGTAACAAACCACCCCAAAACACAGTGCCTGAAAACCACCACCACACTGATTTTGATCCCAAATCTGCAATTTCGCAGGGCTCAGCAGGCACAGATTAGGGTAGCCAAGAAGCCAGACACATCTGAAAGATCACTCACTTGCACGGGTGCAGTTGGTGCTGGCTATCAGCTGGGACCTCTGCTACTGTGGCCCCTCCTGGGCTTCCTTCCAACATGGCGGCTGGGATCCAAGAACAGGGCTCCTGAGAGACAGTCAGGAAGAAACAGTATTGCCTTTTCTAACCTAGCCTCAAAGTTACACACTGTTCTTTCCCCACTGAAGCCAGCCATATTCAAGGGGAGGAGCATACGCTCTGCCTCTGGATGGCAAGAGTGTCCCCGGATTTGCAGACAGGTCTTTAAACCACCACTCTTTTTTTTAAAGATTTTATTTACTTATCTTTGCCAGAGAGAGAAAGAGAGAGCATGAGCAGGGGCAAGGACAGAGGGAGAAGCAAACTCCCCTGCTGAGCAGGGAGCCCGATGTGGGGCTCGATCCCAGAACCCTGGGATCATGACCTGAGCCAAGGGCAGATGCTAAACCGACTGAGCCACCCAGGCGCCCCACACCACCACTCTTGTACAATTACTGGGTGCCAACTGTGGGCTAGCGTCTCTGAGCCTTGGTTTCCCCATCGGAGGATTACAAGACTAATACAGGGTGAAGCTTCTAGCACAATACTTATCCATCAGTACATATTTAGTATTGATCACGCAACTCTGTAGACAGAAAGGCTGATTAACAATATTACCATTTTGTAAAATAGAGCTCAGGGACCTGCTGAGAGGTCTTTAAGTACACTAAGCTAATCAGGGGAAAGGATCCAGCTAGAAAATCGTCTCTTAACCAAGTGTGATGAGTTTCCTAACTTTCCTGCAGGCAGACAGAGGCTTTGTTGCTTTGTTGAGAGAACTATTGCCAAGAGGGATACTAGAGAGAGTCTCAGAGGGAGCCCTGCAGCTGGAGGAGAGGGGTGTGGAAGCCAGAGCGGAGGGAGGAAGCAGGAAGCCGGCTGGACGAAGGTGGGGAACACAGACGGAGCCGGTGAAAGCACTCGGGAATCAAATTTTTGCAACCTACGGTGTTTTGCTAACAATTGGCACACTGGACAATGGCCCCAATGCCCAGGAGACTTTGGGGAAGACCAGAGAATGAGATCATTCTTGATTTGCAGGCCAGGACTTGTGGACAGAAGCAGTGGCTGGTCCCGGCATCCCAGCTCGGGCCTGCTGCTCTGTCTGCCTATCCTGATGTCACAATGCCCATCACAGCTTCTCACGGGCCCGTGGGGAAGCTTTCCCGGGGCCCACCCGGACAGCTTTCTGTCTGTTAGAATCTGCAAACCTGCAACATGAACACTGCCCTGGACTTGGGAAACTCCTACAGACAGGATAGAACCATGTTCCAGATACACCGAGAGGGAATTTCTGCCCAGTGCTCCAGGGGTGTGGCCTCAGAGATGGGCTCAGGGCTCCACCTTCGGCGGGGCTGCAGCCGTCACCTCTGGGTGTGGGGGAGGATGCAGGAGGTCAGGATCGCCCAGTGGTGACACCTCCCAGTGACTAACCCCAATGTCCCATGTCCTCTTATTGGCCAACCCCCTGTCACCTTGACTGAAGGCGAGTCACCTGCAGTAAAGTGGACTCCCCCGTGAGGAAGCCCAGGGCACAGAGAGGGGTGTGGATGGGATTCTGGGTCATGGCCGTGGCTGACCATCCGGCTCCTTCAGCACCACCTCGTTGACCACGGAGTGCGCCATCTTGGAGCGGCAGCCTTCCAGCTGTTTCTGTAGCCCGGGGAAAGCTCTACTCCCCAAAGAAATAGGAGCCAAAGGAGCAGAGGCTTCCTGCCTCGGACACACCAGAGAAGGGGTGCACAGGGAGCCCTTTATGGTTTGGTCCCCATGCTAAGCCGCTTCTCAAATGGCATCCCATGACCCCCACTTCCTGGAATTCGTGTGTGTGTGTGTGTGTGTGTGTGTGTGTGTGTGAGCATGTGTGTGTATATATATGCATGGGTTTTGAGTATGTACGTGTGTATGGGTGTGTGCATGTATCAGGACAGGTGTGGGTTTTATGTGTGTGTGTACATGTGTGAGTATATGTCTGTATTTGTGCACATGCATGTTTGTGAGTGTGTATGTGTGTATATTTGTACGTGTGTTTATGTATGTGTGAGTACACGTGTGTGTATATTTGTGTGTTATGTACACATGTTCACGAGCATAGTGTGAGTGTGCACGTGTGTTTGTGAGTATTGTGAGAACGTGTGGGTGTGCACACGTGTGTTTGTATGTGTGTGCTGGCTGGACCTAGTGGTCTGCTTCCAATGAGGAGACTGTGGTCAGGATGACGGCCTGCCGCTCCCGAGACTAACCCGCGAAGACCGTGACTTCAGCCCTGCTCCCCCTCGGGGCCCCCCACTTGCTGCCGTGATGAGCAAGCCGTCCCCGTGGACAGCCTCCCGGGGGAAAGACATGAGGCCCGCCAACACCTGCACTGCAGGTGTGAGAGGCTCTGAGCAGGGGACCCAGGTGAGCTTCACCTGGATTCCTGACATGAGAAATGTGACTGTTTTGAGACACAAAGTCTGGACGGGTACAGAGTCGACAGCAGGTGCTCTGAAAGGTCCAGGTGCAGAGACACGCGGCCACAGTCCCCGAAGGCGTGGCAGCGGCCGTGGAGGGCCAGCGCACAAGCTGGCCGACCTCGGGGGGGCAAGGAGAGGAGACCCGAACCGCCTCCTGCTCTCCCCTCACCCTGCTGTCCCCCACCCCACATCCCTGGGCCGGCACTGGGGCAGAGTGCTGTCACGGGAGCCGGGCCTCAGGCTCTGCTTTTGACATTAAGACCGCTCGGGGTTCCAGGGGAGACCAGGCCAGCAGACTGGGACACCCACCCTTATCTTGGGGGGGGAGAGCCTGCTGAGGGGCATCCCCTGGCTCTGGGGCTCCAGACATGCCCCCAGCAGGAGCCAGTACCCCCGGCCCCCGAAATAGGCTTGAAGCACCTTCCTTAAGTGCATGGCCGGTGATCACTGATGTGGGGGTCACACACGGGGCGGCAGGGGGGGCATGTGACCAGTGCAGAGAAACAGCAGCGCACACCCTGCTGGTTCCCCAGGCCAGCCGTGTGCACACCCAGGAGCCGAGCACCTCGTACCCCTGAGACACGTGAGCTCGTGCAGGCGGCTTTGACGGCAGAAGAAGGGGTCTGGGGGCTCTGCGACGCTGTTCTCTGAACACCGCACACTTCCTTAAAAGAACAGCATCCCCACTAGCCAGCATTAATTCAGACCGTGTGCAAGTGTGTTTGTCCATCGCGCATGTCTGTGTAGTTTTATACCATATACATAACACGTATGCGTGTATGCATGCACACATGCGTGTGTGTGACTTTGCGTGCACTCACGTATGTCCTTCACCAACAGTGCTCCCAATTTAACGATGAGGAAGCCAAGGCACGGGGAGGTGGGACACTTTACCCAAGGCCATGGCGACAACCATGCAGTTTTGGGGAGACAGACCTGGGTTCAGACTGCTGGTCTGCTACCATCTGACCTCATGCCTTGGTGAGGCCATTTTACCCCGGGGCCTGCAGTGCCTCCACGAGGTGGGAGCGGTGGGAGGGAGAGTTGCCTGTGCCTCTGAGAGAGAGCAAGTGCGTGGAGGACGTACGACCCCTTCCCCGTTGGCTCCCTCACGGACATCGCCCCCACATCCTCTCAAGCCCAAGCTGAGCTCCCAGGAGCAGAGCCGAAGCATGGGTTCATGTCCTCGTGATTGCAGAAGGCTGTGCCCCAGGGTGGTGGGAATGCAGAGGTGTAGGACGGGGCGGGGGGGGGGAGGGGGCAGGGGGCGGGGCCCAGCCAGGATGCAGGTCCAGGTGAAGGCCAGTCTCAGCCTGGTCCCCCCTTGGAGCCCTGGCACATCAGTCACACCCAGAGCTTTCCCCTCTGGGGCAAGGGAGCTGGGCTGGAGTGCAGGCCATGCCGGGGGATGGAAACGCGCATCGCTCTGGCTGTCTGTGCAGGGACCTGGGTGTGATTGCAGCCGGCAGCCCTCACGCTGGAGTCCAGTGGTCTACTGGGGGAAGCCCTCCAGGGACACTGAGGCAGGCTGCAGGCTGAGAAGTGTGCCCTTAGCTGCAACCAGAGAACTCTGGGCTCCCAGGTGCCTCCTTGGAGCCAACCTTCCTGCGGGCTGGAGCTGCTGTTTCTGCCTGGCTCCGCTTGAGGGAAGGGACACGGTGCTAGTCAGAGCCCCGGTGGCCAACTCCTCTGGTTACGGCAGCTCAGCCCACACCCTGGCTTACATACGTGGTTAGGGAGACGGTTGGCATGGGGGAGAGACAAGGGAGGGCACTGAGGCAGGGGAAAGCCTTCAGAAGAGCCCCTGTTATGGGTTGAATTGTGTCCCCCAAAAGATACGTTGAGGACCTAACCCCCAGTACCTGGGAATTGACCTCATTTGGAAACAGGCTACCGCAGATGGTCAAGTTACAGTGAGGACAGCAGGCTGGGCTCTGATGCGGTATGACTGGGGGCCTTATAGAACAGGGGGGTTTGCACACGGAGACAGACATGCACACAGACAGGAACCGCATGAACACAAAGGCAGAGATGAGAAAACGCCTCTAGCAGCCGAGGGACCAGATTGCCAGGGACCCCCAGGAACTGGGGGAGGGGTTGGATCAGGTGGTCCCTCGCAGCTTCAGAAGGGGCCAGCCCTGCACTGTCTGGACCCAGACTCCCGCCTCCAGAACCACGAGACGAGATTCCCGCGGGGGAAGCTGTCCGCTGTGTGCTGCTTTGTTCCGACCGTCCCAGGACACTCACCCGCCAAGTGAAGAATGTGCTTCCAGAAGCGGCAGCAAAGCCGTCCACGTGTGCGGTGCCAAGGGGCCCAGAGCAGAGGGAAGCTGCTGCCTCACATCCAGCCCCCAGACCCGCTCCCAGCCTAGCACTCCAACTGCACAAGAAAGAGTGGGCAAATAGCCTGTCTACACAGGGGACAACCCACTTCCAAAAGCCTCCTGTCCAACACTTTTCCCCTTGATTTTTCACCCCTGGAGCATCTTATAGGAAAAATAATCCATTTGTCATGGACTCACTGGGCCTGAGCTCAGCACGAAGCTGTTGGTAAGAAATGTGTTGTGTCCTCTGTGGGCCTCTTTTCTCAGAAGGAGGAAATCGTTCGTAGCCCAGAATAAACACACTGGGCACGACGCAGGTTAGTACGACCCGAACCCCTTGACAGCCTGCTGACTTCGAAGTCCCGGGCCGGACTTCATTTACAGATGCCTTCCTGGTGAGACAAGATGAGCTAGACTTGGACCACTTGCCCACAGGACCCCTGCCAGCCCCGCTCTGGGTCCCACTCGCTTTCCTTCCTCCCAGCCTTGCGGATCCGGTGCACGCGGCCTGGAGCAGTAGCACAGGGCATGTGACCTGGGCAGGGCCGGTCAGACACGCGTACAGGGTGCCGGGGCCCGATCACACAACCTTCAGGCGGACTGGGGCCTGACCGTGCAATCTCACAGGATGACAGCTCCCGGTCTCACAGCCTCACAGGGGCAGGTGTGGAGCTGTCTGTCTAGACCCGAGCCCACCGCCGTGCAGTGGGATGGCAGCTGGCCCCCCGACGTGGCTGTGGTAGGGCTCGGTGGGTCCGTGCGAGCACGTGCGGTGCCACATGGCAGGGAGCACACGCTCAATAAAAGGTAAGTAACATTGCTGCCGGGACGTCCCATGGAAATTCCCTGACGGAGAGCACAGAGGAGTGGTTTTATGGGGTTCTCAACCCCTAGAACCCAGTGCTGTTTCCGGCACACGGTAGGAATGTCATTTCATATTCGCTGAATTTTTTAAAATGAAGGAATGAATGAAGGTACAGGGCACCTGCCCCTAAATATTTAACACCCAGCCCAGTTACGCATGTTTACTTCCTGTATTAAGAGTTTTCTTTGACATTAACCCAATGCTGTCCCCCGTCAAAATGTGGTATCCTTTTCATGTCAGCATGCATGTCCAGGGGCCAGGACTCCGCCGTGCGCGACTCACGCAAGGCCTGCCATCCTGGAACTCCACGTAGGGTGAGACGGGCCGCGAACACCTAAGTGAACGGATGATTTCTGGAGCGTCCGAAGCAGCAGGTTGCGTTTACCGAGGATGGCCGAGTAACGGCTTGCATGCGATGTGGCGCTGGGGGCCCCGGCCAGGGCTCTGATCCCCCTCCCCAGAACCTGGGCTGGCCTCAATCCGTACAAGTTCCAGCTCCACCATGACCAGGTCGTAAGAGGGCGTGCAACTACACAAGACCTTCAGGACGCCCGCCCTGGGGACGCGGCCGCCACACCGTGAGAACTCCAATCTCCACGGAGACGCTGGGTGCAGGCGCCCCGGCAGCGAGCCCCGCGAGCCTTTGCCAGGCCCAAGGAGCAGCCCCTACGTGGACACCTGCCCCTTGCCCGCCATGTAGGGTAAATGTCTTCTCCCAGCCTGTGGGCCTTCGCCTCCTCCCTACGATGTCGTCTTCGGAGGAACAGACTCAATCTTAATTGAGTCCGTTTATCAGTGTTTCCCCTTTACGCATTTTTTGTTTCTGCTTAAGTTACATTGCCTGCTTGGGGGTCACGAAGATGTTCTCCTGTTTTTGTTTAAAGCTTTATTGGTGGGCAACCCTCTCGGGTCCCCTGCCTCTTCGGAAGCTTTGTATTATCGCTCAATAAACTTTGCTTTGCTGCCCACCAAATTTAATTAGTTAATTAAAGCTTTATTATTTCTGCCTGTCCCGCTCAGAACTGGGATGTGTCTGCAGGTTACCGTGAGTTTGCAGTGTGCTAAGAGTGAGTGCACACTCCTTTCCATATACACGTGGACACATTTGAGTAAGTGCAGCTTATTGGAGCAAACGCGTCCCTGTGCAACACAGTGTCTATTTCCACACGGATCTGCCCCAACCCGTTCCCACACTCACCGCCCTCTGCCCCGTCGGTCTGCTCCCCATGTAGACACTGTGCGGTGCCAGCCCTCCGTCCTGCTCACGGGTCTCTCCCCGTGTAGACACCATGCAGTGCCAGCCCTCCGTCCTGCTCACGGGTCTCTCCCCGGGGTTCTGCCAGCCTTCCGGTTTTGTTCTTCTCCAAGATCGCTTTGCCCTTTTGTTGGGCCCTTTGAGTGTCCTGCACTTCAGCACCCGTGTACCCACCGCCACACCCAGAGAAAGAAGGATCGAGAGCTGCTTTTTCGAATTTCAGCATGGTTCTAACTTGTACCTCTCTCCTTTTGAGGTAGAGCCTCCCGCCCTGTGCTGAAAATTATTTATGTTCTTCGTCCGAGAAGTATTTACTTATGTTTTTACTCTTTCCTTTCGAGCTGTTGGTCTTCTGTGTTTCATTCGCTGCGGTTCTCCATGACTTAGGAAAATTCGTCCCTTGCCCACAAGTGGCCTTGCAAATGCTTTGCCTGGGTCTCCTTCGTCGCTTGATTATTACCCTGGGTTTTCTATTTTCGTGTGTGTAGGTCTTCTCAGTTATGGTTTCTAGGTTTTGTGTCTTTCTTAGAAAGGCCTTCCTCCCTCCAGCTACCGTGACCGCTGTGAGCAGACATGCATCTGCACTGAGAGGAGGGCATGCTACCTCCCAGGCAGGACTGGCAGAAGAGCTGGCCTGTTCTTTCTGGCACGAGTCTCCCTCTGCACTGTCATATGCTATCGCATACGGCAATCCTGCTAGAAAATAAACGTCACGGTCAAAGCCTGGTGTCCCGCTTCAGAAATGTTCCAGAACCCCACCATTGGCTACAGTGTGGACCTTCCATGACTTATGAAGACAAACCTCCAGGCGCTTCACCTGAGGCCTCTCATGTTTTGGTGGAACCCCAGCAACAGATCATTGTCACGATGCTTTTCCTTGACTTTGACCGATAAGGGGTCTGAGCTGCCCAGGTCGGCCCCGCTGACTCTTCACACTCCACGCCCTCCGAGCAGGACCTTGGCAGTTTGTGTTGTGATTGTGTATGCTTTTTTGCAGTGGGCCTCCCGGGTCATCTAGACATCAGGCCTGCAAAACCCGGACTCGCCCACTGTTCTCTCCAGAAAGAACCCCACAGCACCTGGTCCTGATGGCATGCTCTGGAGAATCCCGGCTGTGTACTAGGCTAGTTCACAAACCGTTCCTGCAGCAGACAGCAGCATCAAGGAGCAGGAGTTTGCGGAAAAACAGTGCCAATTCTAGCCAGAATGGAGTCATCCAAGACCCACACGACAAGCTCAGTGACCACCCCGAGGGGGGAGCTGAACAATGCCCTCCGAGCCCCCACTAGCCTCCACAGCCCACCAGCCCCCAGGGGGAGCTGGGCCTCCAAGCTGGTCAATCCAGGGGGGTGGCCTGGTCCACAGCAGAGAGGCAATCCGGCCCAGGCACCCGCACCAAGAGCAGCCCCGTGCTCGCCCACAGTGGGCACCAGGGTAGCCACTGCGGCCATAGGGACGTTAGGGCCGGGCTGCCCTCCAGCCCAGCCAGCCCTGCAGGACCCCACGGGGACGGTCCCCGAGAGCTGTGACATTTTCAGGGCTGTTCCAAGAAAAGCTGCCGGGCGTTGCCTGGGGAAATTACAGAGCCGTCCCTGGCGCCACCGACTTCAAACAGCTTTGCATTTTCCGCCCTGATCCTGCCCACTCACCGCACGCCTCCCACCACTTCCTGCTCCCCCAGCATCTCAGAAAGTGCCTCTTTCATATCAGCAGTAATGCAGAAAGCAAGCAAGACACCGGGCAGTGGCCCCAGCACCATCAGAGGACCCCCTCCGTCTCCAGCCTTCATATGTAAAAATCATCCAGGAATCTTTCACATGCAGTGCAGAGCATAGAGGTCAACTGTCAGAAGATTCAAGGGCCATGAGCCCGGGGCCCAAAGCCATCAGGTGACAGAATTTCACTCGGAACTTCCTCAAGCATTGATTAAAGAAACGCAAGAACTCTGAGCCTTCTGGTTCCCTTGCAGACAGCACACGTCCCCAGCCCGTGCAGGTCCCCGAAGCCAGCCGGGTGACCAGTCCGTGCACAGGGCAAATGCTGAGTCCGTCGCTCAGTTTATCCGGCTTTCTGCAGGTCCCTCTCCTGACCACGGAGCAGCTCTCCGTTTTCTGGCCAGAGACATATTTGATGGATTTAATTTTTTTAAGAGTTTCCTTGTCCAAGGGGCGCCTGGGTAGTGCAGTCATTAAAGCGTCTGCCTTCGGCTCAGGGCGTGGTCCCAGCGTACCGGGATCGAGTCCCACATCGGGCTGCTCCGCTGGGAGCCTGCTTCTTCCTCTCTCACTCCCCCTGCTGTGTTCCCTCTCTCACTGGCTGTCTCTCTGTCACTCTGTCACATAAATAAATAAAATATTAAAAAAAAAAGAGTTTCCTTGTCCACTTAATGTCTAATTAGTGTGACGGTAAGTGTGCCCTAATGTAAATTGTGCCATAGGAGCCAAAACAGGGATGATTCCCGGAACTGAGGACATTTTAAAGGAAGAGCAGCCAGGCCAAGGCATGTGGAGAAAGAGCCAGAGAGCGACACTCGGAAGCTCCGCGGCCACTCCTCCCCGCATGGCGGGGTCAGACACAAGACTCAAGTCCCTGGCAAGTGATACGGGTGGACCAGGGACCGTCCAGCTGAGAGACAAATGTGTGTAGCCCAGCGTCAGGGAATGTGGAATACCGGTGCCTCTGCGGGGGGAGAGGAGGGCACTCCACGGAGCCACGGGTCACCTGCAAAGGCCACACGGAGATGGTGAGCCTTGGGTGGGATTGAAAGCGTGGAATGTTTGGTGCTGGAGGCAGGAAGGTGAGAAGACAGCACGCACTCCAAAGCACGGCACACGGGCACACAGGGAGTCGTGTGGATAGAGACAAGACGGTGGTTCGGGTCATTCGATGAGGGCAGAGTGGAGCCCAGTAGGTCTGAAAGTGCAAGGTAGGGATGTGGAAAGCGGTGACGGGTGGCTCCTGTCACCACATGGGCTCCGTGGCTGAGTGGCCGCTGTCAGGATGGCGTGGCCGCTGCAGGTGAGAAGTGCGGATTCGAGAACACGCTTCCATCGGGACAGAGAGCTGCAGCAAAGGACGCCTTTAAGGGCATGCTGTGCGGGGTGTCCGTGACGTTTAGCACAGATGCTGGGACACCCGGGGGCAGGCAAGCCCGTGTGCCACTCAGCCATACATGGTGCAGGAAGCCAGCGCCCATCCCTGGCACAGGGCGGGGAGTCCCTCTGTGCACTCACACCCAAGCAGTGACCGCCCGGTTTGCCAGACCGTGCCACCTGCCTCCACGGGACATCCCTGGCCTCATCCACTCAGTGACCTCGCTCGTTAATCAACGCCACACCGACATTCTCGCCAGGTGCTGCTGCCGGCGCCGCACAGCCCGGAACATGGAAGAGTCTGCACTAGGAGATGAAAATCATGCAAACGGACGTCAGAAAACAGAGAGGAACTTTTCCTATGCCGATTTGCAATTCAAAGATTGGCCTGTGCCTCTATCAAGAATGTCTAGACCAGAGCCCTACAGCTCTGCGTTGTCTGCTGAAGAGCCTCACCTGGGAACGGGTGACAAATGCAGACCCGCGGGCCCCACGCTCCCCGGGGACGTCCAACCTGGGAGGGGAGTGGGAAGCAAGCTGGGTGCTTCAATCTCACGTGCCCCTTTCCCGAGGCCCCGAGGCCACAGCATGAGCAGAGACCTACTCCCGGAGGTAGACCAGCCTGGCCTGTCACAGGCCCTTCCAGAGCTCCCGAGCTTGCTGGACCACCCACACAGGCTGTCCCTGAGTCGTCCAAGCCCTTCACGGGAGGTCAGGGAAGGCTCTTCCTTCAGAACCTGCTCTGGGCCTTCTCGCCAACGAGGGGCTCCACGGGAATACCCTTGAGTCAAAGCAGCTTCCCCGCTGGGGCTGGGATTGCTAACGAGCTCTCCCCCACGGGAGCTCCGCCCCCTCCCCGCCACTGGGCTCGCCAGGCCTGTGGCCGCTCCTAGGGACTTAGACGTGACGAATTATGCCAGCTGACGACGCATATCCACGTAGCAGGTGTCCGGAGTGACAGGCAGTCACCTGCAGGCATGCTGCACTGCTGGGCGTGGTCTGGGCACAGAGGAGAGAGGGAGGAGCCTGCCAGCCAATGTCACGGCGGGCACTAAAGGTACGCGGCTCCCACACCTCCCCGCACCCTGGGGCCAGAGCACGGTACATGCTCCCAGGGCGCTACTCAATTTGACAAAGGTAACTTGGAGTAAAGTACGTCACCTCAAAATAATTGTCTCCACTGTCAGGACCTTGACTGGGGCTCCCGATCCCCAGAGAGCCTGAAGAGTCAGGTTTGCCTCTGATGTCCCCTCCCTGTCCTCAATAACACAGTCCAAGATCACCTAAACCAGTGATGATTTTTGACCAGGGCTTTAAAATGATCAATTATCCTAACGCGCCAAACGCAACACTCGGCAACGCTCTGCAATCGATTGAACTAGATTCACCTTGATTTGAAGACTGCGAGCCCCCGGTGTGCCCTCTGAGGGCGGCTGAGGGCAGACCACAGCCGCTCTAGCGTCTGTGTTCCTGAAACCCAGCCGATGCTGCAGCCGCCCCCACCCCCCGCAAGCTCCCGATGCTTCCACCCCTGGTGACCTGCACTCTGGGGCTGTTGGCGCCGGGGGGGGGGGCGGGGGGCACCAGGCTCCTCGCTCGCGGCCTGCCACCTGCGCCCGACCCACATCCAATGAGCCCAATGGCAAGCCCGCACCGAGTCAGTGGTTCGCAAAGTGTGCTCCCTGGGCAGCGGCATCCCCTAGGCACACGCAGAACTGCAAACACCGGGGCCCCGCCCCAAACCTGCGGAGTCAGCATCTCCTGGGCCCAGGCCCCGCAAACCTGGGTTTTAACAAACCCCTGAATGGTTGCAACCCTTCCTGTAGTGTGCAGACCGCTGGCCTTCGTCATTCCGTGTCACCCTCCATACACTTCTGAGACTCAGGCGATTCTCACCCCGGCGTATAGACATCAAACTGGGGGTCAGAGTCAGGGTTCTCCAGAGAAACAGAACCAACAGGATGTGTGTCTGGGGAGAACTAAACTTATGAGAAGGAATTGGTTCACACGATTGTGGAAGTCCAAACTCTGCAGATGGACCCACAGGCTAGAGACCCAGGTTGAGCGGATGGTGCCGGCGAAGTCTGAAGGCCATCTGCTGGAGAAGTCCCTCTTGCTAGGGGGAGACTGCTCTTTTTGTTATAGTTGGACTTCGACTGATTGGATGAGGCCCACCCACACTGGGGAGGGCACACTGCTTTACTATGCCTATTGATTTCAAGGTTACTCTCTTCAAACAAAAACGCTCAACCAAATATCTGGGCACCCTGTGGCCCAGCCGGGTGAACACCCGAAGTTAACCCACCCAGCCAGCGAGGCAGCCAGGATTGGAACCTGTGCAGGGTGGCCTGGAGGTGGCTGTCTGTGACCACACCGGCTGTTCACGCTGGCCCCTTTCTCCCAGGCCACTGCGCCGGTGAGAAGACACAGCTGTGGCGGGCCCAAGCGGTGCCAGTGGCCGAGTCAGACCCCAGCCCTCTTCCGCATGTGCCAGCAGTGTGATCCGGTGCCCTGGCCTGCTCGCGGAGCCTCTGCCTTCTCCCCTGGACTGTGGACCTGCCCCCAGCAGCAGCGGCAGAATGGAGAGCACCCGGCATCGTCCGTCAGCACCCGGCAGAGGCGAGCACTGCCCTTCCACTTTCCCTGCGCTGCGTGCGCGCTCTGCTCCGGGGCAGCGGGTGGATCAGGGAGAGGACAAGACTCTCATGACAGTCCAGCCTGAAGGCAGGAACCAGCTCCAGGATGAGCGCCGCTAGGGAGTGACTCAGGGCTCAGTCACCCAAGCAAGATGCAAATTTTGCTTCCAGCCTGCAAGGTAAGACTCCCGGGTTCCGAGAATTTCAAATGTAGCCCCACTCAATGGTGTTTCTTCTGAGTTGAGAGGATTCTGTGAGACGGCACGTGGGACCCTAGCAGCACTCAGGTCCAAATGGAGCTAAAATCTGCTGAGTTCTTTCCTTTAGGTGCCCTGTTGCAGCTGGCTAAATTCAAATCAGCTTCAGCAGGGTCAAGAGACCTGCCCCGAATCTGACAAATAGCAAAGGCTGGAGAAACTAGGGCGGTCTGCAGCCCCGGAATGCAGCCCTGAGGAAAGGGGGAACAGAGGGGTCCTGACCAGACGCAAGAGGCTGATTTCCCTCTCATTTGCATAACTTTGCATATCGCCTCCCAGCAGTTTCCACCCTGGACATGGCGAAGAGCCTGGGGGCCACAGGGGTACCATACAGAGAGGCTAGGCAGGGCCACGCCGGTCTGTGGACTCCTGGACTGACGCACAGCGTGGGCTTCACGGCCACAGTGCAGACTTCCAAGCCCCCCTCTTCTCCAGTCTCCTCTGGGGTGAGGTCACGCATGGGGCAGCAGAGAAGGCCGAGCAGCTCTGCGCTCAAGGAAGCGTGCAGCTAGCCATCCGCTCTGCGCCCGCCTGAGGGTGGCAGTGACTGAGCCCAGGGCCATGGCCAGCCATGCACTTCAGGCCCGCACACGGTTCCACAGAGGCATTCCCTCCCGCCCGCCTACACTGCCCCCCCCCGGCCCCCCACCCAGGAGCATTGCATGCTGCAGCCCTGTCACAGGAGACAGGAGAAAGAATGGAAAAGTATCTCACCGCCCCCCACCTCCAAGAACCAAAGAGAGAAAGGAAATCCATGCCTCTAGAGCTATTTTTGGTGGTTAGTTTTCCACCCAAAACTCACCCCAGAGGTGCATCCAGACACCCCTCTCCCTCCTACTAGGGCCGTTCATCTCCTGTCGCCTGGACCTTAGGCAGGGCCCTGCCTACTTGCGCAGTCCTGTCCCCAGGGTCTTCCTCAGACTGGCCACCCGGAAGCTGGGGGCCCCACACCACAGGAGAGCCGCTTCCCAGAGTCACGTGCCTGCTGCCTGCTCTGCTCCCTTTCCTCTGGCTTCTGCCCCCAGCTTTCTCTACTCTGTCCTTCTGCCCATCTGTCCATCCATGGAGTGTCCATGTTCTCTGTCCATTCTCCATTCGTTCCTGACCTTTCCCGTGACCCTCGGAGTCACGGAGATGGCCCGGTGGCGACTTCCCCACCCAAATTCGGCGCATTATATCATCACCATCATCTTGCTCTCCCTCATAGCGACTTTTTTTTTTCCAATTTTTCACTTTTCCCTCCATTAAAAAAAAAATCCAAACACCCTTCTTATTACTTATTCCTTTCGTATCTTTTTGTTATAATTCTCTGTCTGCGAACTCAGGCCACTGTCTGCACCACTGCCCATTCGATGCCACCATCTTTTTCAGCCATTTTGACCATGAATTTCTGCTCAAGAAAATGACCAGAAAACATCTTCAACTTCATCTGAAGATGACCCTGAAGGCCTGTTTGGTGATTTTTCTAGTGTTACTTTCATGTACAGAGCTGACCACTTAGCTCCAGCACGCCCTAACTCGGACACTGCGGTCTTCCTTGTTGAAATGATCAATGCGTTCTGATGGAAGGACAATTAATTGTCCTTCAGTCAGTATTCTGTGATAAATATAATCTCTCAATCTTTCTTCTGCAGAATCTAGAGAAGCCTAGTTTTAGACATAAATTATATTGTATTCTTCAACTCAAACGCCCTAATGATGTCCTTGGACTCTAGAATAAAGTTCCAAACTCCCTGGATTCAGGTCTACGGGGCACTTCATCCTAGCATGGCCCACCACCTCCAATGTGAGTATTGAACAAGTACTATTATTATTAATAATACGTAGTTTCAGTCCGTTCTTTCGTAAGTACAGCGGTGCCCTCAATTAGCCTGAAGATCTTAGGGTCCGGGGCCATAACCCGCGGTACATGGCAGGTCCCACAGACCCAGAGCACCCACTGAGTTTCCAAGGTGCCCTGTGGAAATAGCATTGAGTTTGATAAACATTTGATGAGCCTGGGCCGACTTCAAAACAATCGAAGAGGACTCATAAAACGACTGTAAAGGCAGGCCTTGACAGCACCCTCCCATATCTTACCTGGTTGATGGAACCACAAAACCAAAGGAAAATGAATGATACAGAAGTATGAAGGGTGCGGACAGTCTCTTCTCTGGACAGGAAGGAAACTGCTTCAGTGAAGGTGTCATCAAGGTCAAGACAAAGGTCAAAACTGGAACAGTAGTAAACACAATTTCAGGTCGATTTCCCTTCAGTTACTTGCACTGTGTCAAATTCTGATCTACACAGGGACAGGAAGCTCGTGGACACCTCTGAATTTTCCACAAAAGGCCAAAAAATAGATTTGGTCTATATGGTCCTCTTAAACTCCTGGGACCTGAATTTTATCCTTCATTTTCTGCTTTCTTCCCTGTAGATAAAAATATCTGATTTTCTCAGAAGTAGGGAAGTGTTTCTAGCCTCCCCCAAAATATCACCTGTGTCCTAGATTATTTGAGACGTGTTTTCTGCAACTGCTTTTGGTGGCTAAGTGTTGTGGAGGTTCAGCCCCATAGCATTCAGTAGTGAAAAATCTCTGATGTGTTGAGGCATGGAAAGAGATCCGCTGCTGTAGTAATTTGAAGAAGCTTTTAAAAATCTTGGTGGGACGGATGGAGCAATGGGTGTGTGCATGTGTGACAGGAAGTATTGGTGGATGGATGGGTGGGTGCGTGGATGGACAGATGGATAGATGCATGCCTGGAAAAAAGGAGGGAAGGAAGGAAGGAAGGAAGGAAGGAAGGAAGGAAGGAAGGGGGAGGAAGGGAGGGCAGAAGGAGGGAAGGAAGGAAGGAAAAACTGATGGGTGGTTGGGCAACTGGGTAAATGGATGGACAGGTCAATGGGTGGTTGGGTAGGTGGGTGGGTGGATGGATGGATGGATGGATGGATGGATGGATGGATGGATGCACAGGTGCATGGGTGGATGAGGAAGGGAGAGCAAAGGCAAGGAGGAACGGAGAATGGGGAGGAAGGAGGAGAGGAGAGGAAGCCAGCTAAGTGGGCTGTGTTCATGGTTACTCTCGTTCTGCCTTGGCTCGTCACCCCTCACCTCGCCAGTGTGGTCTCCGCGCAGTCAGCAGTATTTCTCTCCTGCTATCAGCACAATAGAGTCAACTCTGAACTCAGTTCTTAGAGTTGCTATATTCAGAATTCATTAGTGGTTTGAATTCACAAATCCTGTGGTTTTACACCTAGCTACAGAGGTCAATATTTACAGCATGCTAACAACACCACACACTCACGGAATTCCTCCCAGCCAAATCTCAAATCCCAGATAAATATATGACTAACTTTGAACGCGTCGTGCAGGTCCCAACGATGCAAATGATGACAAAGGGTAGGCCTGGAGTTCTCCAGAGGAAAACGAAATTAAGTAGAATCATACTTGAAAGTAATTTTACAACAAAGAGCTTTAAAAGTGTTTATAGATGTTGGGGCGCCTGGGTGACTCAGTCGGAGAAGCATCCAACTCTTGATTTTAGCTCAGGTCCTGATCTCAGGTTCGTGGGATTGAGCCCCTTGACGGGCTCCGCGCTCAGTGGGGAGTCCACTTGAGATTCTCTCTCTCTCCCTCTCCCTCTGTCCTTCCCCCCGACTTGTGCTCTCTCTCTCACACACACAAAATAGAAGTGTATATATGTTGACTTGTAATTCTCTCTCTAGTTTTTAACTTTGGTTTCTGTCAGGGTGACATCCTCTAGTAACCAGGAAAGCGGAAGTTTCCGGAGTGAAAGGCACCCATCCCACTTCCAAGAGGAAAACCTGTAACTGCGCTCTGTCCCTGGGGACGGCCCAGGACGGACACACCTGTTCCTGTGGGTCGTCAGCTTGGATAACACCAGGTGGGTCTCCAGTTGAAAAGTGAGGGTTTTGCTAACTTCTCCTAGCCCCTTGTCCCAACGTATTCACATTTAGTGTTCCACTTATTTTATGTGTTACCTTTGGGACTCTTAAGGACATTCTTAAGTATTTCTTTCTTCATCAGCTTTGAAAGTAACTCCTGACCTGTGGCTCTGTGGGGTGGGATTAACCTCCCTCCCACCCTCCCCTTCACACTCCTTGTCTTACTGCTTTAACCTGGACGTTGTCGAAATTATTAACATTTACCGTTTCACTATGACAAACAAGGAACCGCTTCTCTATGACTTCTGATCTTTGAACACAAGCATGGCTTGTATTGTCGTCACTGGAAAACATCCATTGTGAGCCGAGCAGCGCTGCCCTCCCTGAGGCCAGTTTCTGTGTTCGGAGAGTTCTGGGTGGCCCCACCGCATGCCACTTTTCCTTGGATTTCTCCAAATCAGCACCACGGCTTTCTCGGGGCAGGGCTGGGGTGGGGGTGGGGGGGGGTAGTCCTCTTGTTTTGCTCAGGCTTTAGTTACCTGTGTTTTCCTTGGGACATTTGCCGTGACTGTGGTCTAAAAATCATTCCAGGCTCTGAATCCCCGTTCCTCATCTGTGGGGCCCGTTTTTCCTGGACCTCTCTTTCCTCGGTTTTGACGTTCAAGGATCCTTGGGACACGGTCGGACTGCGCCCGCCCTAGGAGGTGGGGCGGCCGGGGCTGTGCACAGGGCAGCTCCTCGCAGGGTTCCGCACAGGACAGGAAGCCGGGGTCTGCGTGCAGGGCTCTCGTTCCACAAACGGAGGGACGCTCACTCCCCAGGACAGGTCGCACTCCAGCTACTCACCCTCCCTGCACGTCGAGGCTGCTCTGGGGGTACTGGTAGGCGAGGTGCGGAGAGCGGAGACCAAGGTTGTATCTCGCGCGGGTCACCTCTCCCCAGCCGGCACACAGCTGAAACAGTGGCCCCAGGGTTGGTTTCAGGAGGATCCTGCATCACAGCCCCTGCCTCCCAGAGGGGCACATTCTTGGGCGCAGTGGCCATGCTGTGGTCATGACAACCGAGGCCTGTGTGCTGACCACGGTCCCCGCAGCTGGGGCAGCAAGTCCTTCCTCAAAGGGAGGCTGGGGCCCATCCCAGGGCTGCTGAAGCTTCCAGCACCGAACACATCATCACAGTGACCATAAAGGCTTTCAAGATCATGTGTCTGTGACCTCATTTCCCAAGTGAGCATGTGTCCCAAGGAAACAAAGAGGTTTGCCCATGGTATCATTGCCCACACAGCAGCGTTGTCAGAGAGCTGGAGGACAGGTCTGAGGCAGGGCCACTGTTGGGGGAGCCACCCTTGGGATGCGTCTGGGTCCCAGTCAGAAACACAGTCCCAGCATCACTAGCTCTAACCAGAAGCGGCAGCACCTGGAGCCCTTGGAGGTGGCCGGGTAGGAGGGCCGAGGGCTCCCCAAAAGGGACGTTTTGTTCAGAAGGTGCACAGCCCTTAGAGGTGACACGAGTGGGAATGTCAAACATGAGTCTACTCATGCCGAGTAGGGGGAAGCCCACAGAACACACCCTGTCTTCTCCAGCTGGGATAAACTCCTGGCCACCCATTCCTTCCTGAGGGGAGAGAGGCGGGGAGCCTGCCAGCATCCTGGGGTGAGAATGTAGAAGGACCCTCCGTGTGCTGGGGCTGCAAAGGGAGGTCAGGGTCTGTCTGCATGTTCCCTAAACAGGGCAGAGCTGCCCGTGAGAATGAATGGGATATCGTGAGTTAGACGTTACAAGGAGGACGAGGAGACGTAGGCTGGGGTGCAGCACAGCGGGCTGAAAAGCACACATTCTCAGTTTCCCTATGAATGCAAAGTTAGCTCCAGCAGCCCGCTTAGGTGGGAAAGGCCACCTCGGAGTCCCGGAGACTCCTGCCCCTGCACCAATTTGGGCCAGGCCCGAGGGCTCCGGTGGGACGGAGCCATCCGGGAACCCCTCAGATTCCTACAGGGAGCTGCGTCTCGGCCCTCACAGCCCCCCAGGACCCCTTCCAGGTCCCCTGCTCTGCCCAGCTGGGCTCAGGCCCTCGGAGGAGCTGGAGGCCCGAGGTAGAGCCCCCAGGCGCCATGCCCGTCGGACCCCCGTGCACTGCCAAGGGACAGGGCACCCACCTCCTGATGACAGACAGCCCTCTGAGACGTCCGGCAGACAGCAAACCTCTGTGGGCCCACCCAGGTCCTGTCTGTGGCTCTAGGCCAGTGTGCAGGAGGAAGAAACCCACCAAGGCAGAAACGTGTTAATGCCATGATGAAATCCCCAGGTCAGGTCAAATAAGAAAAGATTTCTTTTCGGTGCCCGCGAATAACACATGAAAGCATTTGTGCCCATGTGTGCCTGTGATTTGTGGGGAATGAAGGCATCTTGCTGGGACGCGTGTGCGAGGGCCACTCCCCGGTGCATGAGAAGGCCGGCCTGGCCCAGCGCTGCAGAAGGGCAGCAGTGACTCGCTCTCTCTCGAGGCCTGTAGATCCTAGAGCCACAGAAGATCACAGCCTGGGACTCGGTTCCCACGAACAGATTAATGGGGCCACCTGTTCCAGATGGCCTCGGGCGCCCGAGAAGCCAGCCCGAGCAGACCTTCCAAGGGCGAGGCAGTTGCTGACCTCCGGTTCTCGGTGTCCCCTCCCTCCCCTGCACTCTGCCTGAGCCAAAGCTCAGATGGAACTTTGAGAACAGAATGTCAGCGTCACACTGTCTGGAGGGCTCTAAAGCATGAGTATCTGGCCTCCATCTCCAGCCCAGGAGATCCGCCTTGGCATTTTCCGGACACCACCCTGTTCCTGCCAAAAGCACAGCGAGGGCTGCGGGGCCCACGGGGACCTGCCCACCCAGGTGGGGTCTGTTCCCGGGCTTCCTGGCCCCATCCAGCTGCTGGCAGAGACGCTGCCCCCAGAGGAGGACGCACCACCCCACCCAAGGCTCGATGATGCAAGGGCACTAAAAATCACCACGTGCAAACGACTTTCTTCTTTAAAAAAAAACCAAAAAACAAAAAACGGCGCTGTGGGAAACATAAAATGCTATGTTCTTTCCTCTGCCTTATGTGCAAACACTTAATTTTCCCGGACGTAAGTGCCAGGAAAATACCTTGTCTCTCCTGGAGAACGGCCCTGCTTTTTTTTTTTTTTTTTTTCCTTTGTAAATTAAGAACCGGCACTCTAAAAAACTCCCAGCTGCCGAGAAATCAGAGTTAAATGTTATCTCAGTCCCAGCATCCAGTTTCCCTCTGTCCCTGCTGTGTTCGTTTGGTTTCCCCGCGTTTCCACTCACGTTGCCCGATCTTCTTGACTTTATTTTCACCTCTCCGTGCGCTGCAGGGCCCCTGCCGTGCCGCTGAAAGCAGGGAGAGATGAGAAGTGAACAGCGAGGTGGCGAGGAGGTGCCTGTCATCGAGCCTGCAGTAGGCCAGGCCTGGAGGGCACGGGGTGACAGGAGGGGGACGTGCCCTCCCACGTCCGGGAAAGCCCGGGGCTTCTGAGTCCGGGCCGGATGGCAAGAGGAGGGGGCTCCCGCTGTCCAGTGCCACCCAACAGATCAGCCCAAGATTCGTGTCTTAAAAGAACAGGCTGAGGCGGCAGAGACAGAGGCTGGCGGAGTCCCTGGGCACGTGCCAGGGCCACCTCTGTACTCGCCCCCGTGAGCTAGCGTGTGCTTCCCCACGGCATGGCGGCTCAAGGTGGTAAGGCCTTCCTGCACCTTAGATGCGGGCTCCAGCCCTCCCGGTGGGCCGGTTCCAATGAAGGGGATGGAGATCTGCCCCCCCCCCAGCAGGTGCCCAGAACACACAGACATATCTGAAAATCGCCTCGCTGACACCGCATCGTGCGAAGGTCTTGTGGCCCCGACCAGAACCGGACGCAGACAGACACGCTGGCGATCGCATCGCCCACAGCTCGGGGGTTGTCTGCAGCCCACCCGAGCGCACCACCGTGGACAGGCGGAGCCGGAGAACCGGGGGCCGCCCCCTAGCACCGTGCCAGCCCCTGGCCCCCGCCAGGCACACGCCAGCTGCTGGCTGGAAACTCTGAGCCAGGGAGAAAGGGCTGCCTGCTGCCTCCACCAGGAGCGTGTTTCGCATTGGCTTGCCTGGGAACAATGGAAATCTAGAGTCTAATTAGCCCCTGGCTCTGAGGCGAAGACGACAGCACAATATGTGCTTTCTCATTTAAAAAAAAAAAAAAGCCATAGGCGCCAAGCTCCTCCTCTCGAAACCATGCCTTCTGCTGACTCCACTGGAAGCATCACCCTCGGCGGCCGCGCAGGTCTGCGGGGACATCGATGCCGTCTGATGGATGAAGGTGAATGAAGGCATCTCTGTGACACGGGGGTCTCAGGGTAAGCACCCTACAGAAGATGAGCACGCAAGACCTCGGACGCCGGCCCAGAGGCCCCAGGGGCCATGCCTCCTCTGAGGGTCGCTGGGGCCTCTGCTCACGGCTCTGTCCATGCTGGACACCCCTGGGGCCTCTCTCTGGGGCTGCAAGGTCCTGTGTCCCAGACCACGGGGGCCAGGCCACCCTCGCGGGCAGCCTCCTCCCCTGCCTGCCCGCACAGGCCACTCCCAGCACCACCGCACACTGGAGACCCAGGACAAAGACAGCTTTTCCAGCTCCGAATCCTCAAAGCCAATGGTGAAACCAGGAGCAGTGCAAAGAGGACTGTGGCCCTTCCCAGGCTCGGCATCTCCGAGCATCGCCTCTGCAGGTGCACTGCTGAATCCAGCCTGCGATCCGCCAGGGCCCCTGAGCACAGGGCAGCCACTCACACACACGGGATGACACGTGCAGCAACCCGGAGCCTCGAAGCACACGGCTGAAGACCGGCTGAGCACCATTTACTCCTCATGGGTCTTCCTCTTATGCTCAGTGAGGACAGAAGCATCGTTCCCAGCACCCAGCACACAGCTCACGGGATTCTGGCCCTCGCAGAGCAAGGGGCTGTCCCTGTCCCCACCTCACAGATGAGGACACTAGGCTGAGGTGGCAGTGACCCCAGGACTCTAAGTCAGCCACCCGGCTGCCCACCTGGCCACCTCTGCAGGCTGAATTCGGTCTTCTGTGAGTTACTGAATGCCAGACTCACTCCAGAGTTACCAGCGACCAAAGTCAGGCTATCAGGGGCACAAATACCGTGGGACAGATAAAGTCTGGACTCAGACAGACAATGACGTGCATGGTGTCCACCTGAGGAACGTTCATAGAGCAGGTGCTCTGTCTGGGGTCCCCACACTGGGTCCCCCTGCAGACAGCTGGGGGCAGGCAAGCGCAGGGTCAGCGGGGCCTCCAGGGACGCCAGAAGCCAGTACCTTGCAAATAAGCCCTCCCCCCAGCTGATGTCACCAGCAGCTGGGCCTTTGTGCCCTGGTGTCCTGTGACCCACAAAGGCCCCTGACACCCTGCATCCCCCCCCAGCCTCTGAGCGGGATGTGGGTGCCCAGGGAACCTGAACGGTGCATATCACAAAAGCCACCCATTCCTGGAGGCAGAATGAAGTACGGGGAAGGTGTTTACTGGGCTGGCTCTTCCCTGCTCTGGAAGTTGCCAGGGACACGGAACCCATCCCAGGGATGCAGGCCGAGTCTTGGCCAGAAAGGGATTGCGGAGTGGCCAGGACGGCCCCAGGAGACACACATGCTTGGCATGATTGGGGACTTTGAGATCGGAGGACTTGAAGCCTCGCAGAAGAATTGAAATCGTGTACATAGGAAATACTCCTTATCAAAGAGGCAAAACAATGTCCCCTTGTTGAGAACTTTCCTTCACTTTTTTCCAGCTCAGTAACCAAGGGTTCCAGGAAACTTGCCCCAGCAGACCCTTCTCGAATACGTGTCATTTACATGTGAGGTGACACTTTCCAGGGCAAACTCCCTTTCCCCGTGTGGACGGTGGGGACGAAGGTGGGGGATCCCCACTGGAGATTGCAGCCCTGACCCCTGGGGGACGGCATTGGGAGGCAGGCCTGTGGGGGTTGAGGAGGGTGGGCCCATGATGAGATCAGTGCCCTCCCAGGAGCAGAAGGAGCCCCGAGCCCTCTGCCCCACACACGAGGACAGGGCAGGAAGGCCTCTGTCCACAAGCAGGAGGAGACTCTGCCCAGAGCCCGACCTTCCTGCCTGCACCTGATCTCCATCCAGCCTCCCGAGGGGGAGAAAGGTGTTTGCTGTTTGAGGCCCCGGCTGCCGTGGGGCTGATGAGGGACCCGAACCCCGAGGCCCCGTCCAGGCATCTCCTTCTGCTGCCCGGGTGCCTCTCACAGTGCCTCCGTTGCCTCCGTCCCTGAGGACAAAGCACACCTCTGTGAGTTTTGAGCCAGACCGGAGCTCCCAGAGGTGGGGGGTGGCTGTACCGACGCTCCCGCGGGAGCTCATGCCTACATAACTCGCTTCCAGCAGCGGCCTTGTGGCTCCCTTCCACATTGGCCTGGATGCCCCCCGCCCCGGTCCACGGAGCTGGGCGCCCACACCTCTCAGGGCCACCACCCCCGGCAGAACAACGGGCAGGCCTGCTGAATTCTCCCGAGTTCTGAGCTGTGGAAACAATCCCTGGGCATCTCATCTCTTACTAAAACACGAAGTGCAAATGACGGTTTTATACAGGGCGAACCCCACTGTCCCACGCACGTGTGGCCCCCTGAGCAAGGCGTGGGATAGGAGGCCAGGCCGGCAACATCGGCCTGTGTGCCATGGAGCCTGAGGCGGCATGGCCCGCTCGTTTTAGGAATATAGGCAGGCCACTGAGGCCGACCTTCCAGGCAGCCCTTTTGCAACCCTGCGTGCCCCTTCAAGACCCCCGAAGGAACTGTTTAAAGCACATGAATGCCCAGCTTCCCCCACCCGAGGATCCTGGCGCAGGTGCTCTGGGATGGGGCCTGGGCAGCCCTTCATGTCCTCTCCAGGTGGTCCAGACGCGTGGGCGGCGGCGAGAACCAAAACAGCACAGAGCGTGAAACTTAGCTTCAGCCTGAACTTAGCAAGGATGATGTAATAATGACTCAGTGGATGGAGAGAAAAACGAATCATCAGGAACGGCCCGTCACCACCTGGGGGCACGGGGGCATCCCTCTGATTCCTGCCAAGCCCCCACGGTCTCCACAGCGACCAGTGGGCCGGCGGTAGGAGACCGTCCTCTGCGCAGAGATCTCCCCACCCGGCATCAGCCAACCCCCAATTCCCACAGTCACCCATCCTCCAGTGAACCCCAAACACCACACTGCCCCTCCCCCGCATGGTCCACGTGGGCCCATGGGACGCTGGGCGGCAGGAATTGTGCACACAGGGTGTCCTGAAAGCTGATGAGGACCTCGGGCCTTTCCTCAGAGCGACTCCCGGGTGAGGCGCGAGTGTCCCAGAACTGTGGGCTTCCAGGCACATTGCTCCGTCTTCTCCTCTGAGCACCTGTATCTTGACAGAGTCACAGATGCAAGCTGCCACAGTCCAGCCCCATAGAGCCCTCAGCCCGACTTCCCTCCCGTCCCCGTGAACACACACATGCACGTGCCACCTCGATTCTGAGCCTCGTGACAGCCCCTTGTAGAGACACTGCCCTTTTCTACCAGATGCCGTCCTTCCTAAAAACTCAGGGCCATCCTCTGCGTCACCGGGATGCGGTCCACAGACACGGCGGTGGGCCTCACTCGGACTCTGTGTTCCAACGGTGCCGTCCACCACACAGAGCAGCACGGGGCGTGGGCTGCACCCGGCCGTCCACCCCCCTCGGCGTGACCACAGCATTTCTCCGCCTTCCGACCTCTCGAGGAGGGCGGCACGTCCAGCCCCTGGCGTGGCGTGTCTGATGAAGCCATGCCTTCTTGGCGGAAATACTCCAGAAGTGGAGTAGGGATGCAAAGCCAAGTCCCCCGCCCTCAGACCCCTTGAGGCTTCGGGTCCCTGGGGATGGCTCTGACTCTGGGGGTGGACTGTGTGCGTTGTCGAGGTTAAACCTTATGAGCCTGCCACGCAGCCTGGCTGCCCTTCCTGGCCAGCACCAGTCACTGAGAGGGAACAGCCAGGGGCAAGTCGGGCGTCCCACCTGGGGGCCACAGCACAGTGCCCCCCTCCCAGGCCTGCCTCCCCACAATCGTCTGCGGCTTCTTGGCCATGAGTGCGTTTAATTTAGCCTGGAGCATACATTAACACGGACATAGGCCGCAGTAAAGGCCTCCCATGGGCCCGGCTAGATCCGCTCAGGTCCAGGCTTGGGGGACAAGCCCGGTGTCCACACGGACTTCAGGGACCGCTTCTGCGCCTGCCGGGCAGGGCCCGCGATTGTGATGTAAACACAGGGCCAGGAGGGGGGTGGTGGGCCCATCTGCTCGGCACACTTCTGGCCCAACGCGTGCTCTCCCTGCCCTAACCATTTTCCACCCTCTTAGGTGACAACTTGGAAACTGGACGGGCTCTCAATCTGCCTTTCATTTGCAAACGAGCCATTTCAGCTCAGCGTGGCCCCCTATTCTTCTCCCGCATTTGTGTTTGTGAAAAGACCCGTCTCAAATTTCTGGAGCTGGAGCAGCTGCTGCCGGGCCCCTTTTCATTGGGCGGCTCCCCTCCAGCCTGCTGCCCCCTCCCCTCCTTGGCCCTTTTGTCTCCGGCAGAGCCAGCCCCCTCTGACCCCTGGCCAACTCGGAGCCTCCTCCTTTGTCAGCCTCCCCAGACAAGTTTCCCCCTAAATCAAGCATTGTTTGGGCTCCTGAGGCCAGCACGTGCCCACGTCCCCTAATCTTTTAATTTCTCCCCAGGAAAAAGCAGCTGTCGGTGACACCCAGCTGTCGCGGGCCTGCTGCCCCAGAACAAGGCAGCAGGAGGGGCCGCGGCCTGCCGTCGTACGCGCATCTCCCCTCTCTCTTCTTAGGGGTGATGCTTTTCCTTTTTGCAACAGTTGGCAGCACGTGCTGTGAAACGCTGCCCTGCGAGCACAGCCCCCCCCCGCCCCGACTCCGTTTTTGTCCGAACCCCTTCGCTGCTACACGCTGCTGGGTGTGCACTTGAGTGCATTTGAGAACCAGACCTTGGGTTTTAGCGATCCCAGCGCATGTCATTATCCCTTTGCTGCAAAAATGATCATCTGTTAAATTACAGGGGGAGACCCAGACAGGCCGAGCGAGGCTGCACGCTCTGGCACACGGCCCACACTGGCATGCTCGGAGGCAGCTGACTAGCTGCATTCATTTTTTTTCGGGAGTCACTGCAGTCAGTCTGATGTGGGGCAAGGGTTCTTCCAGGCATGCATGACCTGCGGGCAAGAGGATCCCCTGGGAGCCTAGCCACTGAGGCCAACGAAGGCCTTTCTCCCGGGCGTAGCTACACCCTGGGAATGAGGGTTCAGCAGACCAGCCTCTGCCCTGAGCCCCAGGCCACCTCCCTAAGCCCCCCATCAGTGCCTACTTTCAAGTCTGCAGCAATGGGAGTGTGCCCCCTGCACACCGTCCAATAGCACAACTGAGCACCGACAAACTGTTTCAGTTTTAGTTCAATGAACTGACATTTAATGGGCCTGTGTGGCCAGTGGCTACGGTGTTGGGCTGCAAAGCTCTACACTATGGGTCCTCAAACCCAGCACCCCATGAGACACAGACAATACAGATGTTTGGGTCCTATTTCCCCAAGGGTCCGATTTCATTCTTAGGGGTGCAACAGAGCTCTCCAAAATGCAGAGGATTTTAGCAAGAGCCACGGGGGTCGGAGGCTCCTAAAGTCAGCCGCAGCACCCCTCCCCGCCCCCCACTTCTGTCCCATCCTGCCCCTGTGGTCAGGGTTTCAGGGCAGGCCCGGCTCCAGGGCTACCAACAACACCGCTGTCTGTGCACAGCACAGAATGCCCGAAGCTGACTCGTGCAGCCGCAGGCCAGTGTGGGCCCTTCCCCGCCCACTGGATCTCACCTGGTGGGTCATTGAAAGACGCCGGCAGAAACCCGATGCTGGCCAGAGCATATGGTGAGCCGCACACCTGCCTTGCACGGCACCTGCTGGGCCTCCCGGGGGTGTGGGGCGGCTGGCTCCGCTGCCCCGGGCCACGGGCAAGCGTCCGACTCATTTGCATGCTCAACGCGGCCACGTGCCTGGACTTCAGGCAGATCTGACACGGCATGTCACTGCTTTCAAGATCAGCCAATCTGGAGAGAGCTGCGCCTCAGACAACCATGGCACCGCCGGCTGGGACGTGCGTTCAGGCCTTCACAGGGGCAGGCAGGCACACAGGCTCCCGCAGCCCCCAGCGGGACCCGCTGCCCACGGACCGCGTGCCATGGGGTCGGGACCTGTGGAGGTCAGAGCTGGGCTGCCGAGGGGGCCATGGCCAGTCTCCTGCAGCCCCCAAGAAGCTAAACACCCCCCAGGAAATCTGGGTGCAGCCAACGTTTGCCTAAGTCAGGACTGGTCCCCTTGTGGTTTCTGTCCTTTGACATCTTCTTTTTAGATGAACGACCCCTCTATTCCAGATCCATCCCTAAGCAAAGCCAAGTGGACAAGCACTACTGACTGGTCACATTATCAAAGGCCACTCCTTCCTGATGGTGGTGATTGCACACCTTCCTGGGCGGTGATGGCTGAGTTCCCAAACTCCCCCAGAAGACGGGAGCTCTCTTGCTGCCACGGGAGAACTCGTGTTGCCTTTTCTGCCCATCTGCACCCTCGGCTGCACAAGGGGATAGTGGGAAAAGGCCCAAGGGATAGCCCACCCAACCCCCGACTGCTTCTCCCCTGTAGGACCTGGCCTCGAGCCCAGAAGGAGCTGGAAGTCCAGCCTCACAGTCCCGTCACCTCTTCTCTCAGGGTGCGGAGGAAATCGACAGTGAACTGAGGGCCCATCCATAGGCTCCATCCCACCTCAGGCACCCAGGCCATCTGTCACAGCCAAGGGACAGCCATGTGCTTAATTGGGGTAGGGCTTAAAAAGACCAGAGGATGGGCCATGTCGCCGAAGAGGGGAGGGCGCCCCATGCAATGTTGTGACACTGGAGGCTGGGCTGATGGCTGCACTGAAGGCCAGAGGGTGACGCAGGTCCTCGAGCTCCCGGTCGCATTCCTGCCACCACACGCCCGGCCCTGCAGGTCGGAGGGATCGAGGCTCTCCTCCAGAGCCGCCGGCAGGGGAGGAAAGGTAACAGGCAGGCTCGTTGTGAGGCCATTAGCCAACACAATGGGAAACTGAAGGATAATCCAGTGAGTAGAAGAAGGAAAGCTGACTTGTGCCAGCCGCGGAGGGGTGAGCTCATTATTCCAGACGGCAGATGGAGGATGGCCCGGTTGCTGGGCAGAACTCCGGCTGCTGGCGGGGGAGGCAGGAGCTGACTGTGCACTGCAGACCCCTCCCCACACAACGGCTGCCCATCCTCCCAAGGAACCTGGACTGAAGGAAGAAGCCATGCTCTCAGCGTGTTGGATTCAGCCCGTTGCCCCCTCACCTGCCCCCAGAAGCCTTCATGGACCATGGGCATCTTCACGCACCGGAGACCCCCTGACCTCAGGGACACGGGTGACTGAGGACGGATGCATCCCATCCTTCTGTCCTCGACTGTGTGTTCACCGCCACACGAACAGCTTTCAACTCCACTGAGACGTGTTTATGTGGAGGGGGTGGCAGAACCTCCTGCGAACCCTTGGAAAATGTTGGTGAAGGGGCACATGGGGCACACAAACAAGGACATAGATACTGAAGTATGAGCGCCCTGGGGGTGAGCACACAGGCGTGTGCACACTAGAGAGGACCATCATCACCTCCACCACCATCACCACCATCACCACCATCACCACCATCACCATATCTAATCTTTAAACTCACCCCATGCCGGTTGGCAATTTAAGTGCTATATTAACTCACTTAATTCCCCACACAGCCTGCTAAGGTGCGCACTATTATTGTCTGTATTTTCTAGGTGCAGAACCCGGAACAGAGGGGGCACACTGACTTGCTCAAGGTCACACAAGCAGGAACTGGGTAGCCAGGATTTGAACCAAAGCAGTCACACTCTCGGATCTGTGACCTTCAGGGGTATTGACATGGGCATTGGTCGCCATGGCAAAACCTGGAAACAACGCAAATAATTCCTGTAGTGAAGTGCTCTGCAGCAGTGAGAACAGCCAGTAGACAGGTCTACACCCCACAGGGCACGCATCTCATGAGCAGAAAAATCCAAGTTACACAATTCACGCGGTATGATTCTGTTTGTGAAAGTTGAGTTCGGAAACGGGCAAAATTTAGCAGTCCCTTGCTTAGCAACATATCTGTAGACAGTAACATCGTAAACAAGACAAGGTAGCTATTAATGCAGCTTCCAGGCCAGTGGTCGCTGAAGCCACGGTCAGAGAAGGGAGACGATGTGCTGGGAGTGTTTGGAGGTGTGCTCGTGATCCCGTGTTTACCCCCGTGGGGGCTTCGCGGGGTCGTCGCTATTTATTACTGTTCTAACGGGCACTGGAGTTATACACACTCTTCAGTGTGTAGAGTGTATTTCAGCATTATTTTACAAGCTTCTTTTTGATCCTCAGCTAGAGAAGAAACGACGATAAGGAGCTTCCGGACTCCTGCTCCTGGCCAGTGGCTCTTTCCCCTCAAGATCTCTCCCGCTCTCTCAATTCCAGCCCCTCAGAGACGACCTTCCACCCCAGGCACCCCATTTCCACTGAATGGGAAAAACGATCCACACATTTCGGCTTACTGAGCAAGTTTGTGCAAACATATCGCAGATCATTATTTTTGTTTAAAGTAACTTAAAGCCAACTCTAGGCCCTGTTGGTCTGCAGGGATAGGAGACCGCGTCTCAGGCTCCTTGAGGCTCGTGCAGCCCCAGACTGAGGCAGCGGCCCCACAGGGCCAAAGGCCGTCACAGGCCGTGTCTCGGGTAGCCTGCAGCCCTGAGCTCAGGTCAGCATCCCTGGTGACGTCAGAGCGCCCGCCCTCCACCCCGGGTCTCCCCACTCTGCAGGCTGTGCATGGAGGGCTGCCTCCCCCTCGAGGGCGTCCCCGTCCCGGAGAGTGGTTTCCACAAGAGCAGGAGAGGGTCGGCCCAGCCCCAGGCTCTGCATTCTAGGCTGCAGTCTGCACCAGGCCCGAAGCCGGCGCTTAGCTGGGGGCTGTTTTGATAAATGCACCAAGCACAGGGTCACCTGTGACCGCTGCCCTTCGTCCTCACAGGGGCGCCCAGCCTCTCCCAACCCTGCTTCCAGATTACCAGTGGGGTGATGCACCATCCCCGCTGGCCCCTGGTCCCCGCTCCTGGCTCTACTGACTTCCCTGGGAGCAGCAAAGTGTCGCCCCCTCACCTCCCACCTGTGGTGTCTGAGGAGGGCGGGGGAGCCCCTCTCAGTAGCTACAGAGCATTCCAGGCTCTCCTGGCCTAGGGCAGACAACGGGTGGGAGAGGAGGGGGCTGGCAGCCTGAGAGCTGACCGCTCAGCACTGGCCTCCCTGCCTCCACCCGACCTCCCCCCCCCCCGGCCCCAGGGCAAAGGGCCATCTGCTGCCAGAAGCGTGGGCAGCAGCTGGGTCCCTGTAAGCAGGGCCCCGAGGAGGGGCTCCTCTAGGGCTGACTTTTGACCTCACCACCCCTAAGGCCTAGAGCAAGCGTGCGTATGCACACACAGATTGAGCTGGTGGGGCCCAGTTGTGTCTACCAGGCTGCTTTACTTCTACAGGGCTGTCGTTCTTTATCGCTCGTTCGAAATCCAAGAAGTCGTTCTCTAACTCATGTGCAGGCAAAGTCCAACCTGAACAGATGGACATGAGGCTTATTGACGTCACTTAGCTTCAAGACAAAATAGTAACACATCAGCTCACCGGGTGGTGGCAGTTCACGGCATATGCAGGTCCAGAAAGCCCAGTTCCCAATCCCAGCCCGTGTGCGCATAGCAGGGCCCCACATGGGGGAAGGCCGAGGCCTGGGGCGGGGGCCACTGCCCAGCCACCCTTGCCGGGCATGCCTCTCTACGGACGGGCGTGGGGAGCTGGGCCCCAGGGACATGTCACATCCCATGTGCTCCCATGCATCTTGCAAACAGGAGCAGATGTGCCCACGGGCTTGACAGAAGACCCTGGGAGACATGGATGGGAGCCTCCAAACACCTCTGTGGGCTGGAGCCGGGTCCAGGGAATCCTGCTGACTCCCCACACACTGCTGAGAGCCTCTGGGGACTGGACGCACAAGCATGCACTGGTAAGCACCCACCCATGTGTGCACATGTGCACACATTTGCACACACACACACACACACACCTCTGTCATCGGGTTTTCCTAGGCACAAACGTCTGCTGGCATCCAGAGTGACCAGCATTAGCATGAATTCACGCAGCTCAGGTGGAATCATCTGGAATGTGAACACAGTGTGAGGGTGGGAAGGAGTCTGGCTGCCCCCCTATCGCCACCAAACCTGCCAGAACGTCCAAAGGCAGAGGCAGGAGGTCTCCTGGGAGCACCCAGCTCTGACCCAGGGTCTTCTTCCGAACAGTGCCGGCAGCCCCTCCTGGAGCTGTCCACAGGCTGGCTGGGAGTCAGCAGAGACCCGGCCCAGCCTGCGCCTGCCAGAACACAGAAGCCGGAGGTGAAGGCGCTGTTCCAGCCAGGCAGCTCCCTATCACGCAGGCAAGCCCTCCCCCCGCAGAGGGACCGCAGGCCAGGCAGGAAGAGCCCTGGTCTGTTTCCTTCCGAAACACAGAGAGAGCCCAGGGACCCGCAGCCACTGCTCCCACGGCCGTCTCATCGCCTGCCCTGCGTGGACACACACTCCCACCCTCCGCCGGAGCCGTCCCGGGCTCTCCCCCAGCACGCTGTTCCAAAAAGTTTGTTTCCTGCTCTTTGTGCTCCTTCGGGCTGTGACTTCCCTGTGCCCCTCCCTGGCCCCACCCAGGCCAAGGGGAAGGCTTGTGCAGGTGGGCCACCCTTCCCCAGGCACTGCTCATCAGCCATCCTTGGGCAGGGAGAAGAGAAATCCTAAGGGAGAACCAGAGACAAGGGCCAGGCCTTCTGCTTGACTTCCTCATCCATTGGCCCCATCCACAAGGATCAGAACCCAGAGACTCAGGGTCCCTACCCCGGGGGATGGCTAACCACATTCCTCTGACGGTCCTTCTCAGGGGTCACATCCCTCAGCACTGAGCATCTTCCTTTCAGAGGCACCCTCGAGTTCCCGAATATGATAATGTAGACAGGATAAGGTCTCCCCGCCCCATCAAGAACAACCAATCCACATTTGCTGTGCTGGGGCAGAACCACAGGCTTCCCGGGAGGGCTCGGGCAAAGCCACGCAGAGACAAGATGCCCCATGTCACCAGATGAAGAGGGACACTTCGCAGTGTGAAGGTGGAGCTATAGAGCCCGTAGCCTTGCGCCATGAAAAATGGAAAGCTAGTGTCCTTGTAAGCCGGAGTTCAAACCAGATTTACTGGCATCTCTTATCTCATTCAGATCATTTCCCTGCGAAGACCAGTGCACCCGCAAAAACCCCACATTCTGGAAATAATGAGGGTCTCCTGCTAAATATAAGGAGAAGCCGCCCACCTTTGCTCATATTTGCAGCAGGAACTTCAGGATGCGTGGAGACCAGAGATGTACATTTAAGCCCAAACAAGGTAAATCAGAACCAGCTATAAAGTCCCCCCGTGCGCGCTTTCCCTGGCTGAGGTGCTTGGCCAGGCTTGCTGGCCGGGACCCTGAGCCAGCCTGGCGCACAGCAGTCCTGAACCCCGGCAAGCAAATGCCTCCCTCTGCCTCCTTGAGACCTGATTTCTCAGCCCGTAAAGCAGACTAGGAACGGCGCGCACCCTACAGGGGCCGGACGGCGGGGAAGGCGGACTCCATGAGCTTCAGGCTGGAAGACACCCGTGGGTGCCACACCACAGAGGCCGCGTGGCTGGGGCCCCCGCGGAGGGCGGGCCTTCACGGTGTCTGCGGCGGGGAGCCCGGGTTCCTGCTCCGACTCCCTCTGGCTCCTGTCCTGAGAGTGGCCAGACAGGTTCCTCCAGCGGTGGCTGAGCGCGGCAGGACGGAACACCTCGTGCTGAGCCGTGTCCTGGACGCTGCTGCCTTCACGTCCAGACTGTGTGTGATCGGAATGTGACAAAGGTGTGTGTGGGTGTCCTACCTCCATGCGTCCCCAAGCGTGACCTGGAGGATGCCACAGGAGGAAAAATCCCCCTCTGTGGAGGGCGAACCTACTAGAGTTTTTAAAGAAAGTGAAGAGACACAGAGAGAAAAGCCTGGAGCTTTTCCTTTGTGCGGCTTCCCTGGAGGGCGGCGCCGGCCCCCACATCCCCCCAGAGGGTCGAGACAGACTGGACACGTCTCCTGCAGATACACCCGGCCCTGCCCTGTCCAGCCAGCAGGTCAGCAGGGGCTCCCCAGAGGTACCCGGATTCTGACACTGCAGGGCCATGGAGCCCCAGGAATCCCAGCCCCTCACTGCACACAACGTGGTCAGAACAAAGCCTGAGGCGTCTTGAAAAATCCCCATCGTCATGCATTTCACCCTCAGCCATCTACCGTTAACATCCAATCAAGTCCTAGAGCAAAACTCCACCGTGCAGATCTGCTGGGGTTTCCTGAGCCTTCCCTCTGCGTGGCCGCCCCACGCGGCCCCTCTCACGCCTTCACGGCCTCTGGGTGTCCAGGCCCTGGGAGCAGCCCCCACATCCTGCAAGACACCTATGCTTGGCAAGTCGGCTCAACCTGGAGCCTCCCTGAAATGAGCCCCTCACCACGGGCCGCACAAGAGCAGGCTTCTCGGGGAGGGGGCACCACGGCCTGTCCTGCGTCCCATGGGTGACAGACGGCTCCTCAGCCCCATCCTTTGCCCGAGCCCTCCCGGGAAGCCTGTGGTTCTGCCCCAGCACAGGGTTCCAAAAAGCCACTTCCGTAAGGCGCTCATGGAAATCCACCGCGTGCAGGGCTGTCACAAACACGCTCCCATCTGTGGCTCCGCACTCCTTGTGAGGGAGGGCGGTGATAATCTCAAGGCCGGAGAAGCTCGTTGGCCCAACATCTGCAGCCAACGGCAGAGCGGGGGTCCGGGCTCCAGCCCGCCTGGTGCCAGGTGGGTCCTTAATCAGAGGGCCATGGACCTGGGGGGACAGTCTTGTTCTGGAAACTGACCTCTCCACAGGGCTGCGTGCTGCTTGGCAGGACACAGCGCCCAGCCCTCCCTCACCACCCACCCTGGGAGGGGTGCAGACACAGGGAGACTACTCCCTGTCGGCTCTGAGGACCCTGAGGAAGCCTGCTCACCTGTGTCCCTCCAGCCTGGCCTGGTCACCAGAGTGATGGGGACCCCCGGAACCTCCCAGACGGCCCACAGAAGCCCCGGGAGGGTGAGTGGCAGGGACTGCGAGGTGGCTGGGGGAGCAGAGTGTGGAGCGAAAGCCTCGTTATTCTGGGGATTCTAGGACCATTTCCTTAAGACCTTGGGGTGGGGGGGTGAGTGTGGAGTCCAGGGTCCCTTGTCCTGTCATCCTAATTGACCTCAGACCCTCTCCAATGTCCTCTGCCTCCAGAATCCTGTCTGTGTCCTGCTTCTCTTCCCAGCACCCTGGGGTGTGGCACACCACAGTCGTGTGGGTGACACCACAGACAGACATCCGTACTTTATAGCGTTGGAGCCTCAGGCCAAGCCACGGCCCCTGCCAGGTGCTGGGAGCACTGCCCACGGACATAAAGGTATTGCCCGTTGGCTGCGAGGGCACAGGGCCCCTGGGACCCGGTGTTACAACTTTGGGTGGCCTGCTGGAAGGGAACCAAGTGGGGCAAGGAACAGCCAGCACCCGGCCACTTTCCTCCGACAAGCAGCGGAAACAGGCAACAGAGCAGGGCCTGGGCCTTCTCGCCTGGCACAGCGCTGGGTCTGCCCACTGGGAACAGCCCCGAGCACCCTCCACACGGCCCGTAGGACACACCTCTCAGCTGCCCTGGGAGCAGTGAGACCCGCTGCCCCCGTCATCATCACAGACTGGCCACCTGGAGCGTGCCTCCCGGTCCCAGTTCTAGACCTTCTAGCTGTGGACTGCTGTGGGCAGAGCTCCCCGGGCACAGGCGTGAGAACACATGGTGGCCTCACCGTGGTAGCCGCTGGTTGCAGGTGACTAAACGCACACAAGGTCTTCCATCTGTAGCCGGCTCTGCGGGGCCTGGCCTCCCTGGAGAGAGCGTGCCCCTGGGAAACAGCCTTCCGCGGGCTGCCTCTCACGGGCTGCGCCGGCCACACCACTCGTGCCCCACGACAAACGTACAGCCTCTCGGGAGTTGCTCTCAGAACATATTCTAACGATGTACATTGAACCCAAAGATCACTGCGGGCCGCGAAACTGCAGACACCGCAGAGAGGCTGCCCCCTGCTCTCTCACATTCCCCCAGCTGGATTCCTGTCCCTGCTCTCCTTGTGCAAGGCGCCGGCACGAGGTCCTGGGGCTTGGTCCCTGTCAGAAAGCAAACTGTCTCTATGAAAAGGACAGGGCTTTGCAGAGACACAATGCAACCTACTTGGTATTCCACTGGGGGGGATGACTGCATTAAAGAATAACCACTGTGATTTGCCAGAAATCCATGAACCATGTGAGAGGGCTGGGGGCTCACTCGTGCCTTCGTGGAAATGGACGCAGAGGCGCGAACACCCTGCCCAGACACCTTCAGGCTCCTGTCCCTGGAACGCTCCCCTTGCACTCCGGGCCTGGTCTGCTTTCCCTTCTGGATGTCACCCAGCAGCGGGGACACGCAGAGGCCTTCCTGCATTCTTGGCGCTGGTGGCTGCCGCGTGGAGGGTCAGGGTGGGCGGAGAAGGAAAGGGCTGCGCCCTGCACACCTGCCCCCCGCACACCTGCCCCCCGCCCTGTAAGGAGCCCAGAGGGCTTGAAAGAGGGCCAGGTGGTGGGGTTAGTGCCAGGATTCCAGACTCACCCAGGGGCTTGCTGGGGACCCTTTAGAAGGGGCAGAATGGCCGCTCGAAGACGGCCAGAGTTGGGGAGGCCGGGGCCTCCACACAGCTCTGGTGACTGTAATGCTGGCGGCCAAGCCTTCTCCGAGACGTTTCCGCCAAGCTGGACGTGTTCCTTGGAGCGTTAACCCGTTTGCACTGCAGCAAGAGGTCTGTCTTCATGACCGTACCCCGTGGGCTGGCCACGAGCCTCAGCAGCCTCAGCCTTCGTCCTGAGAGTGCGAGGTTTTTCCTAACAAGGGGAAACGTCCCCAGAGCGATAAAACTAGTCCGTAGAGACCAACAACTGACGCTCCTTAGGGAAGTTCTTGTGGACAGAACAGAGGAGCTGGCCCTAACCCTGCTCTGTACCTACCAGCCAGGGATCCCAACAGGTCGCCTGACCCGTGCGAGCCTAGCTCTCCATCCAGAACATAGACTTCAGGACCCATACGGCCACGTGTGCTCTGCTCTCACTCCATCATGTGTGGTTGGCTTGCAAGATGCCTCCTAACTGACCCAGCCACACAGATGGTCTAGAATGTTCACGAACGGTCTAGAATGGTGCTCTCGGCAAGGGCTGAGAAGGATTCCCAGGCTGCATCCGGACCCGGCCTGTGGTTACTTACTGCACCTGCCGAGGAGGAGGCAGCGGGAGGAGGTGGCTCGGGCGTTGGTGCCTTGCCATCCCAGGTTTACAGACAGTCCTCCGCCATGGCGCTGGCTGGCATCCGAGGCTCAGAGCAGCTGGTCTTCCTCACTTTCTCCCTGCTCAGCAAAGGTTCACGGTGACCCTGACTGCTCTGGACCTTTACCTCTAACCAGGCCAGGGCGTGTGCTGTGGCGAGCGGCCGGGCCTGCGGTCATTCCACACCCTCCGGGAGCAGGAAATCAAAACCTCCCACTGAAGGAAGACCAGCCTGCCCCGCTGTTTTCATTCCAGGGGCCCAGGGAAAACGCTCCAATGGGGCGTGTGCGTCCAAGCAGACACACTGTGTCAGACCCCAACGGGAGACGGTCATCCCAAGACAACCCGGCCGCCGTTCCTCCCTCGCAGGGGCGCCGGGGACCCCACCCTGGCGAGGCCGTCCAGGGACCTGCATGTTTTCAGGGTTGCGTGAGGCTTTGGGATCTGAAGAACAAAATATGTTTTGTTTTTCGCAAAGAAGCTGTACTCAGGCTGGGCAGGGCACCCAGCCACAGACTTTCCCAGCTGAATCCTGCAGCTGAGCAGATAAGGGCTGTGCTGGGCGGCCTGACCTTCTGGCTGCAGCGAGACTCCACTGTCTTGGGCAACGCCGCTCTCTCGTGCCGAATTCTTACCTGTCCTATTGCAGGCGATGTGCCTGGCCTGCTGGTCTCCCAGAGCCCGCTCCCAGCTGTGTGTCCCCATGAAGGCCCTGCCCCAGGCGAGGGTCCAGGCATCTCAGATGCAAGAGACAAGCGACAAGGGGCACCTGGGTGGCTCAGTCGTTAAGCGTCTGCCTTCAGCTCAGGGCGTGATCCCAGGGTCCTGGGATCGAGCCCTGCATCAGGCTCCTCCGCTGGGAGCCTGCTTCTTCCTCTCCCTCTGCCTGCTTGCTCCCTCTCTTGCTGCCTCTCTCTGTGTCAAATAAATAGATAAAATCTTAAAAAAAAAAAAAAGAGAGAGAGAGAGAGAGAGACAAGTGACGAGTGTCACAAGGTTCGGGGACCAGGGGAGAATAGCTGGGCTCTGACTGGCGTGACACAGCGAGGGGCAGGCTCGGTGCTTGGGCAGCTCAGAGAACACCCGAAAGAGAGTGGACTTGGACCATGCTCTCAAGGAACTGTGGGCTTTACTCAGATGGGAGAACAGAGGCAGGGCATTCCAGGCCGATGTAATAGTCTGCAAAACACGCAGGTGTGAGAAGTCAGACTGAGGAAGGGTGGGTGCCCCCATGGGTCTGGGAAGGGGCAGAAGCGGGGTCACGCCCTGCAGGATCGGGATCCAGGAAACTTGCCGTGGCCAACTGTGGTGAAGCAGGAGTCACCCCAGGGTCTCTCAGGGATACAGAGGAGACAGGTGTTGGGAGGGAAGGTCTGTGGGCAACCACAGGGGGCAGTAGGCAGGAGGGGGAGGGATGGGGGGGAACCTGAGGCTCCAGGGGAAGGGGTCTGAGAGCCAGGGAGGAAGGGTGCAGTGGGCCAGGCAGAAACCCGCCCATGTGAGCAAGGTGACCCGGGGCCTCTACCAGGGTGGTTAGAGGAGCCAGGGAAGGAGGAGGGAACCGGGTCCCTTTGCTGGAAGGCAGGAATTGTCAGGCAGGAGTCAGGAACCCAGTCAGACCCCATGGAGGGAAGTGAGGTGAAGCCGAAGGCCTTCCTTGCACAGCGTACAGCGAGCCGGGTGCCCTCCCCACCACCACCCAGCCGCGCAGAGCAGAGACGCCTGCAGCGACCCGAGGATAAACACCAGTCGGATTAGATATATAAATATGCTGCAAAAAGCATGCATTTAGTAGGAAATGTGGGAGGAGATCTTTATAAGCGTGGCTCAGAGAGGAGGAGCCCGAAAGCCCTCAGGGGCAGGCAGACCCAGGAGCACAGGAACTGAAATGCATTTGCAGGGGGAATGCATTTGCCAGGCCATCTCGCAGTCCCGACACCCGCAGTGGAGGAGGGCCCGGAGCAGGCAGGAAATCCACGGCTGAAGGTCCATGATCACCCCCCAAATACACCATTTGCCTTCAGATCCTCTGCGCAGCTCCTGCTTCTGGGAGGGCCCCCAATACTGAGCAGCCATAGGAAGCATCTTCCCATCTTCCAAGTCCAACGTGTGGGCTCCCTGTCCAGGCCCGGCCTCCCTGTCTCCACACTCTCCCTGGCCATCTCCTCCCATCTCAGAGCTGCAGGCCTGGCCTTGAGAAGCCATGGTGGGCAGTGTGGACGGTGCATCGGCAGCCTCCCTGTGCTCTCCGGCCAGCCTCCCACCGCCGGGCGTAGACCCTGAAGGCTGGAGCCGCGCGGCTCTGTCTCCCTCACACGGACTGGATGCAGATCCCACCACACAGGAGCGGAGAGACTGGGGCATCCAGCTCCCTGGTTTGGTGGCCCCAGCACCCACGGCACCGGTGGCCTGGCCACAGCTGTCCCCAGAAGTGCAGCGACTCACTGTTGCCGAGATCAAGCCCAACATCAAAACACCTGGCAAAGCAACGCTAGATTCAGAGCTCCTTCAGGGACCCGGTTTCTCGGCTGAGGTCCCCCGACTTTCTGGTGTTGTCCAAGCGAGGTTAGCTGCTTCCTTCCTGTCGAATTCGTTGGCCCTTTTTCTTAGCTGCTTTCTCGTCTTTGCACAGCTGGACTCGCCCTGTCCTTGGGAGTGACTAGAGGCATGTCCCCTGCTTTCTCGTGGAGCCCCCGGGTGTGCAGGCAGCCAAGCCAGACACCCGTCGGCTGTGCACGCAGCACCCAAGAAAGACTGTTGCCCCCAGACTAAGCCAGCCGCCGCTTCTCCCCGCTGCGGCTCAAACCGCATTCGGTCTCCCTCTCTCTGCTCCCAGATGGACGAGACTTAACACAGGCCGGGAGTCCCTGGGAGGAGAGATTAGCTCACTGCTCAAAGAGCTGCTTTGTGGGTGTTGAGAGTTTGCTTCAAGGGCACATTCCAGCTCTGTGTCCCATAGAACGCAGGAAGTGGGCGCCCCTAAACCCTGCCCCTCCTGAGAGGCCTCTCTCCCCACCTCTCATCAAACCCCCTCCCTGAACAACTTCCAAATAGGCATTCGTGCCGGCCAAGGGCAGGGTGAGGGACCCACCGCAGGGACCAGCGGGGGCCGGCGACCCGAAGTCGCAAGCAGCCAGACCTGCGTCCCAGCCCCACGGCCGCGCGGGCGGGTCCCTGCTGCTCTGGGCGGCCCTGGAACGCTCCCCCTGCCCGGGTCCTTGCTGCTCGGCTCACCTCCAAGCTACTCCAGTCTGCGGATGTCCTGCTCATGTCTGTCTTATAAAAAACAGCCTTCTTGGACGCCTGGGTGGCTCAGTTGGTGAAGTGTCTGCCTTCAACTCAGGTCATGACCTCAGGGTCCTGGGATTGAGCCCTGCATCGGGTTCCCCGCTCAGCAAGAAGCCTGCTTCTCCCTCTCCCACTCCCCCTGCTCATGCTCTCTCTCTCTCTCATTCACCCTCTCTCAAATAAATAAATAACAATCTTAAAAAGAAAAAAAAAAAAAGAAACCCAGCCTTCCTCTCCATGTCCCTGGATCCCATAAAGCAGACTCAGTAAAAGCACATCGGGCTAGCACGGCACCTCTCAGAAGGCCGAAGTGTGCGACACTGACACCACCAAATGCTGGTGGGGACGCCGAGCCGCAGGACCTGGCCTTACTGTGGAAGACAGCGTGGCAGTTTCTCAAAAGTGAACATCCGTCTACCAAGTGATCCAGCCGGTCACGCTGCTCGGCATTTACCCAAGGGGACTGAACACTGATGTCCACACACAAGCCCACACGCAGATTCTGCCGGCAGCTTTATCGCAATGGCCGAGGCGTGGGAGTGAGAAAGGCGTCCTCCCGTAGGCGAGTGCGTGAGCACACGTGGTCCATCCAGACAGCAGCATATCATCCAGTGTTAAAAGGACATGAGCTATCGAGCCGTGAAAAGACTGGAGGAAATTCAGTGTCTATTACCAGGTGAGAGAAGCCACTCTGGAAAGGCTACACGGTGATTCCCACTCCAAGACATCCTGGAAAAGGCACATGTAGGGGACAGTAAAGAGAGAGGGGCACCTGCGTGGCTCAGACGGTTGAGCGACTGACTCTTGTTTCAGCTCAGGTCGTGGGATCGAGCCCCGAGTCGGGTTCCCCTCTGGGCGTAGAGTCTGCTTAAGATCCTTTCTCTCCCTCTCCCTTTGCCCCTCCCCCTGACTCGCGCTCAGTCTCTCTCTAAAAGAAACAAATCTTCAAAAACGAGAGAGCAGGAGATCAGGGGTCGCCAGGGCCGGGGAGAGAGAGATGAACAGGTGCAGTGGGGGATTTCTAGGACAGTGAGACCACGTGTCATACATTTATGGGAACCCATAGCATGCACAGCACCCAGAGTAAATCCCAAGGTAAGCTCCAGACTTCGGGTGGTGACGTCGCGTCCCTGCAGGGTCATCAGTTATAGGAAACACCCCGCTCTGCTGGGGGTGCTGACAGCGGGGAGGCTGTGTGGGGGAGGAGGAGGGGGCGTGTGGGTGATCTCCATTCCTTCTGCTCAAACTGCTCTAAAAATAAATAAATAAGTAAAGTTTTCCATTTTCTTAAACAGGTAGATACAGAGAGGGAAGCTCACACAGTCTGCTGACCTGGGTGCCGTCCGGGGCCCCCGGGCCGAAACAGCAATCATCTTTCTGTGCCCACATCACAAACGAGGAGTCACGGGGAGTCCCGAGAGAGAGAGAGAGAGAGAGAGAGCATAAGCAGGGGCAGAGGGAGAGAGAGAGAAGCAGACTTCCCCCTGAGCAGGGAGCCCGACGTGGGGCTCGATCTCAGGACCCCGAGATCATGACCTGAGCCAAAGGCAGACACTTCACCGCCTGAGCCACCCGGCCGCCCCCAAAGGGGAAATTTTAAATGGAGACGTGGGGACACACACCGTTTCCTCTTGCAGGTACGTTTTGCTTCACTGCAGCCCTGACAATGGGCTGTGGTTGGTGTGGATGAACCCGTGTTCACGAATATGGCTTTTATTGGAATTAGTGGCCAGAAACACGGGTGTTCATAAATAGATTAGGACGCTCTTCGACAAATGGGGCTAAAATCTGCTACAGAATCAAAAACCTTGTGTGTGTCTACTTGCCCTTCCTCCTCTTCCTTCCCCTCCTCCTCCTCCTTCTCCTTCTTCTCAGCAAGAATGACCCTGGGCGTAGCCTTCTATCTTTTCAGTGCACAGGGGGTTTGATTTAAAGTTTTTATTGCACAAACCTCATACCATGAATGCTTGGGTCTGCAAAGAGCAGGCAGAATCCTAGCCGTAGAAAGTTGCATCGTCCTGCTGAATGCTTAGATCAGGTTTTCATGTGGCCACGGGAGTCACGGTTCCCCTCAGAACCCGCTGACGTGTGGGATGGCGAATTCCAAGTGCATGATCCTATTTGCTCCCTCCTCCTGTGGGAGACAAATTCCTCCCCGAGCTGTGAGCTGCGGTGGCTGGTGAGGGGGAGTGGCCTGTGCAGTCGTGCTCTGCTCTCTTTAGCAGAGGGACTTGTTTTCCTCTAGCTTTGGGAGGCGGGGGCCGGGGTGGTGACAGTGGGGTGGCCCTGCCTCAGCCTCACTTCCAGCGACTCCAAAGGCAAACCTGCCAGCCTGAGCTGTCTCTCTCTCTCTCAAATAAACAAATAAAATCTTTCAAAAACAAAAAATAAAATGAAATATCCCCTTTGACACAAAGATCACGACAACACCATTTAAGGTGTTAGAAACAAACTGGTGTGTCTTCACTCCAAATGCGCCAGCTCGTGCAAACAGATTTCCGTCACTGTTAACAGCATTTCGCGTGTTTCCCTTCATCGTTTTCCAGGTAAAACACAGTGCGTGACGGCTGTCTACGAGCGGGATCTCCTCTGACCTGGAGCTGACGGCAGGTGGGGGTGCCTGGAGTGACCGTCTCATGCACGGGGAGGAGGGACGCCAGTAGCGTGATGACGAGCGTGTAAGCAGACACAACAGTCGACGTCTGACCCTCCTGTGCAAGCCTGTTTGGACCTCTGTCCTTTCCTGGGTGCCCCGATGCTTGTCCACGGTTCCAGACAAGCAGATTTCCCGAAAGACGGTCAACTAAAGGGCTCGGATCACACAGCGCTGCCTCACTCGCTGCTGTCCTCCTGCCGGTTGTGGTCAGTGATGAGAACAACTAAGCCTAACTCTTCAGGCCCGGCCGCCGCGAGGAACACGTCTGGAAAAAGGCACACATGCAGGACGTTCTCTCTGACCGCTGCCCCAGCCGCGCGGGTCTCCCGAGAGAGCTTTTCCTCCAGAAGCAACATCGAGAGCCTGGTGGTGCCCACCTGCCCATCCAGCCCCTCCTCCTCCTGCACTTCATGGAAGCAGAGGAAGGGACACAGAGTCACGTGCTGCCCCGAGAAGGGCACGCGGCTCTCCTCTCACTCATACCGCGAACACCACCCGCTAGGCTCCGCAAAGACAAGGAAAACTCAGCCGTGCACCCGTATCGTCACACGTGTAGTCGCCCAGTGAGAAGTGCCTGTGGCCTCACAGAACAAGTGTGCTTCCCCCAGCCCGTCTCCTGCAGGTGGGAGGGTGTGTGCTCCCCGTCAGCACCCGGGGCCCCCACGTCTGGTCACCCGAACATGAACGAAGATGCAGGGGGTTGGGAACCAGAGCCCAGACCAAGGTCCCGAGGCTGCGCCCACCTGCAGCGGGACCTGGCGCCCCAGGGGGAGTGGGGCAGGTGAGCATGCACACGTCCCGTCCCCGGGGTCTGGTTGCCGCAACCAGGAAACAGCAGCCGCTCCACACGGGAAGGTGCTCCCAGCGGGGTCTGACGAGACCCGCGTGTGCAGCGGGTGCTCACGGCCGGTGCTCCCATCACCCACTAGAGTCCAAGGCCAAGGGCATCCTTCCATTTCAACAACTTAGCTTCCTCCTGACAACTTTCCTTTGCGAGTACAATTTATCTTTTCAGACACATTTAAGCAGAACCGAGCAACATTTCGAGCAGGAATACAAAAGGCCTTCCCCACAGAGAATGTTTTTTCCTCCTCCACCCCAGCACTTAGTAACAGAAGCTCCCCACGGCAAACGTATAATCGCCCGCAGGTCACACATAAATATTTAAAATTGTTTTCCAGATGTCCGGGCAGACGTGTCGGTCACCAACCCTTTTCTTGTTATTTCCAGAGCTTTCGGGTTAGAAAAGGGAAAAATGAGAGCCTGGGTGCTTGTGTATACGGAGCGGGGGTGAGGTGGCCTGGGGACCCCAAGAAGGATGTGCCGTGGGGCACGCTCTCCGTTTTATGAGAGACAAAAGAGCCACTTTCCCAAACCGTGGAAATCGATCCCTGAACGGTCAGTGGAAGCAGCAGATACTTTATTCATCACCTGAGGCCTACAGTCCACATTTTCAGAAGACACTTCTTACAGCAAGGAAGGCTCCGTCTGCCGGCCCTCCGAGATCCAGTAGCACAGTCCTGGTCTCCCTATTGCCGCGCACCTGTTCCTGCGCAATGACTGAGCCGCAGAACTCAGAACGCAGTCGCCGAAAACAACAGCCGTCACCGAGATGTCTCCTGGGCTCACCTGGGCGTCTCTGGCTCGGGGTCCTGTGAGACTCAGCTAGGGGATGGTGGGGGCTGGGGTCCCTCCCGGCTGGCTTCCCCCCGGGGCAGGAGAGGGGCCCGGTGGCCTCTGTGCCCCTGTCACAGCTCCTGTGACAGTCTCCTCCACTGTTGCTGGGGAGGGGACAGGGACCTCTGCCTCTGAGGGCAGGGAGATCGGTAGCACTGCAAGACAAGCCTATGGGAGGCGGGGGGCTGCTGGCGTGATCTCTGGGAAAATGCAGTCTGCCCCAGGGCCAAATCTTGCTCCTGGAGCTCACCTAAGCCTCAAACAAAAGAAGCCGCTTGGAGAGGTGCCATCGCCCAGCTGGGCTCACACCGCCAGGACCAGGACAGGGAGGGATGAAGACTGGGACAGAGGCAGTGAGGGTCCAGAGCCCCAGGCCCAGCACCCTGCTAGGAAGCTCTCTGCCAAGGGGGATGAAGGGCACTCGCACTCTCCCTGCAAGCATGCGGGTTAGCCTGACTGAACTGTCAGGGCAGAGGGACAGGGAGTGAGGTAACTCTCGAGTCTGTATTATCAACAGTGACAAGTCATAGCCTGGCCTGCAGCTCCCCACCCTTCCTCTTCCAGGACCCAACACACACCTATGTTCAGCCCCCAGCCACGTCCGTGCCGAGACCAAACACTGGGTGTCTTTAGAGGGAGACAAAAGATTGGCTTTGAAGACTTTCCTGCCAAGGCTGCAAGATGGTGGCAGCTCGAAGACAAGTATGAATTTCGATGGCTGGGCAAACAGCCCTGGGGTCCCAGGCCTGTCTGCTGTGTGACACGGGCGCCTGACCTCGGCCCTCTCAGACCAGGGGCCCTGCTCAGACCGCCGGGAGCGGAGAGGGAGAAGTCTTGCTGGAAGTAGGTCTCCGACCACAAGCCTCCCGGGACGGTGAACAGTAGCACTCAGGACTTGGGGACATGGGACCTGCTCCAGGCCGTAAGAATTCCATGGAGCCTCTCTGGGGTCTCGGAAGATGGCTGCGTGACTGCCCACAGCTGGCTCTCCCTCTCTCCAGCTCCCACTCTGCTGGACTTTGGAAATGTCAGGGATGGGGCCATCGGGTGGAGGGCCAGGGCAGGCACCGGGCAACGGCAGCCCGGCCAGGTACCTGTCGTGATGGTGGTGAAGCTAGGCCGATACCCGTCTGTGCCCCCACACCCCCCGGCGGACCGCTGGGCACACCAGGCTGGGAGGGATGGTGCTGGTCCTGGCTGGTAGATGCGGAACTGGGAGACCCTGGACAGACCAACTGACAGCCGCTTCTGGATGCAGTTCCACTGGGCGGGGGCCTCTGCCCCGCTCGGCTCCTTCCACGGGGTGTTCCAACAGCGGCCTGTGAATGGACGGGAGGCAGCCCTGTGCTGTCCTTGGGCGGCGGGAGGCAGGACGGGCGGACTCGGAGCAGTGTTGTGGGGAGGTACGGCCCAGACCGGTGGGCCGCAGCCCCGCCCTGGAGTACTGTCCCTGCATCTCCCCACTGCAGCGCAGACAGGGCCACCGGCAGCTCCACACCCCCCTCCTCCTGGTCAGCCGCAGCCCCACCAGGACACAGACTCCGTGCGTTCTAGGAAGGCAGCTGACCCCTCAGGGGCTCTCATTCCCAGGACCCTGCCTGGGAGCCCACGGTGGTGACAGCACGCAGGGCCGCCTGGGAACAAGTCTGGGCACTAATGCCTTCCCCCGCTGGGCGGGCCTGGGGGCAAAAGCACCAGCACGCCCTCCCCAGAACCTCCCCCCACACACACACATCCTTCGGCTGGGGCAGCATGGGGATCTCTGTTTTGGAGAGGTACAGAGGGCACAGGGAGGGGGAGGGCAACTTGGCTGCAGGGGCGGTGGCCCAGAGCACTGACCGGAAGGAGACTCTGCCCCCGCCCCTGGGGGTGGGGACTGCCAGTTCGCTGTGACTTTCCCGCTGCCCCACTTGGCCGTGAGCCTGGGGAAGTGAAAGTCTGATGTTCCTCATTACCCACAGACTGCAGTGATTACAAGGCAGGGGCCCCGGGGGCTGCCACCAGCACAAGCCGACCAGGGAGTGCTTGGATGCAAGGAGTGTGCACTGGAGAACAGCTCACTCCTTGGGTCCCCAGACCCCAGCCCCTCCCCAGAGAGCACAGAGCCTGGGCAGCTCCTGGGCCTGCCAGGCCTGCTCCGGCCTTGGTGTGGGGCTCCTGCAGCCTCTGCTCGTGTCTGGGAGGGGAGGGGCCTCTGGTGCAGCCAGGATGGGGTGCAGGAAAGGCAAGGACAGAGAAGTCAAGGGAGAGGAAAGAGAGACAGACCCAGCCCAGCAGCTGCTCTTTGAATGGAGCTTGAAGGAAAGCATGCCAGGCAGCCGAAAGGAATGTCAGCAAGCAAGCGTCAGGACTGAGAAGCCATTCCGTTTCCCGTTATGCGGTTCCCTCCGGTGCACCCTGCAGGGGCCAGGCCAACTCAGAACATTCAGTACAAATGCTGAGCTGTCGGCTCATCCCTAAAAAAAGCCTCCAGCTGCTGGCATCAGGGCTGCTTGGAAAGCAGGCTCCCTGGGAAAGGAGGGCCCTACCCTTGAGAGAACAAAGCTGGGAGAGCATGACTTCCCAGGGGTGGGAAGCAATGGCCGGCGTGATGGCAGCCCGAAAGCCACTGGAGTCAGGAGAAAGCTACTGAAGTCAGGACCAGAGCACACTGGGGGCAGAGGGCTGCAGGAAGGCATCCCCAGGGGAGCCGTGCTGGGGGCAGCCAGGGTTTCTCCACATGGAGCTGACCTGAGAGGACCCTTGCTCAGGTTTTTCTGATGATGGTTAAGTTGGGGTCACCTTGACTGGCCTAAGGATGCCCAGATTGCTGGTAAAACATTTCTGGGTTTGTCTGTGGGAGTGTTTCAGAAGAGATGACCATATGATTCAGAAATCGAATAAAGAGCCCCTCCCTCACCGACAGGGATGGGCAGCACTCAGTCAACAGCACGGAGGCAGGGGAAGGGCGAATTCGGTCTCTCATCGGGAGCTGGGAGCTCCATCCTCTCCGGTTCTCAGTCCTTCCGTCTCAGATGGAACGACACCCCCGGCTCCCCCACGTCTGCCACGCGCAGGCGGCCGATGGCGGCACTTCTCAACCTCCATGAGCACGGGAGCCAGTGGCTAGGATAAATCTCTGTACTTCCAGCAACACGTCTCCTGTGGGTTCTGTTTCTCTGGAGAGCCCATTACAAGCGCTGCGTTTTCAACGTGCTGCCTTCTCCAGGTGGAAACGGACCACAGCACCTCCACGTACCTGCTTTCCGCAGTAACTGGTAGTGGAGGAAACAGTCCCACCTGGGCAGGGGACGGACTGGGAGATCCTGCCCGCCGAGCAAGTGTAAAGGGACCGAGGCTTCCACCGGGAGCACACGGGGCCTGCCGGGGACGGCGGAGGGCTGAGCCAGTGAGAAACGGAAGCGGCAGAGGGTTTCTCCATGGGTAACTGTGGGATTTGGCTACTTGACAGCTTCTAGAGAAAACAAGCTTGCTGGACGCTTACTGCACCTGGGGAAGTGGCTTCGTGGCCTGGCTTTCACTGTGGAGCCTGCATGGCACCCGTGGTGACTCTAATTTCCAAGATTTGCCCAAGAGTGCTCCGCATGTTTCAGCATTTGCTCACAGGAAGCTTTGCCGCGAGCGTGAAACGCACTGCTGGCGTTCCTGCTTCCCTACTAGGTTCCGACTTTGCTCAGCAGGGGCTGGCCCAACAGCCGTGTACGTATCTTCCCGTGTATATAGTCGGACATAAGCAACAGATAGATGGTAGATAGAGAGATGGAAATAGAGTCACGACTTTGGTGCTGGTACGTTTTAACTTATGATTCGACCCCCTGTTTCTTCCTGGAGATGCTGAACACAGTCGCCGTGTGCACTTGCCCCGATGAGCTGAGTGTAGGATCCAAAGACCTGGATACAGTAGCACTGAATTCTGTCACTGTGTCCACAGTGCAAACAAGGAGGGCTTGGCCGTAAGCAAGCTGAGCGGGAAGGGCGGGAGGCAGGAGGGGCCCTTGCCACCTCGGAACCACCTTGCTCACCTCACCTTCACAAAACAGCATTTCCTAAACTCCCCCAAAGTCAGGGTCCCCTCCTCCTCGCCAGAGCTCCTGCTGACTGGGAGTTCGGCAAGCATGAGGTTTGAGAGGCCACCCTCCAGGCCGGGAGGACGAGAGCGGTGGATGCCATGAGGTCCTCTGGATCTCAGCTCCCCAGAAGCTTCGAGGTCCCGGACCCCCACGGGCTGTCCTCTCGGTGGGTTCGGTGTGCAGAGAGGTTGACAGAGCAGAGCAGGCCGCACACTGTCGCCCCTGCCCGTCATCGTGCGGCAAACAGGAAGCGTGAGTCCGAACGCTGGGCCTTCAGGGAAAACCAGGCTTACGAGGTCACCCGCGTCATTCATCGGGCACTTCCTGGAGCTGCTCCTCGTCAGACCCACTGTACGGGTGAGCACATGGAACCCCAGGGCTCCGGCACCCCGGTGAGGGTCCCACAGCCATCTCCAGGAACGGAGCCAAGCAGACAGATGCGACTCTGAATGGGGTCATTCCTCCGCCGTGAGATGTTGCCTTTTGATGCCAACACCCGCCACTCTGGGTTTCCAGTTTGGAAGCCCGTGGGGCAGAGTCCAGAGGCCACGCTGTGCCAGCAGAGAAGCTGGAGGCTTGTGGCAGCTCGCCGACCTCCCACCCTGCAGTCAGGCAGTGCTGTGAACCTGGTAACTGAGCACTCTCTGAGCCTCAGTTTCTCCCCCTGCAGGATGGGTATGATGACGCCCCGTGGCCAGGTTGTGAGGGATGCGGCTGGCTGTGCTGTGAGGGTGTGTTTACGTATATCCTGGTAACTCTGAGGTCAGGAACAGAGTCGCTGATGAGGTGAGCGTGACTCCTGGAGACCCCTGACCCGTGCACAAAGGCACAGCGCGGTGTCTCGGTTTGGGGGCGCCTTAAAAGGCACCACAAACCAGGCGTCCGAAACAGAAGTTTACCATCTCCTGGTTCTGGAGACCGGAAGCCAGAGATCGGGACGTCGGCAGCACCGAGCTCCCTGTACGACTTGGGGTGGACTCTGTCCTTGCGTCTCCCGGCTTCCAACGGCAGCTGTCAGGCCCTGGCCCTCCCTGGCCTCTGGGTGTGTTGCTCCCACCTCTGCCTCTCTTCCCAGAAGCTGTCTTCTTTGTGTCTTTTCTTATATGGACTCGGGTCCTATTGGATTACGACCCAGCTGATGCTCTTGCCTTATCTTGATCACCTCTGCTAAGACCCTATTTCCAAATAAGGTCACATTCAAAGGCACCAGAGGCTGAGACATCAATGTCTTCCATCTTTCTGGGAGGAGGGGACACTGTCCACCAGCTAGCTTGGGGTCTGCACAGGCCCTCGGACAAAGACGGCCTGTGGATGAGACAGGAGCCGACGTGGGTCACCTCAACGGTCCCTCCAGCCGTGCCCGTGATGCAGCTGCCATAGAGAAGGAAACCCTCCAAGACCTCCTCCCCTGGTCAGGTGAGGGCTTCTGCGAGATTTGCCTGGAGAGCCTCAGGCCATTCTGGGGGCCTGCACCCCATCAAGTGAGGTCTCCGGAGACCACCACTCAGTGGGCACGAGAGGCCTGGGTCGTGCAGCGTGTCTGGACAGGAGGCAGGAGCTGGCATGGAGGAGGCCCTCCGCTGTGGTCTTTTCCTCACCGGGGGCTTCATTCAGGACCAGAGGCACTGCTCATGTCCTCGGCATCCTGCCGCATCAGACCCAGCCAAGGGGACGCCTCTCCACGTCCTCCGGGGGCAGCTTGGAGGCAGCACCAATGCAGGTCATCCGTGGACGGGGCACGGGGCACGGGGCACAGGACAGGGACAGGGAGGCCCCCAGGGAGGAAGCCAGTGAGGAGCGTGCTGTCCAGCAAGTCCCATGCAGGCGGTGCAGCTTGTCCTGCCGGGAGCTCTGGGGGCGCAGAGACGCCGCAGGGGAGGGGTCCATGCGCAGGTATGTCCTCCAGCCCAGCTCCCGTTGAGGGCAGGCTGCTCTCAAGAGCACGGTCCCCAGCGCAGCAGCCACACGGCCAGTACACCGGAAAGAGGGGGCCGACGAGGCTGCAGGTGAGTCCCCGGGAGGCACCCGCTGGAGATCCTGCCTGAACCCCAGGGGCCCCAAATCAGCCTGCAGCCCGGGGTTCTCCCACCTTGTGATGGGCTCCTCACAGCGCCCTGAAGCGAGCCACCCTGTCCCTCCGGGCGGCCTGCTGCCCAGCACCCTGCGAGGTCGGCCTGAGTGGGCCTGTGAGGTCTCCGCACCCCGCTCAGGCCAACCCTGCAGCCCTCCACTCCCTTCTACGGGTTGATAGCTGGAGCCCCCCAGGAGCCTCCTCCCAGAGCAGGTTCCCCCGGGATGAGACCTGGAGAGACGGCTGCGTGCTGCCCTGTGTGTCAGGTGTCCCCAAGCATTACTCCTTGTGATCTTGATAAGAGCCAGAGCGCGAGCCACCCCGGCCCCCAGCCCTCTCCGAGACAGAAGTTTACAAAAGCTTTCTTTAATCAAACATCGCGTGGGATCCACATGGACTAAACTCTCTCAACGTTTGCCAGCGCCCTGGTCGCCAGTCCTGAAAGGCTCTAGCAGAAAACATCCCATTTTCTTGTGCAACAGAAAGATTTCCCTTTCTGCGAGCTGCTGCTAAGTACCCTGAGCCGTGGACGTCAGCCAGTTAAGCTCAGGAAAACAAACGGGCGAGAGCGAGCTTGCCGGAAGCCCCCCCACACCCCCCCCCCAGCGAGCTGGGGCCTTTGAAACCACGTGGTTTCCAAGCTTGGGCTCGTCCTGCCCGTGCCGGCCGCTCTAAGCCAGAGCTCACATTCCCAAGGACCGAGACCAGGGTTTCTGAGGGCTGCAAGTCCAGTCGGGACCCAGCCAGATGTGTTCCCAGACTCCTCAGTGCCTCCGGGACGTGGAAGGAGGATGTGCGGGGGACACATCCTGAGGGCTGAGCCTGGCAGCCTCCCTCGTGCACTGCAAGACTCTAGCACTTGAACTGTGGCCCGCCACCTTAGGAGGGCAGTGACCAGGGGGACTGGCCAGGGCAGGACACAGGGCCAGCAGCTGTACCTGCTGAGGTGTGTGGTGACAGATGGAGAGTGGCCCGTGGGGGCTCAGAGAAAGCAACTCTCATTCCCCTACCTCAAGTGCACCCACGGGGTCCTAACAGAACTTCCCTGTGCACTCGTTTTGGTACCCTGGAAAGATCGGGAGCATGCAGAAGGAGTCCAGCCATGCCGGGGAGACCCTCCCCACTGCACCGTAATTTCGCAATTCATATTCATCCAGTTGAGATATACGTTCCCCGCGGTGTTACAGAGCTGTTAACATCTACAGATATTGAGGGGGAAAGGCAGCTACAAGGGACCATTCCCATGGCCCACCATGCCCATAGCAAGGATGCTGATTTTCCCCACACCTAGCCTGGCATCACCCTGATGACCCAGCAGCACCGTCGGCAACCAGAAGGAACCACTTCCCTTCCCCGTGACCCAGCACCCTGGCTCATTTCCCAGATCCAGAAGATGCGTCCAGAAGACGCTCGGAGCTGCTGAACAGGACACTCCCTAGGGCGCCTAAGAACATGGTGGGGGTACATGCTCCCCCTCCCTACAGACGCAGGGCCTGGAGGGTTGGCCCTCTCAGGTTAAGTCAGGAGAGCAACAGGGTCCCAGTGGACCACAGCAGCACCGTCTCAGAGATCCCATGCACTGGGCAGGGCTCCCCTCCAGCAGACACTCTCAAAGCAGCATTTTCACTACAGCGGGTGGTTGCCAGGACTTAGCCATCTCTGCAGACTGGACTCAGGAGCCAGCAAGTTAGAGCTTCTCTAAAGGGCCATGCACAGCCTGGCTGCCCAAGGATGCTCTGTGCATGCAACGAATACACAGGATACCAGTACAAACGTGCATGCTTCGACACTGCCCCGTGCTAGAAAGAAAGTCACCAAGAGACCATTTCACACCATCCTCCTGCCAGTTGTTCCAACCACTGCCCAGCCACACCGAGGGGTCCCTCTGTCCACCTGGAATGCTCTCCGTGGCCTCAACCTCCACCTGCCTGTGGCTTGTTAGGATGTGTGTGTGTTCCGCAACCAGTGATTCGGTTTCCTACACGCTAACTCAGGTCTGACACTGTCTGCCTGGAGACCCAGACAGAACCCACAGTTTAGAGGTCTGTCCCGCAAGGCTGCCCCGAACGCCTCCCTTCACACTCCAGTCACAAGTGGCCCACGGGCTACCGATCCCGGGTTCCGCTCATTTGCTCGAGCGGCTCACAGAACTCAGGGAACCCGTTTACTCACTGGATTACCAGTTTATTATAGAGGACGTTGGGGAGTACAACCAGCAGCCAGATCTGAAGAAGTACAGAGGGCAAGGTCTCCTTGGCACAGTGGCATGTGGAAGCATTCTGGCTCACCACCCCGGAACTCTCTGAGCCCCGTCTTTTTGGGGTTTTATGGAGGCTTCGTTACACCGGCCATTGGCCACTGACCCAACACCAGCCCCTTGTCCCTCCCCGGAGGCTGTGGGCGGGACTGAAAGTTCCTAATCCTCACATGGTTGTCCTGGCAGCCCTGCGCGGATGCCATCAAAGGACAGACCAATGGAGGCCAGCACGTGCGCGGGAAGGCGTGTTCTCCTTTGCCCAAATGGAAAGAATTCCCGTCTTCCACATGCTGGCTTTGAAGAGTTCTGTTGCTAACACAAAGAAAGGAGGGTTTCAAAAAGGAAATTCAGTGTTAGCCGCCCTTCACGGGCACACTGCTCCTGCCAAATGGGCGTGTGATTGTCCTTAGGAATTCAGACTTTAAAGGACGTCTTTCTGGAAGGAAACTTGTATTTCCTAGACGGTTGGTGGTTTCTGCAGAACTGGGAGGAGGAGGGAAGCCACGCCCACAGCACCGAAGCAGAGGCCGTGGGCGGGGGGGGGGGGGGGGGGGGGGGTGTTCCGGAATACAGAAACAGTCAGCAGTAAGGAAGCCAGTTGGCCCCGCACCCGGCCTGATGCCCTGATTCTGGAAGCAGATTCTGTTGGGGCACCCACGGTGGGTGCTGGGTTTCCCTCTTCCCTGGTCCTAATGATCAGCAGTGGGGCTCGAGCTCCAGGAACACTTCCATACGGGCCCGAAGATTCTCAGGGATGTCTCTTATTTCTGGCACATTTCTAAGTTTTCCAGAAAGAAACGGCCTGAAAGGGACAAGCCCTGCCTAGGAACATTCTGCTCCACGGACAGCTGCTGAGACCCTTCCAGGAGCCCGCGTGCTGGCCCGAGTCACTTGACGTGTCCGTGCGGGGGTCCAGCGCCTGGCCCCAGCCAGCCCCACCCCGGGCTCCCAGGGACTCCAGGACACCCTAGCTGTGGAGGCAGGGGGCAGCAGGAGAGGGGCAGAAAGGACGTTCGTATGGACAGAGCTCACTCATGCCAAATCTGTGTGGTAGAGAGCACAGGCTCAGCTATGCTGTTCCTAGAATAACCTGACACAGATCTCGACTGCAAAAATGAGACGGCAAGTTTACTAAATTCACCTGCTGGTGAGCAGGGCCACCAAGAACCCGAGTTTTCCCTAATCCCAAAGTCCTGGTGCCCAGCCCCACAATCCCGGCCCCCCAAACCCCACACCCCAGCCCCATAGCCCCAGGACCCCACACCCCCTCAGACCCTACACCCCCCAGGACCTACAACCTCCAGGACTCACACCCGCAGGACACACACCACTAGACCCCGTAACTCTCAGGACCCCAGATCCCCAGGACCCCACACCCTGAGGGCCCACACCCCCTCCCAGACCCTATACCCCCAGGATCCACAAACCTGGTCCTCACACCCTTGAGCCCCACACCCTCAGACCCCACATTCCCAGAACCCCACACCCCTTGGGCCCCACACCCTTCAGGACCCTTCACCTCACAGGACTTATACCCCCCTAGGCCCTAAACCCCCCAGAACCCATAAGCCCCAGACCCCACATCTCTAGAACCCCACACGCCCAGGTCCCACACCCCTCAGAACCCCATACCCCCCCAGGCCCTAAACCCCCCAGAACCTACAACCCCAGGGTCCCACTGCCTCCTGGGCCCAGTCCTAATGGCAGCTCAGGAAGCCCTCCAGGCCAGAGCACGAGGAGAGGTGACTCTGAGACTGCAGGTGCAGGAAGCTGGGGCTGGACAGGCGCCTGGGAACCCCTCCATGACCCCTGGCATAGAATGTTCACAACCAGCTGGACGCTGCTTGGCGAGGTGCCAGGGCTAACCGATTCCATCCTCTGCCCACGGCCACTCCTCCCTTCTTTGCCTTCACACACAGAGACACACACCCACACACACTCACAGGGAAGCAAGCTGTTCGGTGACCCCTTTAAAGCAAATTCCTCTGGGAGATGCCCCTTAGCACCAGGCTGCTTCCATGCCCCTCACGACAGGCCTGTTGGTCCCTTGGACATGCCAAGAGCCTCCTGCCCCAGGGCCTTTGCACATGCTGTTCCTTCTGTCTGGGCTAAGTCCATACACACACATCATCTAGATCCGTGCCGCTGGTCCTTCAGCCCTCCACACACCATCCCGTCCTCAGCACACACATTCCTGCACCATGAACACTGCTCACACTTTGTAATCAGTGCTTTCTTCCATGACCCCCCAACTGCGTGAGCTTCAGTTAGTCCGAGGACACAGGAACGCCTTACTGGAAACTGTACTGTCGTCCGGCCACTCCCCACTACCACCCACTTCTCTGTGTACAGAACCCAACGTCCCCAGAGGCCCAGCTTGACAGTGTCCGGGCACCCATGGTCCTTCCTGTCCACTCCACGGAATCTGACCTGTCACAGTTCTCTCTAGTCCCCTGCCGGGTCCCTGGAACCCAAGCCAGAGCTATGTCCCAAGGACTGTGTTTCCCACTTCTCCAAGAGGTTCTGTTGGTCTGGCCGGTCACAGCCCGTCCCCACAGCATTTCCACACATGCCTGAGCACACAGTGTTCCCTGACTTCTGGAAGAAATGTGAACTAGCTGAAACATTGCCTCTGGCAGCAGCAGCCCCAGCTAGCCTTCACCCATGTAGTCCTGTGCGAATTTTGGGCCACTCTGCAGACCGGTGAGCCCCCAGCCCCGTCAGCCGGGCTGCAGGAACTCCCCAGCCAGACAGGAGCCTTGGTGAAATGCAGCAAATGGATGAAGCCAGAGGTAGGAATGAGGTGACTTTGGGTGGGTGGGGCCTCTGGGGTGCCCGTCTCCTGTCTTGGGTCCCCCTTGACTCAGCACTGCACCAAGAGCCACGGGAGCCACGGCCAGGGGCTGATGGGGGTTTTCAGCCCACACTTGCTGAATGCTGGCTGGAGGACATGCCACCTGCCAGGGACAGTAGGGGGCTGGGATGTCCCTGCCCTTTGAGGAGTCATGTAGAAGCTGCAGGGGGAGAGCGCCCACAGGAAGACAAATGTGCTAGGGAGGGTCCAGTCTGGAGGCCACGTGGTGGGAAGGCCTTCTGGGTCTGGCCCAGTAGTTCCATCATGACCAGACAGACCAGCAGCAGGCCAAGCCCAGATACGGCTGGGAAAACTGCCCCAGGAGCAGGGTCCTGCCTCCACCAACAAGGAATGCCATACCACCAACCGCGTGGGCCCCGGAGGAGGGCATGGCTCTGGGTAGCCGTCAGCTGGAAGACCACAGCCCCGGCACAGCGACACAAAGTACAGGACAGCAGTTCAGAGCATCAAAGTAAGTGTGGCCCCTGCATGATTGCAGGCGACAGAGCCACTGGGCCAGATGCCCCCCCACCCTGCAGGGGAGCTGGCCCAGGGCCCTTGTCGTGTGACCAGCCCAAGAGGAATTCCCACCTGGGGGCACCCCGCTGCCTCATTCATATTGCCTGGCTAGTTTGGGGCCCCCTTGACTGGCTTGTGGACCAGGAAGGTCCACAGGAATGCCAGTGTGCTTTGGAGGAAAAGGATGTGCATTTGGGAGAGATGGATAAACCCACAGGGACCATCTCAGCCTCGCTCTCTGCTCAGTGTGGACCGCAGAGCCCGGGCACCGGCTGGAGAGGTCGGCACAGGCCCCAGGCCCGCCCACCCCATCCGAGCCGTGCACCTGGGAGAGCCTCAGTGCATGGGGGCAGCCCTCAGGAGCTTTCCAGAATACCCCTGCCACGACTGGCCCGTCCACACCGCTGCCTGGAAGGGGGGCCTCCGCTTGGGCCCCCAACCCTTTTGCAGTCCCTTCCCAGGGCCTCCCTCGCACTGGACCGAGCTCGGGTCCTGGCCACAAAGGAGGGCAGCAGGTGCGAGCCAGCAGAGAGCCTTACGCTGCCTGCCAGTGGGTAGAACTCCAGCGATAAGAGAGGGGATCGGACGGAAAAGCTAACATTTTGCTTTACGCTCAAACAACAATCATTATCAATAACCCTATAAAAGGTCAATTTATTATCCCGCTGTTATGTGCCCTGTTTCAACAACAGTGCAAAACATACAGAGAAGGCAGAAACCCCTATAGAATCCGTGGTCCTCAGGGCTCCCCAGTCAACTCTGGGCACCGAGGGTGGAGGTCCCTGCCTCGCTGGCCCCCTCATCCCAGCTTCCATGCCTGGGGAACCCCACGGCTGCCGAGTGAGCAGCCCTGCCTGCTCTCATGGCCCCTTGGTCTTCTTGGTGACCAAGGTGATAATGATGAAGTAAGCACGTCCCTGTCCATTCCAACAGGGGCATGGCTGCACACCCGGCTGCCTGGCAGGGGCAGCCACCTGACTGCTCTTCCTGCCGCAGCCACAGCCCTCCGCTTTTCCCAGCTGACCCTGTGGCCATGACCTCCACCCAGGACCACAGCTACTGCTCCCCGAGGGCAGGAGCCCGGCTGACCGACCTCAGAGCCTCACACTGCCCGGCCCGGTCCCTCACCCGGAAGGGAAGCTCCCGACTCGTGTGCACTGTGACAGTACCACCTCTGCACCTGGCAGAAGGATCCCCAGGAAAGAAGTCTGAGTCATCCTGGAGAGAAAACAAATGCCAGGGGAACTGCGGCGAGGCCAGTAGGGCCTCCCCCTTTCCTTCCAGCACGTTCCATGGGAGGCTAAGGGAAAAGCAAGCTCACCCTGCTGAGGCTTCAAGCTAGCAAGTGTAAATGCACACGGCTGGCTGACAGATGCGCCCAGACCAGGCAGAAGCTCCAGGAAAAAGGCTGAGGTGCACCGGGGCCCCTGTCCACGCCACCCCCTCTTCCACAGCCCTCCTCGGGCTCCCCCTAACCTCTGCACCGGCCACCCCCGGGAGGACCAGCCAAGCAGCCGCCGGCGCCTGGTCTTGGAGGGTGGCAGGGCGTTGGGACAAGGGTGAGCTGCCCTTGGAACCACACGGGCTGCCGCGGCACACTTTGTTCAGACGTAATAACAGCTATTAGGCTGCATAATTGACCCAAAGAGGGAAGTCATTGCAGTGAGAAACAAAGGGCGCTCAGTGCTGCCTGGCCGCCGACCAGCTGGCCCGCGGGGCGCCCAGCGCCTCTTACGTGGGCAGCAACTTCCCTGGCCCCGGGGGGGAGGGGAGGGTTGCCTCCCAGCCCCTTTCCGCCCAACGGCCTGTGCATGGATGGCGTGCGCGCACCCCCAGACTGAGCACGCTGGCCAGGGCCGGGGCGAGTCCCTGCAGAGGGGCACAGCTTGCGCCTTCTCAGCGTGTCCCACCGCTGAAGCCTCTCGCCCCATGCTCGGTGCCCCCGAGCCTGCCACAAAGGTTGGAAATGCAGGCAGGTGCACGTCTTCAGGGCCAAGAGCGAAGGCAGGGGAAGAGCGCACACTGTGTCTAAAGGGAACCGGAACAATAAAGGTGAACTAGACACGAAGATAAAAATAAAGCAGTACAGGAGGTCCTGCCAACAGAGGGCTGTGCCCACAGTGCCCCAGGGCCACCCAGCCCGGGGCCAGCCGGGCAGCGCGAGGCCGCCAGCAGGTGGCCCCGAGTCACCGAGAGGGCTGGCTCCTTGCTTCCCAAAGCTATCTGAGCAGTCCAGTTGCCTGCAAGACTCACAAGGTTTACCAGGCCTTGTAAACAATTCCTGGACCAGCTTTGAAGGCCAGGGAGTGGTGCCTCGGGAATCTCCCCGGGGATGCTGGAGTCATCTGTCAGCAGGACACTCAGGGTGCGTCCCAGGACAGCCAGGGAGTGTACCAGGCTCTGGGGTCACTGCGAGGAGCGCCGCATCGGGGCACCACATGGAGCTCCAGCGAGAAGCCATTTGCTCACTGAGGAGCAAGGGCTGTGAGGCCCGGGTCCCTGCCCCCTGTCCCCCGGGACACCAGGAGCATCCAGGGCAGCGGGAGGCTGCAGCCTGAGCCGCCTGCTGCAGGGCCACGTCCCCTTCCTGCAGGGAGTCTCCCATCAGAAGGCGCAGGAGAGGCTTTGGAGGCTTTTTCATATTTCAACAACCACAAATATGGATGTAAATGTGATTTCAGTCACCCTCTGGCTTATGACACGGGAGCCTCAGGGGCCATGTGAGGAAGTGCACATTGCCCTGAATGATAAGACAGACGGTGCAGAGAGCAGCTGCCCAGAGCCCCAACCCCACCCCGAGAAGCAGCACAGATGGCCATGGTGGACCAAGGTGGGGCTGCTTGAGGTTGTCAGCCTGCTGGCAACACAGCTCGACTCCCAGAGGGTAGGGGTCCTTCGGGGGGAGTGCAGGTGCAGGTTCCACACACGCTCGAAAATCAGTATCACCCACATTCCGGGCAGGGGGAGACGGAGCCAGCCGTTCCTGGGAGGCCACCGTGGTGCCCTTCACACCTCTGCCCTGTCAGTCTCTGCAGCGTCTCGGGGCTTCTCCAAAGGAAGAGGGCAGGGAGAGGCTGGGGCCAGGATCTGTGAGCGGGTGGGCCCTGGACAGGGGCAGGGAGTGGAGGGAGCAGCCCACCCTCTTGCCGGTGCTCCCGGGAGCCCCAGGTCCTCTCTCCACGAAGGCAGACCACCAGCCAGAAAGGTCTTTCCCCCTCCCTGCTCAGCGGCCTGGAGGGCTGCCCCTGCTCTCTGCAGACCTGCTAAGGGCAGTGTGGTCTTGTTGAGACCAGAGCTCGTCAGCCAGGCAGCCCAGGCTCTGGAATCTGCTCTTTGGCCCAGATGCTGGTCCAGGGCAAACAAGGCAGGCTCCCCGAGAGCCCTGAGAGCTCAAGTTCTCCTTCACTAATTGCAAACCTGTGCAAGACTGAGCACGAGAATGAAAGCCACCAACCTGCAGCTCAGAACAGAACGTACTGTTCACCAGTTGTCCATCCATCATCTTACCCCATATTCCAGAAGGCATAATGTTCCCATAATATAATCGTTTAGTGGAAACCAAGCGTTCTGACCATTACTTTTTCTGTACTAGCTTGTTTATTTGGAGTAATTTGCAGCCCTGAAAAAAAATAACAAAGCGAGTGCTAAGGGACAGAGATTGCCTGTAGGACGAAGAGCTCTGCATAAGTTACCCTGTGGGAAAGGCAGGCCTTTGGGGTCCTTCAGCTCTGACACAGGATGGTCTCCTTGCGTTTTTACGGGATAGAGTTCAGCCTCCACAGGAAGGAGCAGAAGCAAGGGAAAGGATTGCAAGCAGGACTGTGTGCAGCGCGTGGCTCGTGGCTCCGTGGCGGCAGTGCAGGAACACACCTGGGGAACAGCCAGGCTTTCTCTGGAGAGAACGGAATGCACAGCCAGTTTATCTCCCAGTGCTCACTATTCTAATAGCAAGCTGCTGGGCATGTCTGCGAAGCTCACACCATGCACCGCCAGGCCACAGAGCACAGGATTGCGGTCCCGCTCGCGGAAGCCTGTCCGCTCTCGGAAAGGATAACGCAGCTCCCTTTCTTTCTACTCATCCTTGGACCATCTGAGGTCGAGAGAGCAAACCCTGCTGACCTTGCTAACAGTCGGGGAGTCCAGCAGGACTGAGAGACTGAGTCTCACCACAGATGGCTATGGACACATGTGTGCACCTGTGTAAGCAGCATGTGTCTGTGTACTTGTGCACATGTGTGTTGTGTGTGTGCACGCATGTGTGCATGGGTGCGTGTGTGCGTGCATTGTATGTGTGCGTAGGTGTGCGTGCATATGTCCTGTGTGTTGTGCGCACACACATGTGCGTGTGTGTGTTGTGTGTGTGCACGCATGTGTGCATGGGTGCATGTGTGCGTGCATTGTATGTGTGCGTAAGTGTGCGTGCATATGTCCTGTGTGTTGTGCGCACACACATGTGCGTGTGTGTGTTGTGTGTGTGCATGCATGTGTGCATGGGTGCGTGTGTGCGTGCATTGTATGTGTGCGTAGGTGTGCGTGCATATGTCCTGTGTGTTGTGCGCACACACATGTGCGTGTGTGTGTTGTGTGTGTGCACGCATGTGTGCATGGGTGCATGGGTGCGAGCATTGTATGTGTGCGTAGGTGTGCGTGCATATGTCCTGTGTGTTGTGCGCACACACATGTGCGTGTGTGTGTTGTGTGTGTGCACGCATGTGTGCATGGGTGCATGTGTGCGTGCATTGTATGTGTGCGTAGGTGTGCGTGCATATGTCCTGTGTGTTGTGCGCACACACATGTGCGTGTGTGTGTTGTGTGTGTGCATGCATGTGTCCATGGGTGCGTGTGTGCGTGCATTGTATGTGTGCGTAGGTGTGCGTGCATATGTCCTGTGTGTTGTGCGCACACACATGTGCGTGTGTGTGTTGTGTGTGTGCACGCATGTGTGCATGGGTGCATGGGTGCGAGCATTGTATGTGTGCGTAGGTGTGCGTGCATATGTCCTGTGTGTTGTGCGCACACACATGTGCGTGTGTGTGTTGTGTGTGTGCACGCATGTGTGCATGGGTGCATGTGTGCGTGCATTGTATGTGTGCGTAAGTGTGCGTGCATATGTCCTGTGTGTTGTGCGCACGCACATGTGCGTGTGTGTGTTGTGTGTGTGCACGCATGTGTCCATGGGTGCGTGTGTGCGTGCATTGTATGTGTGCGTAGGTGTGCGTGCATATGTCCTGTGTGTTGTGCGCACACACATGTGCGTGTGTGTGTTGTGTGTGTGCACGCATGTGTGCATGGGTGCATGGGTGCGAGCATTGTATGTGTGCGTAGGTGTGCGTGCATATGTCCTGTGTGTTGTGCGCACACGCATGTGCGTGTGTGTGTTGTGTGTGTGCACGCATGTGTGCATGGGTGCATGTGTGCGTGCATTGTATGTGTGCGTAGGTGTGCGTGCATATGTCCTGTGTGTTGTGCGCACACACATGTGCGTGTGTGTGTTGTGTGTGTGCACGCATGTGTGCATGGGTGCATGGGTGCGAGCATTGTATGTGTGCGTAGGTGTGCGTGCATATGTCCTGTGTGTTGTGCGCACACGCATGTGCGTGTGTGTGTTGTGTGTGTGCACGCATGTGTGCATGGGTGCATGTGTGCGTGCATTGTATGTGTGCGTAGGTGTGCGTGCATATGTCCTGTGTGTTGTGCGCACACACATGTGCGTGTTGTGTGTGTGCACGCATGTGTGCATGGGTGCATGTGTGCGTGCATTGTATGTGTGCGTAGGTGTGCGTGCATATGTCCTGTGTGTTGTGCGCACACGCATGTGCGTGTGTTGTGTGTGTGCACGCATGTGTGCATGGGTGCATGTGTGCGTGCATTGTATGTGTGCGTAGGTGTGCGTGCATATGTCCTGTGTGTTGTGCGCACACGCATGTGCGTGTGTTGTGTGTGTGCACGCATGTGTGCATGGGTGCATGTGTGCGTGCATTGTATGTGTGCGTAGGTGTGCGTGCATATGTCCTGTGTGTTGTGCGCACACACATGTGCGTGTGTTGTGTGTGTGCACGCATGTGTGCATGGGTGCATGTGTGCGTGCATTGTATGTGTGCGTAAGTGTGCGTGCATATGTCCTGTGTGTTGTGCGCACACACATGTGCGTGTGTGTGTGTTGTATGTGTGTGCAGGTATGTGCATGCGTGTGTGAAGCCAACAGGCTCTTATAGTGTCCCAGTTCGCGTCAATATTTTGTTTAAGAGCAAAAAGGCCTCTGGCTCCTACAGGCACCGAGTAACTGAGGCAGGGACCACCACCAACCCACCCCAACTTCAGATCCGTAGTCGCTAGTGCATTGTGCCCCTCTGAGCCCACAGCTACTGTATGAGGTCAAGTTCTTTCAAATATGGATACTAACACTCAGAGAGGTACAGAGGGTTCCTGAGGTCACAGCTGTTAAGTGGCCAAGGGTCAGAAATTCCAAATGCAGCCCCACCCCACATCTCACCCAGAGCTCTAGCCCCACGCCTAATAGGGGCCTGGGGCTGGGAATGTCTGGTCATGGGGTGAGCACCGCACCGCCTTCTCCAGAGCCACCTCCACAGGATCTGATCTGCAGGGCGTGGGGGCTCAGACCCCTTTGCTGCCAGGAATCAGAGGACCTGGAGCAAAGTGGGCTGCTGTGCCTTGGGTGCAAATAGAAACTCCCATTCAAGGGAACTTCAGGATGAGCCCCCAGTCCCGTGGGGTGCCCTCGGGGCCCAGTGTGCTCCATGGGTCTGCAGCTGCTGTGCTACCAGAGGCTTGTTGGAGATGGAAAGTCCCCAGTGCCCCAGACCTCCGAAGCCACACAAGGCTCCAGAGATGTGCGGGCACTTAGAGGCTCAGACGGCTGCTCTTCCCTGTTCCAAGAAGACCCACCAGCCAGAACATGGAGGAAAATGGGCAAGCACGACCCTGGGGTGCCCTGGCCTTCCTCTGGGCCACATTGCTTCCTGGGCACCTGGAGGAAGCTGTTGTAGACCCCAGGCTTACTCCCCCTGCCCTCTGGTCCAAGCTGCAATGGCCAGGGCCTGGTGCTACTCCCTGCAGGTGGCCTGAGCCGTGGGGCTGCCGGGCCAAGGGAGAAGATGGCACCCCAGACCACATGGGGGGGGGGCTCCTGGCAGGGCTGCGGTTCAGGGGTGGGGGCGCTGCCAGGGACAGGGCCCCACAGCAAGAGGGCAAGGGAAGAAACCTCTCTCCCCACAGCCTTCCATTGGCCAAATCCAAGGAGATGCTCATGCCATGCTCTCCTGGATTGGAGGAGCCACCTGCAGACACAGACCTGGGAGGAGCCGGGAACGGGGAGCCCAGCTGGACCTCAGGCCAGAGTTCACATTTTAAAACTCAGCGCATTAATGGATACTTTTATACTCAATCCTAAATCTTCCAATGAAATTGTACCACTTTCCCACGGGGAAGTGAAGACCTGTGAGTTAACAGAAAAGGCCTGGATGAGATGTGAAGCCCTTCCTCGTGCACACCAGCGCCCCCACCCCCACCCCGCGCTGGTGGCCTCCCTGGGGCTGCGGGTCACTTGGACCCGGGGGCGGTTCCTCAGCCTCATGTCACCGTTGCCTCAGCCACGAGCCCACTCACAGTTTGTCTAACAGTTGCTCAGACTATGCAGATGTTCCAGATAAAGGATTTGTCTTTCAGAAACTTAAAACCATGCACTTCGTGGAGGAGAACCCGACGGGAGCTGGGCCAGAACGGGGGACACAGGAAAGGCCAGCCCCCGGAGGCTCTGCTACCTGGGAACGGGGTCCGCTGGGGAAGGCTAGAGCCAGCCAGAGGCGTGGGCCTGGTTCATGGCCTGGTCCCCCGGGTGCGGGGAAGGGCCCGTGGGGACCGCGATCGCCCTCACGCCCAGCTGCTGCATGAACCCCGCACTAAGCCGGCTGGTGTGTCTGCTGTAGGATTTCTCTCAGTGGTTACTAACGTCTGCGGACGTCCCTGGGGGGAAGACCTGCCCTGGCGACTGCAACAGCCTCTCCATCACCCGCGGCATTGCGGACGATCACATTTTGTACTTCTGTGTCCTCTTTCTCTCAAGTGGGCTCTCTAACAGCTCCAGGGGCTCACTGCCTCAAACCCGACTCCAGACGTGAGTCGCAGATGAGCTCCAAACACCGCCCCCCAAGACCACTCCCCCAGGATCCGAGGTCCTGTGTGTGATGCAGGCCGGGGCTCTGGGGAGCCTGCACAGGGGGAGGCCAGTGGGGAGGAAGAGCCCTGGCCTCCAGGCATCCTGGCCCCGCCCAGCCCCCCCCGCCAGGCCCCGCATGGGCCTCCTCGGGACCGCCACCCCCGCCTCAGGATGAAGAGCAGCCCAGGCAGCACCAGAGAGAGCGAGAGACCTGTGAGCCCGGCCAGCCCCTTAGGAGACACAGGAAACAGCCAAAGGGTCTGGGGCCATTTGCTCTGCAGGGAAGCTGGCAAAGGGCCTCAAGATGCCGCTGGCCCACCTTCCCTCTGACTGCCCAGTCTGCCCAGGCCCTAGCCCTCTCGGGCACGCAAGCACACGCCTTCAGAGCCCACTTGCCCCTCCACGAACACCCCATATCCAGGCTGACCCTTGCGGGCGCTGGTCAGCAACTTGTGCTCACACGTGTCTCTCTGGCTCCTCAGCCCCACGTGGATGGGTCGTGGTTTGCCCCCAGTCTCTCAGTGCCTCTGTTGAGGCTGGCCTGGGGGCCACACGAGCACAGAGCAGCTGCTAGGTCTCACCCTGCCCCACGTGGGCCTCGGCTCCGAGGTGCCCAGCGGACCCCAAACCCCAGGCCAGCCCAAGCTGACCATCTGATGACAGGGGGCCAGCCACCCCGTTCCCTGGGCTTTCCCTCGTCGTTGCCTGAGCCCCACAGAACCAGAACAGGAGCGATTTGCAGAAATCCCAGGGCAGCAGATGAGTGCACGGCGGTTTCTAGTCGGTCTTCCGACTGGTCTTCCGACTGCCTGACCCCCCCATCGGCACCTCTTTCCTGGAATCTGCGTTTCCCATCCCTCCTGCGGGCGGAGGGAGCTCCGGCCCCGCTTAGCTGCCGAGCAACACCCCGGGGCGCTGGGATCTTGCTGAGAAAGAGGACACTGTCTCCAGCCTGCGGCTTCTCCTTCCGTGTTGCTTTTCACTGTTGTATTGATGTTGCCACCTCGAATTCTATCGGCCCGTGCCTCTCAGAATAAAAACGCAACAAATTTAAATCTTCCTCCCGGATTATTCCCACTCGGCGAGGATAAAATGAGCGTGAATGAGGCCAGAACCACTGTCACAAAGGCAGGGAGATCGTGTCAAAGAGCCGAATGGGTTCCATGCCCTCGCCGCGGCCACGGGGCTTACGACTTCAAGGCAAGGCCGACTAGAACCCTGAAACGATGAATCAGGGAAACTGGCTGCGGACCCCACCTCTACTCGAGGTGAGTAAAACCACAGGAACTGCACAGTAGGAGATGAAGAAACGGCCAGTGGTTGTAGGATCAGAGCCTGCTTTGTGCGGAAGAAGTTTCTACATCATTTTGACGATGTTCCCTTCACTGACTGCTCTCAGCCCTTGGCTTCCAGACCACAGCAGGCTTTCCCGTCCGTCACTGACCTGCTGTCCCCACAACCAGAGGCTGGAGAGACAGACCAGTGTGTCTACTCTGAGGGACAGGAAGCCACAAGCAGCAGCAAGAAAAAGTTCGGCTTTAACCAAAAGACTGCTTTTCCAGACAATCAGGCCAGGTTCCAGAGGTCATGGGCAGGTGGAGCCCCATGCTGCTTTGACCAAGTGCTTCCAGATGCTTCCTTCCCTCTGGAGAATTCTGAGGTGCTGGCGTTGGGTACATCAGCTGGGTCTGGGTTGGACTGGCTGCTGCGGGGGGCAGTGGTGACCAGCCCGTGGCCAGCCTTGAGCACGAGGGTCTGCTGGGCATGGGACACAGCTCAGGGGCCCCCAAAAGCTCACCTGCAACAACACTTCACTTCCCTAAGGTCACTTTCTCATCTGCAAAATGAGGAATCAATGTCAACTAGACTTCCTCCCCCGCACCAGAATGCGTGATTCAGCACCACTTAAAGATTTCCTGTAAGGGAGGGCGTGGGGTAAAAACCCATGATTCGGTCAATGGCCCTGGGGTTGCTGACTCTGCCGGGGAAGGTGAGGGCTAGCAGGTTGGCAGGAGCTGGCTCCTGGTCAGAACCCAGGGTCTCACTGGGCCGGAAGTCCCGGCCAGAGGCTCTAAGGAAGAATCCGCTTCCCATCTCATCAGGTTGTTGGCAGAATTTGGCTTCTCGTGCTGTGGGACTGCAGTCCCCATTCCCCAGCTGGCTGTCGGCCCGGGGCTTCTCTCCGCTTCCAGGCCTGCCCCATTCCTGGCTGCCCGGCCGCCCCATCTTCAAAGCCAGCGCTGGCATGTCCCACCCTTTACACATTGAATCCTTCTCACTTGCTGCGGTAAACAGTTGACCCTGAACAATGCAGGGTTTAGGGGCACCAACCCCCGCACCGTCAAAAATCCGTGTATAACTTTTTACCCCCAAAACACTGAGAGCCTCCTTCAGACAGAAGCCTTGTAGATCACAGTGGTTGATTAACAAGTATTTCATGTGTTATATGTATTATAGGTTCTATTTTTACCAGAAAGTAAGCCTGAGAAAAGAAAATGTCATTAAGAAAGTCACAAAGAAGAGAAAATACATTTGCAGGACTATCCTGTATTTATCCACAAAACCCACATACAAGCGGACCCGCGAAGCTCAAACCCTTGTTGTTCAGGGTCAACTGTACTAACAAATTGCAGTCTTTGTGTTCAGTTCCTGGCACGCGGCTTCTGGGACATGTGTTGGATGGAGTGAGCAGCGCCCCCTTTGTTACCCAGAACAGCCCCCTTTAGACCACACCTGCGTTTACGCTAAGGATGTAGCTGTTGGAGGACCCCTCAACGGCTTTGGGATGGGGCCGGTCACCAGGAAGACCAAGCCATGATTAGGGTTTGGGACTTCTGGCCCCACTTCTACCTCCAGGGCGAGGAGAGGGACGGGAGATTGCGTTCCATCACCAGGGGCCGATGACTGAATCAGTCGTGCTATGCGGTAGACTCCTCTCCGTACGAACCGCTGACCGTGTTTGGAGAGCTCGCAGGCTGCTGGACGCATCCAGGCGTCAGGAGGGTGCAGTGCCCAGGGGGCCACGGGTCTCCACCCCTCCCACTCCTGTGATACCGAGCACCGTGCGTCTCGTTCATCCGGCTGTTCCCGAGTCGTATCCTCTATCCTAAGTTGGTGATTTACTATGTAAACTGTTTTCCTGGGTTCTGTAAGCTGATCCAGCTAATAATCAAACCTGAGAGGGATCGTGGGAGCCCCCAGGTTTGTACTGGACCAGGCAGATATGCGGGCAGTCTGGGCACTCCGTTCGTGGCCGGTGTCCCAAGTGGGGAACAATGTCACTCGTCCGTCCTGATGCAAAACTCTGGGTAGTCAGAAGTGAACCGAACTGTCAGACACCCACTTGGCATTAGAGATTTGGAGAACTGGTGTGAAAAACACCAGCTGTTTGATGTCAGGGGCGGTGGGGGGATCGCTTCCTCTTCTGCAACCAGCCAGAGAAAACCCTCTACTTAAAGGCACTCCTACAAATTAGGCCTGGCCCATGCGGAGCATCTCCCGGTTTTTGGTTTTCAGGTCAACTGATTAGCAACCTTGACTGTATCTGCAAAATCCCTTAATCCCATCCTCGGGGAAGCCACCGCGTAGGGTGAGGTCATGGGGCCAGGGCGGAATCCTGCCTTTCCCGTGGGAGGAGCATAAATGGGGGCGGGACCTGCTGGAGACACATCTTCTGGGCAGCCCCAGAGGGGCAGGGCACATGGCAGCTTCGTCGCTGCTGGCTGGGCTTCCAGGTGAGATGCTCAGGGGCCAGCTGGCCCTGCTCGGAGACAGACAGCGGCCTGTCCGGGATCAGGATGGGGAGGGGCGCAGGGCGTTCCGGGTCCTCCTGAGAGAGATAAGGGATTCCTACCGATATAATGCTGCTCAGCTCAGAGAGGATTTTGTGGGGCCCTCCTGCTCCCCAACAGAGAGAAACTCTTCCTGATTCGCAGCCTGACACCGGTCGCCCCTCTTCTGCTAGAACAGGAGTCTCAGTGGCAAGACCCCGGCAAGGGTCTGTGCCCGGGACCGCGCCCCACACAGAAACCGCTGAATGAATGAGACGGGATGAGGCAGGGAATCTGCAGCCTGTCTCCCACCCCCAAGCCCAGCAGCCAAGGGCCATGCCTTCCTCCCCACCAGGAGGCGGAGGAGCGGCAGCCCCTCCCAGGACCCGCTCCCGTGGCTCCAAAGGTCTTCGCCGCCTGTTGGGCTGGACCACGCAGGCCTGGAGGTGCCTCCAGCAGCTTCCAGCAGCCACCTCCTCCGGGAATCCAGACCCTACAAGTAGTCCTGGCCCCTCGCTGATGCCGGCGGCCACACCCGCCTCTACCTGGAAGACAGGTCTTAGGGAGACGTTCACACACAGCTTACTTAGCAAGAGAAGTGAAACTATCTGCCAATCGTTTTCTAGAAGACACAGAAGGAGAGCTTGAGCTCGACTGGGACACAGGGCTGCTTGCAAAGACCAAGTGTAACTTTGCCCTCACACAGGAATTAAAGGCAAGCCACAGTCCCCCCAGAGGGACGCGGGTGCCCGTGCGGGTTCACGCCCCACTGCCCCCCTCCGTTAAGCCAAAGTCTCTCCACAGCGGCTGGGGAGGCATCATTCTCTTTGACCTTTAGGGGGAATGCACCCAAATGAGAAGGACAGGAGCTGATAGCTTAGAAGACCTGACATCTGAGCTCGAGAACTTTGAAAAAAACAAAAATGAACACATGTTCCCTGAACTGACCCCACAGCGCCACGTTGTTCGCCAACATCCTTGCTTTTCTAAATGTCTTTTTATCACCTTTTTCTCAAGCGGCTCTTGTAAGCCCCAGGAGCAATGCTCGCTGTGTAACAGTTTCATAAAACGTATAACCCACAGGCCTGCAGGCTGTAAACACACACGAGCCTCAAGGATGCGCCCAGCTTCCCGTCCATCTCACCAGGAAAGAACGGAGGCCTTGGCTCCTGGTATAGACAAGGGTCACCTGCCATGAAGACTAGCCAGACTCACCCCCATCGCTTGGGGCAACCACAGCTTTGCTTCAGGCCTGCAAACAGCTGGCATCCACCTGAGTTGGGGAGAGAGGCCTTCCAGGTAAGGAAGGTGCCCTGACCGGATCCCCTGCTTCGGTGCACATCCCGGTGCAGCACAAAAAGACCCCAGCCCCCAAGGTCACTGAGGGACATGGGGGCTCGAAACAGGACGCCAAAGAGAGAAGAAGGAGACCAGGCAGGGAGAAAGCAGCTTCTTAGAATGTGCCATGTGTGTTGGTGTATGACGGAGCACAGACCCCTCAGAAGTACAGGACAAGAGGGAAAGGATATCCCAGGATGTAGGATTGGCCCCTGACATTGCTCCTACTTCTTTCTTTCTTCCTCTCCTCCTCCTCCTTCTTCTTCTTTTTGGTATTTTACAGTTTTCCTACAATGATTACATAAAACTTTTAGAAACTTACAAAGTTCTCTTATGAAAGTAGCCTTCCTTGCAATGTCAGCATGCTGGGACCTGGATGCGGGTCCCAGTAGGTCAAGTGTTAGGTCCTGGAACCAGACGGCCAGGTCCTAAATCTACTAGTCCATTTTGAGCTCCATGATCTTTAGCAAATGCCCTCATTAACCTTTAAGTATTATTGTCATTAACATTCATCCAGCACTTTCTAGACCCAGGGCATTGTGTCCATTAGTCTGTATGGATCACCTCGATGTGTGTGTGATAATTAGCTTATCTATGCATTGCCACTGATGGTTGTTGGAATATGAAGGCGATAATGTGTTTGTAAGCGCTGTGCATTTTATTATCTGTCCTCTGGAGTATTTTATTTTAATAACATAAATCCCATTCATCAAAAAAAAAAGAGGAAGGAAGGAAAATGGAAGGAAGGAAGGAAGGAAGGAAGGAAGGAAGGAAGGAAGGGAAGGAGGGAGGAAGGGAGGGAGGGAGGGAGGGAGGAAGGAAGGAACGAAGGGAGGGAGGGAGGGAGGGAGGGAGGGAGGGAAGGAAGGGAGGGAGGGAGGGCGAGCAGTATTTTTGGGCTTGGCACTGTATGCAAGCATGCATTTTTCTGCCGGCAAATTCTCCTAGCCCCTGGAGCTCCAACAGGTGCCCTTGCTGTAGGTTCTAACCTAAGAAAGCCACGTTTCTGAGCCACCGGCTGAATGTTCTGCAGCGGTCAGTCGGTCAGCAGGAGGGTCTGCCTGCTGCCCTGCCCTATGTTCTGCTAAATTTATCCATCGAAGGGTACATTCTAAAGTAATTATGCTGCATTTGCGTTCACTATAGTGTGCTGTGGCAAATGGTCATTTGCCAGGATGCAGACCGGTGTGGACGCCCACCCTGCAGGACCCCACCCCGACAAGGAAAAGTCAATGCTTTGAAGAGTAGAAGAGGTAAAATATTAATGAAACTCGGGCACAAACACAGCTGAATGCTTTCTTTGAGCCTCCGTCTAATCAAGGGGGAAATGTCTCGAAGAGTTGATATATGTGAAACAGGATGATTTCATTCTGGGAAGAATAATTAAGCTCCTACAGTCCTGTTTTCCTGTGAATGCTTCCAGGATTTGGAGAGAATTTTAAAAAGTGGAGCCCAACAGGGTGAATCAGCCACCTAGGACTGCTGGTAAATCAGTAGAATTTTCTTGGTAGAAAAACAACACAGCACCCCGCCTTTGCCCAGAAGTCTCCCTGGCCTGCCGGCCAGCCTGCCCACAGCATGCCAGCCCCGCACTGTTCCCCTGCTGGACCGGCTTCCGGTCAAGCACAGAGGCTCAGCCCAGACATACTGGCCTAATAAAAAAGATTGATTCACTCGGGACACTTCCCCCTAGATGTTTCTCAAAGAAAGTCTTTGTGGAAAAAATGTAAATTCTTTTCCCCCGTAAGTCTGCGAATGGGGTTGTAAGAGCAGCAGTCGGCAGAACTCGGCTGTGGGCAGAGAGCTCTTAGAATAGCAGGTAGCAGAGGCTGGCTCCACTCACAATTGCTCACCCCATTGGTGTGGACGCCGTCTTCCCATTTTTGCTCAGATCTTTGAAGTTCTATCACAGCTATGACAAAGTGATGACTCACTTAAATGCAGTCATCATGTCATACACGGTATTAATACCGCGGTGACATTGCCGTAAGAGGAAAAGGTTCCTGCAAGCATTCTGCCAACACCATCCTCAGGGACCACAAAGGGCAGCGCCTGCAGAAGGCCGCGCTCATTGTGCAGGAGGGCGCCGCCAGCATCCTGGCGCTGCTCTGATAAGCAGCTGTCAGAAAGGAGGGGGCTGCGGGGAGCAGAGGGGGAGGGGAGGGAGAGACCGCTGTTATCAGGCTGGAGGGCAGCCTTGAGTTGCTGCACTGATGTCTTATCTCAAGTATGCTCCTGTCTTGCAAGCTGAAAAATCTCCCTAAAAAGAGAGAGATGGGAGCAGGGCTCCAGGTCTGCGTCCCCTCCCCCACGCCCAGCGCCTGGGAGCCTGTAACTCAGCCCCACAGGAAGACGGCGTAGGTGCCATCCGGTCCCTGTCCGGGCTTCAAAACGCACTTGGAACCCTGCAAACCACCACCCCCTCAGGCGGGAAGCCCCTACCCTCAATAAAGAGAATAAGTCTGTTTCAGTAAGTTTATTGTAAAACAACCCAAAGCTGCAGCAGCATATTCCTTTAAAACCGGAGCATCGCCCCGTCCTCTTTGAGACAGCGGTGCAGGCTGCTCACTCCATCAGAGCTCCTGTAACTGTCCGAGTCCAGGCCTCGCCCGCCTGGCCTTTCCCCTCCTTCCTGTCGAGAGCGCAGGCTGCTGAGTCACGCCTGCCCGGCCGGTCCGTCCTTCCCGGCCCCGTGGCCGACGGCCCGCCTTCCCCGGCAAGCAGCCGCTCCCCACACTCGCAGAGTCCCGGGCTGGGGGCCAGCCCGCCCCTGCCGCCGCCGGGCCCCTCCTGCAGGGACCGCCTGTCCTCGCAGCTCTCCACGCAGCACTCCGGTCCTGCGCCCTCCAGGGCGCATCCACAGAGCCAGCCGCGCGCTAGGCGCCCCGGGGCGTCACCACGTCGATCAGACCAAGGCCCCCTCCGGGCTGTCACTCGGGGAGGGTGATACTGGGCACCCAGTCGTTGACGCTGCGGCTCTCTTCGCAGAACACGCTGAGCTTCTCCAAGGCGGGGTCCTTCCACGCGTCCTCATTGGGGTTCTGCGGGGAGAGCGCAGAGGTCAGCCTGGCTGGCCGCTGGCCGCTGGCCGCTGGCCGCGGCGGGGCGACGCCGGGGCGGAGGCGGCACTCACCGAAATGAGGATGCAGTGCAGGTCTCCCGGGGCTGCAGCCTCGTCGCCGGCGCCCACGATAGCCGCCAGCCGCTGCACGTCGCCCACGCGCACGATGTCTATGTCGTTCTCACAGCAGAACGCCTGGATCAGCGTAAAGTGGATCTGCAGGGCGATGTCGCCCTCGTCCTCTGCGTCGGCGGCCAGCACGCAGAAGGTCACGTTGTCGGGGTCCCTGCGCAGGCGGGGACCGGGTGGTGAGGGCAGGGCGGCAAGCCCGGAGGGGGCCCCCCGCCGCCGTCTCCCCGCCGCCGCCCCCGCCCCCGCCCCAGGTCGCCCCACCCGGGGCCGCGTCCACACTCACACATTCAAGACTTTGGCGGACTCATAGACGCCGGCGGTGAGGCAGCCCTGGCGCTGCGCCGACAGCAGCAGCTCGTGCAGCGCTTTCCCGGCGCCCTGCATCCTGCGGACGAGCCAGCGTGGTGAGCGGGGACTGGCCAGAAGGCGCGGCGAAATCCCCAACCCCGAGGACACACCCCGAGCGCCCCTGCCCAGCGCCCCAGCCCCGGGGATGCGCTCCCGGTGCCTAGCTCCCACCCAGCGGCTCCCCGTCCTGGCGGGCCCCGAAGGCGGCCGCCCGAGCAGCTGCAGCCAGGACAGGGACAGAATCCCCGCGCCCCGAGACGTCCGGCGCCCGGCGCCGACCCACCTGGCGGTGCTTTCGGGAACCGTATCTTGGCCGCGGATTTCCTCCAGAGTCATGGTTCAGTCGGAGAGCAGCTAGTTATCCACGAAAGGAGCGAGCGGCGCAGACGCGGCGGGGACTGGGAAGACGGGGAACCCGAGGCAGCCTTGCGAGCCCAAGGCTGGCGAGTGCGCCCCAGTAAGCCGCGCACCCTTTTATAGGCCCGGCCGCGGCGCCGCCAGCTGGCGCGAGGCTGCGCGCCCATTGGCCGGCGCCCGCTTTCTGATGCAAATGAGGCGGCCGCCGCGGCTCGTGCCAGAAGGCCACGTGGGGAGGGGTGCGGGGGATGACAATGCCTCAAATCTGCCGCTTTTGTCGGGGTGTTACCAGGCAGACTGGAGCCTGCAGATTTCACTCGCCTTTTTGTTTTTTTAAGTCCTTAAAAGGAAAAAGTTAAAAAAAAAAAAAAACCTTGCTTGCTAATAGGACGCCGCAATTTATCAAATGCCCCTTTGGGGAAATTAAGATTTTTTTTTTGCATTTATTTTTGTTGCTACCTTTCTATTTTTTTCTTTACTTTTAATTGAAAGTTTATGAGACTGTTGCTTTTAAACCGGAACTTAAAGTAAAAACACCCAGCGCGGGCTTTAAGCTTGCAAGAAGCCTGGCCACAGCCCCTTCCAGCGACAGCGCGATCCGGAGCGCGCCGGCAAGGCCTCCCCGCAAGCTCAGCGCCCCGACCCTGCCGCGCTGGAGGGTCCGAGCCGACCTCCCCGCCCGCAGCCCGGCGCCGCGGGGCGCTGGGACGCGCGAGCAGATTGCGGCCGGCGCACGCGGCTCGTTTGCATTTCTATGGAGAGCGCACAATAGCGGAGGTCTGGCGTGTGGCGGTTTGCAGGAGGGACAATCGAGGCTTTCTCTTCATAGCGACACTGTCCACCTGCCGCAGGGTGGGGTGGGTAGGGCCCCGCCGCGCGTGGGGGTCGCTGGGCTACCCGGCGCGTGGGGATCGGGCCACGTGCGGCTCCTGCGCCCCCCAGTGCGCATCCCCTGCACCGGTGACCCTGCACCAGCGGTCCGTTTGCGTGTAATCCCCCCTCCCTCGCTCCCGGGTCCTCGCACCGGCTGCCGCACAGTCTACGCAGCCAGGTGCGCTGCGCGGAGACCGGGGGCTCTTGACCCCAGGAGCTTGAAGTACGCAGCTCGGAATCCCTTTCCCGAGGCGCCATCTACAGGCTATCCAGAAAGACTCGGGCCACCCCTATCCCCAATTGCTTTGGTGTCCAGGGTGCTAGCCCCGGGCTCTGCCATCACCGAGCAGCCCTGGCGAATCCGCTGAGCCCCATCCCAGCTGCGCGTTCATGGAAGCCAGAGGAAAACCTACCCGGGAAGGAGGTGAGGACAAAAGGAGACTCCGACCCAGCACTGATGGAGGCAGAGCCCGTACCTCTTACGCTATTTTGAAATGTTCGAATTACCTAAACATACATATATAAAAGTTTGTTTTCTAATTATAGCATAATAAAACTAGAAGATTTGAACAGAAGTGCTGTGATGTCACCATTTTGGACCCCGTAAGCCAGCACGTTCAGACCGTTTCCCCACAGAGAGCATCACTTTGGGTGTCTGCCTCTCTCCCCGCTACTTGGAAATTGGGCTGGGGTGCCCTTCATGGCCCCCTTTCCTAAGTGCGGCCTGGAGCCTGGATGGGACAGGGCGGGGGGGGGGGGGCGGTTCTAGGCAAGCCCGGGCTCAGCTGCAGGACAGGGACAGAGAGTAAGACGAGTGAGCCGGTGTCCTGCGCCTCCCAGTGGACATAGAAGCTGCAGTCAGGGCCGCTTTCTGGAATCCCAGAAGCTAGTGTTTGCTCACCTAACGTCCCTGACATCCCAGGTGCACCTGCCTCCTCCATGTACTACTGCTTCCTTTCTGTCTGTACTGGTGGTTTAGGAAATGATAGTGTGCCTGGATTGGATAAAATATATTTATTTCTAAGTGACTGAGGTGTAGGTATTGCTCTTCCTTATGTATCAAATTTTCTTAAAATGTATTCATTCCACATCCACAGGAAATGTTGCAAATAGGACTTATTTCACATCTTACCCCGCCCCTCCATTTATAACAATACAAATCTGTGGGCTCACCAGGTCTTAGCCCCTCCTCCTACAGGAAGGCCACCAGGATAGCCCTCACTGGGGTGGAGGGGGGGACAGGGGCAACATTTCCAGCTGCTGCTGACCCAAACTGCAGGAAGAGGGCTGATTGACAACCCCTTGAGGCCGTTCTACTTTGCTCACATTTTTAAGGTATTCAATTTCAGGAAAACCGCCTTTCTGACATAGGATACGGCTTCACATGGATTTATTAGTCAGTCCAAAAGGCAGTCAAGCCCTCATCTCAATTGGGAAAGAAACATTTTATCTGGAAGCAAATTCAGCCTCCACCAGACCCTACCACCACCACCTTGCAGTCTGGACAAATGCAGAAGCCACTGGGTCCACCGATTCCCGTCTGCTGGGCAGACTACAGGAAGAGCATAGGGAATGCCTGCACCCTGTCCCGGGTCACCTGCCCTGAGTTAGACAACATGGCCTCACCCCCAAACTGCATTCAGCCGGTGTCTGAGCCTGTTGGAGCCCCAAGTCCTTGGATGCTGTGATGTCATTCAAACTCCCTGGGACCTCACCCCTAAACCTTCCCCTGAACTTTAATAATGAAGTGGGAGTGAGTTTATTAACCACATCCTCGGGGATGCTTTGTTTGAAAAACCCTTTGGGAATGTTATTTAAGTGTTTTTGCTAACACATTCTTTCTCGTGGCCTTGCTAAAATGTTAGTGGATTACCGCTCCCTGGGGGATGGAAAGAACTGGCTTCAAGTAAGCAAGAAGGCTTAGGAGACATTCCCTGCTGCATTTTCTCAAACTATTTGCTATAGGAGGGAGCAAAGTGTCATTGCATAGCAAGCCCACCAGAGGCTGTAGGACATGGGCGGGCTACTCTGAGCTCTGTGTCTCCTGCAGGCAGGTTCCCTTGGCCTCTGGCTTGTCTCAGGGAGAAAGGCAGAGCCACCTTTCAAAACCAGCAGCTCTTACATAAAAATCTGCATTTCCAGCTTCTCTTAGAAAATGGGAAGGTTTGGCCACCATGTGCCTGCAGTCCCCCCCCCGCACCCCAAGACACCATCAGCTGGGGGGACCCCCAGACGGGCAACTTCCCTGCAGTTCCCCACAGTTCCTTACACCCCTCTGAGGACACCCAGCTGTTCTGTTCCTTCATTACCCGCTTCTCCCCTACGGGGCTTTTGCAAACTTCATAAAGACACAAGTTTGAAAAGCAAAATAAAGGGGCCAGGTTCTTAAAAGATGAGCTCAAATAGGGTAAGCACCATTTGTGTCCCATACTGTATAGGACTGTATCTCCGATGTCGGCCCAGGGCTCTTGGAGCAGCGAAGGGTCCTGTGGCTCCTCTTACCCCAGCCCCACCCCTTTGTCCAGCCCATTCACCAGGCAGGACAGGCCTCCTGGATTCAGGAACAATATGGGTTTTTTCCCAGGAACTCACAGAAGGCAGTGTGGGCCTGAGTTGGTGACACCACATTACCTCCAAACAAGAAACCCCATCTTTGTGCAAGATGCACGCCTGTGACCTAAAACCGAGCCGCAGCACCTCCACTGCGTCCCCGCGTCTGACGGGCACAGAGCAGTGGCGTCCCCACCCACCACCACACCTGGCGAGCTGTGAGGTCAGTGAGTGCGGAGGCTTTAGAGGGCCACTGAGATGGGAGCGGGAAACGGAGAAAGGGAAATCCCCACGGAGCGCAAGCCGGACATGTGTGGTCAGCCCCTGTGTCGAGAGGGGTTTCTGGAAGGAGCAGTTTCTCCTGGCTCAGTGAAGCCCCCTGAGGCCCCTCAGGGGGTGGGGGCAAATCATTCTTGCACTTGCCACTTTCCCCACCATGAGTCAGCAACGTGTGACACATGTCATAACCCGGCAGCTCTCACTGCAGCCGCAAACCCCCACCTCCGAGAAGCCACACATGTGCCGTCCTTCCTGGCATGGCCAAGCGCCGTCTTCTGAGCCTGGGCTCCACCCCCCTCATGATGAGAAGATCTGCCCTCTGCCCTCTGTCTTTCATGGGCATCACTGGGAGTTTGTAAAGGTCACACCGGGTCACCATTTGGCCCATACTCCAGTTTGGTTTGGGGGGCAGTGTGCTAAGAAGGCTTGCAAATTTGGTCTGACTTGTTTGTGGAGGTGGGAGCGGGTGGTAGCCACTGTCCGTGTCACCCTAGACACGTCCCAAATGTCACATTGGCCTGCTGGCACGCTGAGCCCCCATCCAGTCTCTGTAGGCACTCAAGCTGGTGCTTAAGCCTGTCCTCTAGCAGCCAGCGGTGAGCCGGGGCACTGTGGTCACCCGCCTGAGGTCGTTAACAGACAGCACATGGCAGGTGAATAGAACCACAGAACTTCCGAACCGAAACTCCTCCTTAAGGTTCTTGAAAGATCATTCAGAGTAAGTGTCAAAATACCCAGAAAAGGGAGCATGACACTGGAGGTGCAGTTAGCAGAAGAGGCTCAGAGCTGGGGTTTGCTGCTTGCTTGGCTTTGACCTTGAACAAAACGTTAGTGCGTGATGTAAAGCATAAGGTGAAAAGAGTCCCTGCTCGTCAACCCATTAAATCCACTTTTCCTACGTTCTCCTAAACAAGTGCATTCCCCCGGGACGCCTGGGGGGCTCAGTGGGTTCACTGTCTGCCTTCGGCTCAGGTCATGATCCCTGGGTCCTGGGATCGAGTCCCACATTGGGATCCCTGCTCAGCCAGGAGTCTGCTTCTGCCCTTCCCTCTGCCTGCCGCTCCCCCTGCTTGTGCTCTCTCTCTCTCTCTGAAAAATAAATGAATAAAATCTTTAAAAAAAAAAAAGTGCATTCCCCACAGAGTGTGTTGTAAGGAGATGTTTGTTGCCACATTCCCCCCTAATAGTGAAAATCAGAAGGCACGGCAGAGGCGGGTGGTACATCATGGGGTTGCCCTAAACAAACCTATGTGACCGTAAAAGATATTCTGAAGAGTATCCCATGGCAGGTTAAAGCCTCAGACACGATGCAGAGAAGCGAGAGACAGAATGGTACGATTGCAGGATGCGTAAGCCCTTGGCGCCCCTGCTGTCACTACACGCGCCATCCGATCAGAAATCACGGCTGTGGTGCAGCGCTGCGATTATACAAGATTGTTTATCTTCTCCTCCGGGCTTTTCTGCAGTTAAACTTTCTACAACCTGATGTTCTGTAAGACAAAGTCAAACTGCTCACAGACGGCAGCCTCAGCGCCAGACGGCACCCACGTGACTAGGGCATCGGGCATTGTGCCGAGCGATTGGTGGCCATATGGTAACAGATCTAGAAGCCAGACATGTGCTTCCGGGGAGGGGGGGCTGGAGCGTGACCTTTGACTCCTGAGGGGCTCCTCCTGCTATTTGACTCTGGTCTGTTTGTGGCTGAGAGGCAGTGGCCGCACTGCCCTGCGAGGTTAACTCTGGAATGACCGAGATAAGCTCTCCGACGGCACACAGAGGCAGGAAGGGGGCAAGGCCGCCAAACACCTGAGGATGCGCCTTCCCAGAGACGCGCAGGTCGCCGAGAGGTGCGTTTTAGCGAGAAGCAATGGATAAAACTCTCTCACTCCCCCTTTGCGAAACTGTCTACTTCCCAGAAGTGAATTACAGCAATAAATTGTAAAAATTGTTTCCACTGTTTATATAATTGGAATTCTAGAAATTCAAAATATTTAAGTATACTCAACCTATTTTTGAGAATCTTATAGGTGCAATTCCATTTTTCTTTTTCTTTCTTTCTTTCTTTCTTTCTTTCTTTTTTTTTTTAGATTTTATTTGACAGAGAGAAAGAGAGAGAGTGAGAGCACACAGGCAGGGGTTGAGGGGCAGAGAGAGGGGGAGAAGCAGACTCCCCGCTGAGCAGGGAGCCCGACGTGGGGCTCAACCCCAGGACCCTGGGATCATGACCTGAGCCAAAGGCAGACGCTTAGCTGACTGAGCCACCCAGGCGCCCCCATTCCATTTCTCAGTGTTGGATTGCATCCATTTGAAAAGAGCGGACTGAATCTTGAGTATGCCATTATTAGTGGTACTTGTGTTATGGTTTTATTTACCAGAACTTTATAACGCTTGCCGAATGTCAGGCACGATTCCAAGCACTTTAAAAACATCCCTGAATCCTCATGATGACCTTGTTAGGTCATAACGATTGTCAGCATTCTCAGATAAGGAAACATGGGCACAGAGAGGGTAAGCAACTTATCTGAGGTCACACAGCCAGGGGGTGGCAAAGTGTGGCTCGGAACACAGACTAGCTAGCTCTGGAGCTCGTCACAAAGAAGGGAGAGACAAACTTCTCTGTAAAACCCTTTCTAGAGCCTTGGGGGCAAACCATTTGGTCCACGAAGGACAAGGAAATTAACTAAGTAAAAAATTATCAAAAAACTGGCTCTTCTTAGCCCCGGCCCCTTGTGCCTGTCCGGATATCATGACTGCAGCATGCCATCTTGTGGTCAAAAAGAATATAGCGTCCAGCTCTGAAAAGCAGCCTCTTCCCTTCAACCTAGACCTTTCCACGCTTTCCATGCTGGGGGCCGGCAGGCTCTGGCCACGAGCTGCCCATAACACGCAGAAGCAGCAGCCCCCCCGCAGCAAGGAGCTCTGAGCCTGCTCTGCAATCCACGTGTTGAGCCATGGGGTAGAAGGTAGGCAGGCCCAGAGCATGGTTCTGTAGGGTTTGCCGCAGTCATAGGCTGTGGGAACCGCCAACGTCGGGGAGCAGAACTGACCCCCCGGCAACACCGTGTCAGTGGTGACGCTCCCACCCACTATACAGACAGGAAAAGTGAGGATCGGGTCACACAGATGGAGCTGGGATTTCTGGACAACCCCTGCCGGACCTCCCGCAAACCTCAGGTGCGTGCTGCCCCACGGTGGCTCAGACCCGGACTCCCCTGAGAAGCTCCCCTGAGACACAACCCAACAGCACTCGGCCGGGCATGGGGCACCTGCGCCCTTTCAAGTTAGGGATGCTCTGACTCTCCCCACGTCCTTCGGCATTCTGAGCTCCCTTCAGCAGCCACATGACCTGAGTATATGGATTATCTCTTTCTTGCAAACTCGTGGGCAAATTGAAATTTGAAGGACCCTACAAGGCAACATTTTCCAAAATGCTGCCAATTTTAGACACACAATACCCCACACGATGTCCATCCCAGACGAGGGCAGCTCCACAGGCTGGAGCACCCCCGATTCATCCCTGCGAGCTCACTCCCTCTCCTCCATCACCATGGGACACAGCTCCAGCCCCATGGCCCCACAGACCCCGGTGGCTCAGCGTGTCCCCTACTCGCAGTGTCAGCCTCCCCCCGGAGCTCGTCAGACACGCGGAGCCCTGAACGGTAACAACGTGGGGCAGTGTGAGCTGTGCTGCTAGCGAGCCCGGGGCCAGGGTGACAGACACATGCCAGGCGAGAGGTCCCGGGCAGGGGCGGGGGCAGGCAGCAGGAAAAGCACAAGGACACTGCATGGTGGGCGGTGCGGCAGGGTGTGGGGACAAGAGGGACGAACTGCGAGCTGGGAGCCGTGTGACGGCTGCTCTGGACCCCGGTGGGTTTGGGAGGTTTGAGGCACCTGGGGGGGCTGCTGCTGGACAGACGTGAACGTGGACACCCAGGCTGGGTGCATAACCTCAAGACTCATCGAGGCCATGGTCATTTGTCCAAAGTCCTCTGAGCCCGAGAAAGGGTGAGGTGGCAGGCTGCTGTCCCCTCTAGCCACTCTCCTCTTCTGTGGACCAGCATTCCCGATCTCCCTCGGTCACCTGACCCCCTCTGGCCAGCAGAGAAGGCGCTTCCCAGCCCGGGCTCACACAGGATTGGCTTTCTGCCAAGTGGTTTTCCTACGGGCCACAGTGTGATTTCACCAACCGTCCCGGTGATGTCTATGCCAGGGCAAGGGGGCCAGGGTCACGGCCACACACTCTTCTGTCTCCTGTGATCTGAAACCGTTCTGGGGTCTGCTCTGTGACACGGACATGTACTGACATCTTACAGGTTCAGGTCCCTCACGTTGTAGGCTATCCTGCCACGCGGGTCCGTCTGAGGCTCCCTTGGGATTCAATTCTGGGGATGCCGTGTCCTCCCAGACAGGTGTCACGCCAGCTCTGATGGGTCTGTTCTTATTCATGGTCCCATGTCGGTGGTCCTCTGACCAAAGCAGTTTGCCAGGCTTCTCCAACATAAAGGTACTATTTTGTCCTTTCTGACTAGTGAGCGCTCCGCGGGTAGACTGCAGCCATTCGGCCCACGGTGACAGGTGCAAACTCAGAGCGTCTGCTGGAGAAAACTCGGCTGCAGACCCCAGCCATCTGACTAAGGACAGTGGTTAGTTCTGTTACGCGTCACACACACACACACACACACACCCGCTGTTCTGGATAGACAGGGCACGTTAGTTCCCCTGCACCGTTAAACTCTGTAAACATTGCTTTGAGTATAGTTGACACACAATGTTACATTAGTGTCCAGCGTGCGGCATGGTGACTGCACGTTACACGGTGCTCCCCCCAAGTGCAGTTGCCCTCTGTCACCGTGCAACACTAACCCAGTACTGCCAACGGCACTCCCCACGCTGCGCCTCGTATCCCCGTGACTTAGTCATCTGTCACTGGAAGCCGGGACCTCCCACTCCCCTTCCCCTGCTTTGCCCATCCCCCACCCACCTCCCTTCCTGCGACTGTCAGTTTGTTCTGTCCTTAGGGGTCTGTTTCTGCTTTTTACTTGTTTGTTGCTTTTGAGGCTCCACATACGAGTGGAATCCTATAGTATTTGCCTCTCTGTCTGACTTAACCTCACTCAGCAGAGTGCCCTGTAGTTCCATCCGTGTCACAACTGTCAAGGTCTCATCCTGTTTACGGCTGCATGATATTCCTCTGTGTGCGTGTGTGTGTGTGTGTGTGTGTGTGTGTGTGTGCGCGTGTGTGTGTGCGCGCGCGTGTCCACACCACCTCTTCTTTATCCATTCATCTATTGATGGACGCTTGGGTTACTTCCATATCTTGGCTGTTGTGAATAATGCTGTAATAAACGGAAGGGTGCACATATCTGTTTGAAATAGTGTTTTCATTTTCTTTGGGAGTGAAAGACCCAGCAGTGGGATTACTGGATCATACGGTATGGATATTTTTAAATTTTGAGGAACCTCCATCCTGTTTCCCGCAGTGGCTGCACCAGTTTGCACCCCCACCTACGGTGGATCAGTGTTCCCTTCTCTCCATACCCTTGTGCACACGAATTTCTTGGGGTTTTTTGATACTAGCCATTCTGACAGGCGTGAGGCGGGATCTCATCGTGGTTTTGATCTGCGTGTCCCTGACGATGAGCGATGTTGAGCATCTTTTCATGCGTCTGTTGGCCGTCTGGGGGTCTTCTCTGGAAAAATGTCTGTTCAGGTCCTCTGCCCGTTTTTTTAATCAGATTGCTTGGGGTTTTTTGGCGTTGAGTTGCATCTGTTCTTTATATATTTGGGGTATTAACCCCTTATTGGTTATATCATTTGCAGATTATCTTCTCCCTTTCAGTAAGTTGTCTTTTCATTTTGTTGATGTTTTCCTCTGCTATGCAGAAGCTTTTTATTTTCATATTAAGTTTTTAAGAATAGCCCAGAAGGGTGGCTGGATGGTGCATTTGTCAGCAAAGTCCACTGCAGGAAATGCAGTTTCTGAAGGTTCTGTCCCTTAGACTGCTTTCTGCTTCCCAGACAGATGACCCCCACTCTCCGAGGCTGCCCGCCCAGCCCCTCCCTTGGTCCTGGGTCCGCGTTGGGCTGACCCCTCCTCCCCAGGATAATCTGTGTAAGCAGGCCTCGTCTCCAGCCATTGCACGGGGATGCTCGGCCCCAGGGGAATACTGCGTGCTGGCCTGGGAGGTGAGGACCAACAAGGAAGACAGTGGTGACCTGTGGTAGGTGTCAGCTTGACAAAGACCCTGCAGCCCGCCATGCTCTCCATCCAGCTTCAGCCTCCTGTGCTCCTGCTGCCCCCACCCCACACCTCTGCCCAGGCCCCCAGGCATGTTCCTGACCTCCCTCCTCTCCTGCCAGTGACGCCTCCACCTCCATGGCAAACAGCTCGACCTTCATCCCTCACACAGCCCTCGATCACACCCCGTCCACTGTGGGACTGGATGAAGAAAGTGCTTCACTCCAGGGGGGTGAGGAATTCCCTCCACACAGTAGGTCGGGGACCCCTGCTCAGGGGGTGACACAGACCAGACCCAGGACAGAGGAAGAGGGAAGATGTGAGGGGGGTGGGGGTACAAGCCAGGCCAGCGCCCCGCAGGTGCAGGGTGGTTTCTAGGAGTGAGGGATGAACGGAATGAATTCTAGGAGGGGAGGGGAGACAACCTTCTCCGGATATGTGGTCAGAAGTGTGCAGCATGATGAAACTCACCTTGGCTTATCTCTGAAAATGTACACAGCACTTGCTTCTGCGAGTGAGATGGGGCCACGCTTGTCCAAGTGCTGCTCTCCACAGATGGAGGCCACTGGCGTTTGCACCTGGGACCCAGCGGGGACCCAGGGCCTGTGCAGGTGGGCCTGACGCCATTCGGGCCCTGATCAGACAGCCCTTCGCACGCACACCCTGCCCAAAGCTCCCAATTCCTGCGCTATACTGAGACCGCCCCCGTGAGGCCTCTTCTCCACACCCTGCAGGTGCTGGTCACCTTGTCCCAGGGAGCCTTGAAATGCAGGTGGAAGTTTCCCCCGAGCTTTCTACATGGAGAGTTCCCTAAGAGACACTGGTTATGTTCACAGGGGGCCTAGGACTCACCACGTCACCAGCAAAGACATCAGCGGGGACGGGAGATGAGGCCCCTCTCCCAGCAGCCCCAGGCCCTACGCCGAGGCCACTCCTCCCACAAAGCCATCCCGCCAGGGTCCTTGCAGAAAGGGAAAACCCAGTGACCCAAGCGGCCCACCCACCCATGTCCCCTCTGGGGCGCAGCACTGGGCCCGTGACCCCGGGTCTCCTCCAGGGCACAACAGCAGCCTGAGCAGCTATGTTTCTCTGCCGGGGATGATTCTGTGTTTGTGGGTATGTGTGCGTTGTTGTGACACAGGCATGTCACCCCAGCAGAAGGCCGGCCACCCCCAGTCCACATGGCCCTGCCAGACAGTGGAACAAATCTTTGGCGTACAATCCCATTTGGGACCCCGTGACCCAGAAACCTGGGGGTGTGCGGGGAACAGCATGTGCCAGGACCTGCTGAGAGCAGGCTCCGAGACCGTGTGACTGTCCACGGCGTGGCCACTACCCTCCCCAGCCCTCAGAAGCCAGTGTCACCCGGGACAGTCAGCTCAGAGCTCAGAGGTCCTCCCTGCCACGGCTGAACTCTGTGAGGTCAGCGAGCGTTTCCGAAGGGGCGACTGTGTGCTTCTCAGACTAATACCCGATGGAACCCCACCCCGGGGCAGAAGGGATGGCGGCCACGGACCTGCTCCGTTTTCAAACAGGTTTGGGCGGTGCTGGCTCAGGAAAAGCCTGGAGCAGTGCTACGGGGTTTAGCAAACTTTGTCACAGTGCTTCTCCAAGTTCTGAGAGAGAGCTTTTGCAGGCTGTGGATAACGTACGTGGCTGCAAACCCTTTGTACGGACAACAACGTCTGGGTTCCACGGGACACAGGCTAGAGGGACAAATGTCCCATGGGTCTCCCAGCCCAACACTGAAAGGGGTTCACTCGCAGAGGACAGCGCTTCTCAAGGAGGCTCGTGGAGGGGTGTCAGCATCATAACACAGCCTCCCGGGGATTCTGACCCCTGCCCCAGTCTGAGAAGCACGGAAACTGGGGAGTCTGACAGCAATCCTGACACCCTCTGACGTCAAAGCCGGGCTCTGGGGAGGAGGGGTCCCCCAAAGGCAGCGGCAGGGGTGAAGGAATTTCAGCAGCAGTCTCTGGGGCTGATAGTAGCTGGGTAAGGGGCCACGCGGCCAAGCCCAGGGCCACTCTGTGGGGTGACAGAGCGTCCCCCACCCATGCAGGGCCCCACGGTCACCAGCAGACCCGGAGAAAGCCTGTTGCCATGCAGGGACGAAGGCTTTTCCTCCCTTGGGGTGAGGATTGCAAACATCCTCGTCAGACAGCCTCAGCCAGCCAGGAACGTGACCTAAAGCCCAGGTCGTCTGCAGTGTGAGGTTTGTCCAGAGAATGTGCAGGGGTGAGAGGGGGAGCAGGGCCCCTCCTCCCCCGCAGCCCCCTACCTACTCAGGACCCAGATGTCACCACCAGGACACAGTCCTCACCCCAAATGCGGCACACGCTCTGATGGAACTTTTATTGCTGGAAATTGGGCCAAACTAAGCAGAAGTAACAGGGTGACCGCGGTGGCAGCTGCTCGGGTCACGGCCAGGGGACAATCGGAGGCTGAGGCCAGCTGCCGGCTCCCGCCTCCAGGCCTCTGTCCCCCAGGGCCGGGCGGGCTGCGTGATCGCTGCGCTCACAGGGCAGGGCGGCCTTCTGCAGACCCTGTGCACATTCAAGACAGTCTCCTCTAGCACCTTCCTGATCACTTCTAAATGCTGGAAGCCCTCGGCTGAGGGCAGAGGTCTGTCCACCCTGAACTGTGCGGCTCACGTAGGGAGTCTCCCTTTAACTCGGGGGTGTGAGATTTAGGGAGCGTTGCCCATGGTTCTGGTCTGAATGTACACGTGCGATCTCGGCCGCAGCACTGGGAAGTGTTGGGAAGCACTAACTCACGTCTGATGCCCACAGCCATGTTTGGACCCACAAAGGCACAGAAGAGAGATGAAGGGGCACAGAGGGCCCAGACACTCCAGCCCAGAGCCCCCGCGGCCACCGCCCTTGGCTTGGCCACCAGCTGAGTCTGGGTGGCTCCGTGCTGTGCGGTGAGCAGACGGAGCCGGGAAGGAGGGATGGGTGGTGCCCCAGAGCAGGACAGAGGAGGCACAGAGCAGCCTACGGCCTGGGCGCCGCAGGGAAGACAGGAGATGCACTGAGACGTGCGCGCATCAGGTCATTTTCGTGAACACGCAGAAGCGTGTTCCAGCGCGTGTGAAGCACACGTGTGAGTCTGTAGCCTCTGTTCTGAGCCTCCACCCCCTGCTGCGAGGTCACCTGCGCCCGGACAGGCGCCAGCCGGGAACGGCCTCCGGGTCAGCCCGAGCAAGCGGGGCTGCCGCAAGACTCCGGCCCCTCCTGGGGGTCGAGCACCTGGACCTCTCACTCTGCCGACAGCGAGCCCCAGTCCAGAACGCGTGCGACTGCGTCAGCCCTGGAATGCGGCTCACTGACAACGTCCACATCCCACCCCGTCTTTGGACACGGAAAGGTTTGCGGCTGTTCACCTGAACCTGGACGGGGACAGACCCTCCCTGAGTCCAGAAGGCCCTCGCCGGATGAGACTTCCTTCTTCAGTGCGGTCCACGGCAACAGTAACAGAAATAGGACTGGGTTGGTGTAAACCGCCGGGAAAGGGGGTTGTAACCAGCCTGTCCTGACTCACGCCCATGCGGCCACTCCCGCGCTGCCCAGTGCTGGCTCCCGCGGGGCTCTGCCTGCTTTGCTCGGAGTGTTCCCTGCACCGCGGAGATGGGAGCAAAGGCATTGCCTTGCACGGTCTCCCCGGCCCTCCAGTGACCCCAACCGCAATTAGGGTCCACAGGTCTCCTAAGAGAAGTGGGTGACAGCCCGTGTTAGTGGCACAGAAGACACGAGTGTCCTGACAAGGGAGCCAAGCAAACTCAGCCCCCCTTTCAGATGTAGGGGAAGAGCCCCCCCACCCCGGAGCGCGTGCACTCTACAAGCCGCGTCCGACGGTGGGGCGCGGGGCGGGCATGCTCCCGGGCTGGCAGGCGCATTGTCGTCCCCCCAGGGAGGGAGGCAGCATGGAGCCCAGCGAGAGGCCCAGCCACCCACCTTCACGTGAACTGTTGTCTGAGTCACGTGACCGCCCGGACCTCGCGGAGGTTCCTCAGAATGATCTACGCCAGACTCCACAGAAGGCGCGGGGCCGCCAGGAACTCCCGGACGCGGAGAAGCTGGCGACCACGCAGACCCGTGGCTGGGGGTCGTGGGAGGGGACTGCCTGCAGAAGGGCAGGAGACGGCCCACGGGGGTGACGGACGTGTTCCATTACAACCCAGGGGCGGTTCCAAGACTAAGGCGCTTGTCAGAACTGTTCGCGCTATTTACACGTGCATCTCGGGCCCTGGGGGCTCAGCCGGCTGGGCATCCGACTCTTGGTTTCAGCGCAGGTCATGATCTCAGGGTCGTGGGATCGAGGCCTGTGTCGGGCTCCACGTACAGCATGGAGCTTAAGATTCTCTCTCCCTTTCCCTCCAAAAATAAAAATAGAATAAAAATCTTAAAAAAAAAAAGGGTGCGTCTCATTGTGTGTAAATTATCACCCCATAAAACTGATGAAATAAGGACAAGAAAAGAAGCATTTTCCAAAGCATAGTCTTTTTCTTTTTTTTTTTTCCTAATAAACTCTATGTCCAATGTGGGGCTTGAATTTATGACCCCACAATCAAGAGTCGCATGCTTCACAGACTGAGCCATCTAGGAGCCCCTAAAACATACTCTTAATTTAGGGCCACTTTGGAGAAAGTTGAAAGGAGGACAATAGTTTGAGGATCAGATTAAATTTGAAAGGTCTAAATAACAATGATTCAGCAGTAATTTGACACTGGGGGATCCAAAAATTGAGGATGCAGCACCACCTAGTGGCCCAATTGTGCATTTAAACTACCCTAATCTGGAGAAAGATGCAGTTAATGTTACAGACTTTGACACTTCTCCTCTAGTAAAGGTCTAGTAAAAAGTGTTTCTAATAAAAATATTACTGAAAGTAATATAATAACATTGTATATCTGCTGGTGAAAAAATAAAGCATTACCTACCTTTGAGCAACAACCAAAATCATATTTCAGGCGTATTCTCATTTTAATTAGAAACAAAGCAAAATTGCCCGTTGCCACTATTATTTAACATTTTTCTGGAAGTTTTAGCCAATGCCTAAGATTAAAAAAATAAATGAAACAGGAGCAAGATGTAAAATCATTTAAAAGGAGGAAATAAAATGATTGCAATTGGAAGGTAATGGAGCAATGTACTTAAAACATAAGAGAATCATCTTAAAATTCTTATAAGGCATTAAATGATCAGACACCAGATTAAAGGGTCAAAAGTGATAGCTTTTCCATAACAGCAATCACAGACGATAAGCTAAAATGAGGGAAAGATTCTATTAATAATAAAAGCAGCAGCAACAGAACTATATGAAATGCCCATAGATAATCCCAAAGGCAATGCATAGTGTCCACGGAAGAAAACGACCAATATTCACTGCATGGAGTATTAAAAAGCTTATATAGTGAGACATCTATCATTTCTTGACAGAGAAACTTATAGAATATATATGTCCCTTCTCTTCAGTTTATCTTATATATTTTATGGACCTTCAGTCATACACACATGTGTAGTATTGAGATTAACTTCGATTATCTGAACAAGTTCCCAAAGCAATACTGTAGTCCTTTTTGACAGAAATTCCGTATAACTGACGTTAACCGAAGTACTACATACGAGTATGCCCATAAACAAGGTACCACATTGTAGCACCTTCTTTTTTTTACCTTGTATGCTAACCAGCTTCTGCAGCTTGCCCTCTTGGGCACAAAATCACCATCTTGAGATGGATTCGTGTGATCGATGGGTACTGTACTGCAGGCATGCACCCCAGCTCAGCCCCGCGCCTGTGGATTTTCCACAGACAGCGCAGCCCTGACCACGCCGCAGGCCTCCAGGCACACGCATGCACCCATCTGACAGGTGCACAGATGTGCACACCTGACCGCGGACTCGCTGGGACCCGGGCTTGCACCCGTTCAGCCTCCCAGAGAGGAGGAGCTGCTCCCCAAGGGACGGTGCTCGCCAGCCTACAATTATCTGCTCTTTAAGGGCTAAATACGTGCCGTGGGCTGAACTGTGTCCCCCCAATTCACGTGGAAGCCCTTGCCCGGATGGGATGGTATGTGGAGGCAGGACTTTGGGAGGCGATTAGGTTTCCAAGAGGTCATGAGGGTGGGGCCCCGTGGTGGGGTTAGTGCCCTCACGGGAAGAGACACACCACAGCTTGCTTCCTCTCTCCTCCGTGCGAGCACGTGGCAGAGGGCAGCTCTCTGCGGCTGGGAGAGCGCCCACCAGCGACCCGATCTGCAGGCACCTCGATCTCGGGCCCCCAGCCTCCAGGACTGAGAGAAATAAATGTCTGTGGTTTGAGGTGCTCGGTCTGTGGTGTTCTGTGGTGACAGCCCGAGCAGACTAATGCAATATACCTCAGCTATGAAACAATGTATTTTGTTAGTAATAACCAAAGGGTTAGTGCCTTAATTAATAAAATTTCCCAAAATTGTTTTCTCATTTCATCCACATAGTTTATTTTATTTTTTTTTTTAAGATTTTATTTATTTATTCGACAGAGATAGAGACAGAGGGAACACAAGCAGGGGGAGTGGGAGAGGAAGAAGCAGGCTCACAGCAGAGGAGCCTGATGTGGGGCTCGATCCCATAACGCCGGGATCACGCCCTGAGCCGAAGGCAGACGCTTAACCGCTGTGCCACCCAGGCGCCCCCCACATAGTTTATTTTGCAAGAGGTTGATACCATAAATTTAGAATGCAATGACATATCCTTTATCAATATTATTGTTTCAAGTTCTGTTGAAGAGAGCATGTCTGAAAATACTCAAATATTTCCAACTATGCTCTGCGGGCAAGGAATGTGCTGAGGACAGAAGGACAGACGTGAGAGGGAGTGCTGGGTGCCCATGGAGGTCAAGCTCAGAGACGGGCGTGTTGTAGGGGGTGGGGCCCGCGTGGAGCCTCATGCAGTCCAGCGAGGGCGCCATGGGGGGACGGGGTGCAGGGAGGCTTTGGGACCACGCCACAAGAAGGTCCCACGCTGGGTTTATCCGTGTGTCTGTGCACGCGAGCACACGCATGTAGGGGGGAATGAGCGAGCATGGGTGGGTCGAGGGTGGAAGGGCAGCCTTGCCCTCGGGGTGCAGCATCTCATCCCGCCGATGCCCCGACTGCCCCACTCTGGTCTTCGCCCGCGTGCTCCTGACTCACGTTCTGCGTCGAGATGCCGTGTGACCAGCACCCATCAAATCAGGCCTGAGTGACCTCGGAAAACAAGGCAGAAACAACGGCTCCGTATCCTGAGAGCAATGAAATCACTCACTTTTGAAGAAATAAATACCTAATTCCGAACATTGCAAGAGAGGCGAGCAGGCCCGTGAATCACATAAAACAGTGGGCAGATAGAAGATGTGTTTTGGCAGGACAGGGGCAGGTTTTCTGATTGTTGCGTCCAGATTTCTAACTAATATCGTAATTATTTTTAAAGTTAAATGAGTGAACATTGCCGACACAAGCAAGGAGCTCAGAAAGAAGTTGTCCTGGGGGGAGGCGGGGAGCGGGGACTGAAACTATGAAATGATGAGTAACTTGGCCTGGAATTTAAATACCATGGACCAACCACAATGTGGTTAATGCTTAGCCCGGCCTCCCTCCAAGGGAACAAAATAGGATTTAGCGAAGTGGAAAAGAGAATTTACCAAAATGATGACTGTGACCTTCAGGCCTGCTGTAACCACAGAGCCCAGGACACACACAGGCTTTTTCAAGCTGGCATCTGGCCCTCGACGCCCTTTGCAAACTGGTCACTAATTCTCCCACAGGCCGGGCAACGATGGAAGCACAGAGCTACTGTGGGGTCAGCACCGGGGACGGAGGAATCACAGGGCCCTGGCCATACGGTCTCCCCAGGGACTTCAGCCGGCGGGAGGAGGCCAGAGCAGGAGCCACCAGCAAGCCTAGCAGAGGAGTTCGAGGCCCACCTGCTCCTGCCCATGGTGGCCGAGTGGGAGGCACGACGCGGGGCAGTCGTTGCGGGGCTGGCGGGTAGAGAGGTGCCCTGAGTTGGCAGGTGTCCCGCATCCATCCCGTCCCACTCCGAGCACTATGCATCTACCCCAATCGCTCCCTGGATGACCGAGCGTGTTCACTGAAGACGTGGGCACCCCATCGGAACATTCCGGAACAAAGCTTTTGACACTTTGGTGCCCCCCAAACCTACCTACTAAGAGCCCTGCTGACCGGAAGCCTGACGGATCCCACCAACAACTGACGCACACCCGGTATGTTGTATTATACACCGCACTCTCACGATAGCCACAGAGAAGAGAGTATCGTTAAGAAATCATGAGCACCATAAGGTGGCTAACTGAATTTAAATTTTAAAAAATGAAAAGAAAATCATAAGGAAGAGAAAGTACATTTACTGGACCATAGGGTATCTATTTAAAAACACTCCGCACATAAGCGGACCTGCGTGGCTCAAGCCTGTCTTGTTGAAGGGCTGGCTGTATTTATAACAGCCGACTGTAATAGGACCCCCCCCACACACAGAAACCTAACGGAGAATGCCTCATTTTTTATATGAACGCAGTGGTCAGTGTGAAGGTATCCAAGAGAGATAACTGCCCCCCAAATAAAACAATTTGCAGATATCACTTATCATCATTTTGCCAATTCTGCATATCGTAAGAGCTGGCTATATATTGTTAAAATAGAGTTTTTCAGAGAAAACATTAAACGGCTCATATTTCCATCTTGGGGCCAGTGGTGTTTTCCTTCTGCTCTGCACAGCCGTCGCTCGGGCTGTAATCACAAGGTGCTTCTCGTTCTCCTGGAAATGCCATGTGACTGCAGGGCCCCCCAAACCCCCTGCTGTCCAGCACACCTGGGTGCCCCCCACTGTGGGACGGGCCGGCCCCTGGAGCTCTCCCCCCCACAGTGAGCATCTTCCCGAACTCTGTCTTTTGGGTGTTCCGTGGGATAGCGTCCTGGTACTGCCCTGTGGGGTCCCCACTGTGGATGATTCCCATGCTTCTGGACAACAGGTTTGCGGATGGCCCTGCCCACTGGCCAAGTGTGAGAACACGGTGTGGGGGGGCCAGTCCAGTGCCCCGACGTGAGAAGGAGCCAGGGGAGATCTGACAGCTGCACCCGGACTGCTCAGACACCATGAGGGGAGCCCAATTGTGGACCCCCACCTGTGGCAATGGGCCGTTTGCCGGGCGAGGGTGCTGTTTGTTCTTCTGGGAGCATCAAATAGGACTCCGGCACATGCCTATCACGGGAGCAGGAGGTCGGCGGGTGAGCGCGCTGCCCATGCTGCATGGGAATCCTGGGAATAGAAGGTTTGGATTTTGCAGGGCACTTTTTTTTATGTTCATGTGCAATCCCATGCCGATGCCTCACAACCAAGTGTCCTCTTAACCTTCTGAGAGATTTTGCAGCCGGAGCCCTGCCTGGGAGCCCAACCGCCTGCTCCCCTTGGACACCGAGTGTCCCCCCGTGCACGGGAATGGGGACTCCTGGTCCTGGTGGTCAGCAGCCTGGCAAGGAATCTGGACAGCCCCTCCTCCTGCCACTTAGCCGGCGGGCCATGTCCACACTGCCCCCAAACATCCCTGAATCTATTGATTTCTCTCCATTGCTGAGGTCAGGAAACCACCGTTTATCCCCTGCATAACCATGGTGACATTTCCGCCGGTCCTCACGCGGCTCACATTGGCACCAGAGTGGCAAATAACAAGTGACAGGTGCAGATCTGACATGTCATCTGCCTGTTCTATGTTCTTGATGGCTTGCCATTGCTCGAAAGCCACGCTGTTCAACCTGGCAGCCGCGTCCAATGTGCCGCTCAAATTTTATTAATTAAAATTAAAACCTCAGCCCCTTGGTCCCACTAGCCACACGTCAAGGGCTCAATAACTTGGCATGGCTGATGACAACCGTGTTGGACATCATCGATGTGGAGCTGTCCCCTCTGCTGGCGGCACCGGCCTCTCCAAGCCCAGCTCCCCCAGTGTTCCCCACACCCACCACCATCGCTCATCCTCATCACTCCAATCCTTAGTGCCTAGGGTTCCTTCCCACCGCAGGACCTTTGCATATGCTCTGCCCTGTCTAGCTAATTCCTCACCTCCCATTAGAGCTCAGTTTTGCTGTCACTGCCTCTGAGGTTCCCCTGCCTTCCCTGCAGGACAATCAGAGGGCTCCCCGTAGTTCTCCAAAGCACTTACTGCTGCTATAACTTAAATAATGAGTCAGACCACCCATTGCCCAGTGTCTCGTTCTCCCACAAGAACGGGAGCTCCCAGACAACCCCCAGAACCGGGGCAGTGCCTGGCACAGTGCAGGAGATGAATAAATATCGGTTAAATCAATGAACAAGTTTACAGCCTGATTCCAATGCGAATGAGTATTCAAGGGGTGTTAATGTCTGGCAAAGGGGGCGCCCCTCACTTCTAACACGGAGCAACTGAAGCTGAGAACTGAATGCTTCACCGATCTGGTGCCCACTTTCTCTGGCATTTACTCCGTGGACAGGGGAGGGGTGGAGGAAACTGCCCGTGAGCGTAAGGATGTGGCCCAGCTCCCAATGCCCCTGCGGTGAATGAAATGTCCTGTGAATCCCAGAGGCTGTGGTCAGAGAAGGCTGGTAGCAGCAGGTGCACTCAGTGGGTCGTACGTCCTCTTGTGTTGGGGGTCCCCACTGCCGTGCGCTCAGGGCAGAAGGATGGGATGGTGGGCATCTGCTTCCGTGTGAACCCTGCCTCGCACACAGCGGTACGTGTGGGACGGCTTTCAAACCCCAAATAAAACTGGAACCGTAAGGCTTCTAGAAGAGAGCCCAGAATATCTTCACCACTCCAGTGTAGACAGAGGCTCAACAGGACACATACAGCAAAACCGCCCAAGAAAATATTGATGAACCAGCCTCCATCAAAATGCAAAGCTCCTGTTTATCAAGACGTCAGCAAAGAATGCACATCGAGCCGCATACGGGGAGAAACGTTTGGAAAACACAGTGAGTTCCCGGTGTCTTCACAGTAGCCGTGTTCTCTAAAGCCCCCCGAACGCCAAGCTTGCAAATACATGCTGGGACGTGCTGCCCGGGGAAGGCGTAGAGCGGGTGCCCGAGAGACTCTGGTCACATTTCATCAGCTGATCAATGCATAACCTCGTCTCGTGTTTCTGTGTAAAGACGCCTGATGGCTGCTGAGAATCGTGAGCACGGGGCTCGGGGCCAACGGCACCATCACTCACGCCCGCAGGAAGCTTGGCTGACGCACGTGTTTCTCCGCCAGACAGATCACAGCCTTCTGGTGCTCCGGGACAGAGACTGCACTTTAAGCACAGTCCTTGAATTTCAAACACAGAATCGCCAACGAAAAGCACAAAACTGCAAAACACGTGGCACTGAATCGACCATGAAAGGGCCGTTGTTTAGGGTATGAACTGTGTGTCTGGTGACCGGTGTTCCCTGCCCCGTGCGCGCTCACCAGTGACCCGGAACACGCCCCGAGGATTCGTTCGCGGTTACAAATGCATTAAAGTGAGCAAGTGATTGCCCCCTACGGAATCCATGAGCAGTGACGGTCGCCTGTATCTGACGAAGGGCTGCGTGCCAAGTATGTGAAGGACGTCTGCGCGGCGCGGTCAGCCGAGGTCCCTGGGGGCCCGAGGCCGACAGCCCCTGAGCCCCGGGCAGGATGACCGCTGTGCCGCCGCCGTCCTCTCCGGGTCCGTGGGCCCCTGGTGTCCGCAGACCTGAGCAGCTGTCTGCTACTGCCCCGGCTCGGAAACTCAGACGGATTCCGGAGGACAAAGCTGTTCCTGCAGCCTCGTCCAGCGCCGAGTGCAGATGTGGGCATCCGGGTTTGGCTCAGAATGTGTCAAAGGAGGGAACTGGTTTCCCAAGGCATGTTGGCCCCTTTGGCGGGGGGCGTGTGCTCACCTCTGTCCAGCTCCGGCTGCAGGCCCTGGATGGACGCGGCTGGGAGCCGGTGCCTTCCCTGGGAGCGACACCCAGGGACCGGGGACTCGGGGGCAGATGCTGGTCTCTGTTTCAAGGGCACATACTTGCCTCACTTTTGCCCCCTCCCGGGCTCTTGAAACGGCATCTCGCCCCTCCTGCCCCTCTTCCCTTGGCTGTTTCTCTCCTTGTCTGCCCTGGTGTGTCACTCTAACCCACTCCTTTGTGTTGCGAGAAGGCAAAGCACAGGGTGGCCATCTCCCCGGGGGCTCGGGACCCATCCCGGTGCTCAGAAGACCGCCTGACACGGGGTACCCAGCACCTCTGTGGGGCGGGGAAGCCTGCCCAAGGCCAGCTGTTGCCCTTGAAGTTTTCTCTAAATGCTTAGCATCTCTGCGCTCCACCTCTCACACTGAGTCAGCCTCATGTCCACAGACGTGTGTTGAGACAGCCTCCCTCTCTGTCTCTGTGGCAAGCCACTTGAATTCCCTGTGCCGTTTCAGGGGGTCACACTGCCCCAGTCTGGATTTCTCATCTGGAACCCAGAGTAGCCATGACATAGACCCCTTGACACCTGCCCCGCACTGAGATTCTGGAGAAATTATCCCACAGAGCAAATGCCATGGAATGCCTGGACCTTCAAGCTGTGAGAAGTTCTAGAATGTTCTAGGAGGAAGCTAGGAGAAGGGGCCGTCGGGAGGTGGGCACAGGCAGGGAAGCCGGCTGGGGACAGAGACTGGGAAGGACCGGGCCCAGGGGCAACCCTTCTGTGCCCAGGTCTGGTGTCTCCCCTCCCCCCCCGGTGGGGGTGCACCTGCTTGGGCGGGGCTGCCGACACCCTGTCTGGGAACCACCCCGGACCAGTGAGCACCAGCTCCAAGGTTGTCAGGTTCAGCCCCCCTCCTGCTTTCAGATGCCCTCTGTCACTTCGGAAACATCATGGTGACTGTGATTTTAAGTGTTGCCTATAAAATCCCCTGGCAAGCTGGGACGTGCCGTGAAGCCAGGCCGGGGTCTCTGGGTCCTTTTCCGCATTCTTGTCCCGAACAGTCCGTGACTCCACGCCTCCGCGGCTATTGTAACCCTGAGAGCAGCCCCACTTGCCCTCGCTGCAGGACAAAGCTGGTGGGGAGGGGTGGTCCACAGGTGACGTCGGCAGGTGCCTGAGCTGGGGGCACACACCCGCTGCAGGGTCAGAACGCCACCGCCCTCCCACATTCGGACAGCACCCCACCCACTCCCCCATCTGCCACGGCAGGCTGCAGCCACAGGCCTTCCCCGGGGCTGGGGGAGCCGACGGTGAGCCCCTGGCCCTCAGCTGCTCTCCCCTTGGTCCCACGTGCGAATCCATCCGTCCCTGCAGGACCACGTCCTCCAGAAAGCAGCCCCCAGACCAGCTCTGTGTGGCTCATCCTCACGCAGGACCCGCCCCTTCGAGTGATGCCCGTCCTACAACTGCTTGTTTCCCTGGTTCTGTTTTGTTTCGTTTCAATTAACAAAATGTGGATGCTTCTCACGTGCCCAATGCTGAACCAAACGCTCCAAGTGCATTTCCTCCTTTAGCCTCCCCTGCCCCCCACAGGCATCGGGCTCTGCCTCTTACAGATGGGGAAACGGAGGCCTGGGGAGGCATTTGCCCCCGTCCTCCAGCTGCTTGGTCAAGATTCATACTCACATCAGGGTGGAGCAGAGAGAAGGCCATGGGAGAGCGGCTGCCCGGAGCAGGGGTGGGCGGGGGCTCTGGGGCAGGGTGCAGCCCCTGGGGAGACGCCTGTGGGCACGGCCCCAGGGGCAAGAACCAACATTAAGAACTTGAAGACCTCTTGGGGCACCTGGGTGGCACAGTCGTTAAGCGTCTGCCTTCTGCTCAGGGTGTGATCCTGGCGTTCTAAGATCGAGCCCCACATCAGGCTCCTCCGCTGGAAGCCTGCTTCTTCCTCTCCCACTCCCCCTGCTTGTGTTCCCTCTCCCGCTGGCTGTCTCTATCTCTGTCTAATAAATAAATAAAATCTTTAAAAAAAAAAAAAAAAGAATTTGAAGACGTCCTAAGTACGTGGAGGGACAGACCCCGTTTATGGACTGAAACTTTCAATATTGTAAAGACGTGAATTATCAAAAACCCGATCTGTGAACTCAGCGTGGTTCCACTCACATTTCCCCGCACGTGTGCGGGGCTTGGCAGGCGGCATCTCAAATCCACGGGAGCAGAGCGGCCACGACCTCCGGGCAGAAGGAGAGCCTGCTCCACTGGACGCCAGGATTTGTGACGAAGTCACGGGAACTAAGCCCGGGAGACCCGAGCGGCTTGGTCCGCGGGGAGGGGGGCCGTGGGGCAGTGCGTCTCCCCAGGGGGCTGTCCCCACGGCGGCCGGGCCCAGCCCCTGCCCTGGTCTCGGCTTCACATGCTCCCAGCGGCGGAGCCTACCTGTAAAGGGTCAAGCGGTGGGGCTTCTAGAGGTCACACAGGCAACCTCCAAGACCCAGGGTGACGAGGACTTCTTACAGATTCACAGCAGAAAGCCCCAAAGGAAATAGGAGGAACTTCCCGGCATCAGCAGGGACCAAAGAGAAAGCAAAGCAGGCAGCGGGCAGCGGGCAGCGGGAAGGGACGGTGTGTGCAGGTAGTACTCAGGGTGGCGGCCGAGGGGGCGAGCCGCCTGCGGGATGACGGGAGCCGGGTCTGCGCGGGGGACGCAGAAGGGGGGGGCCCAGAGGCTGGCCATGTGCAGGGGGGGTTTGCACGGGGGCTGATTCACGATGAGCAATGCATCTTATGAACTTTCCTGAATGTGTACCACATTGTGTAATAGAAAAATGTGAGAGTGCAGCTGACCTTGAGCCGCGCAGGGGCTGGGGAACCACCCCCCACGTGGCCAAAAATGCTGTGTAACCTCTGACTTCCCCAAAAGTCCACTACGAGCAGCCTACTGAGGATCAGAAGCCTTACTATTAACATAAACAGTCACTTAACACAAAATTTGCCTGCATATTACATACCGAGTTCCTACGATGAGTCAGCTAGAGAAAAGAGAAGGGTGTTAGGAGAATCAGAGGAGAAAACACAGTCACGGTATGTCCCGCACTTCTCAGAACCTTTCCGTGTCCAAATGGACCCATGCAGTTTAAACCCACATCGTTCAAGGGTCAACAGTATGATACTTAACTTCTAAAACTCCCTCAACCATGGATGAAGTGGCTTATTGTTTTAAATAGATAGTAATGACATGTGAGCTGTATTTTTAAAAGAAAAGGTTCTTGGTTGTCAGTAAAGCTTCAGGAAGCTCTGGAAAGAGAAACAGCTGCCCCCCTCTGTGCAATCCCCCAGGACATCCCGCACAGGCCACGCAGGGGGGAGCGCCCAGCCCCCGTTTACGCCCCTCTGCCTGGTCTTCACGAGGCCTCTGCAGAATAAAGAGCAGCCCATGAAGTGAAACATGCCTGCTCATGACCACTCCGCCCTGCGCTCGGCAAGCCGGCCGCATGAGAGACGCCCAAGCGTCTCTGCGAGCAATGAGCAAAGCTGACCCGGGGACCGGCACAGAGCAGGGAGCTCTGCACCCTGGTGCCTGACCGTTGTGGTCACGGGGCACAGTGTCTGGGGCGGGGGGATCGTAGGAAATAAGAAGTTCCATTCCTCACTGGAAAAAGTCTTTTCAAGGACACTGTGAGCCCAGGGGAGGCACGCCAGCAGCCGAGGAGAGCCGGCCGGGAGCTGCGTGTGGCCGGGGCAGCGAGCAGGGGGGTGCCCCACGTCCCCACACCCACACCAGGCTCCCAGGTCCTGTTTGGAGCAGCCGGTGTCCTTGCAGGCAGCTCTGAAGCTGGGGTAAAGATCACAGAACAAAGCGCTTGAATGATTAACAGGGACAAACGTCTTGCTCGTCCCCGGTGCCCAAAAGGACCCTACGGGTTTGTGTCTCCGGGGTCTCAAGGACGTGGACGGTTCTAGCATGTCCAAAGCCCACAGAAGTAAGCTCAGGGGTCTAAGTCAGAATGCACTTGGCTCTGAATTCAAATTATGTTTGTAGGCATTGGGCAAGGGATGAAAAAAATACTTAGTATGTCTTTATCTTTTCAGGGGAATAAACGCCCACGAGAGTCACCAGGGCCCGAGACAAGAGCACGTGGAGTGGGGAGGTGGCCCAGGGTGTTCCCGTGCTCGGGAGGGATTTGAAGATGCAGGGCCTCCCGAAGCTTAACCTGAACTATGTGCACACCCGCCGAAGTGAGTACAGAAAAGGGGCGGGGCAAAGGTTTGTCAAGGCACGGAGGAGTAGGAGCCGGTGAGGACACGGCGCGCCTGGGCCCCCCACGCACCGCGGACGGGAACACAAAATGCCCCGGCGCTGTGGAAAACAGTTTGGCAGTTCCCTGAAAAAGTTAAACATAAACTTGCGGTAGGACCCGGGAATCTCGCCCCGGGGAACTTGCCCCACAGATATAAAAAGATCCGACCGCACAAAGACCTGTATGTGACCATTCGCAGCAGAGCACACAGCCCCGAGGCAGAAAGGACACATTTGCCCAACAACTGATGAAGAGATAAACCTGGTTTATCTGTGCGGTGGGATATTACGGCACATCTAAAAGGAACAGACCGCTACAACGCTACGTGAAAGAGGCCAGGAGCAGAGGGCCGCGTGGGGCCCGACGGCCCGGGCACGGAAGGCCCAGGGAGGAGGCTCCGCACACACGGAGAGCATGGGTGCCTCGGGGTGCGGGAGGCAGCCGGGACACAAGGGAGGTTTGGGGGTCATGGGAATGCGTAAGCCCGCCTTGTGATGAGGGCCGCATAACTCCACAAACTTGCCAAATGCATCGAATCGTATGCTTAACGTGGGTGCACTGTGTGGTCGTACATTATGCCTCGAGAAAGCCATCTTTGGGGACAAAAGAAACACTAAAGGAATGAATGAAGAATGGATTATTCCACAGATCAGACGGAGCTGTCGGCCACGTGGTCAGGGGAAGGAGGTCAGTCTAAGCCCTGACTTGCGATGAACTCACCAAAACAAACCTGGTTTTCTATTAGCCAAACCATGAGACGATTAGAAGCGGTTAATAGACAACCAGTGTCCGTGTGGGGAAAGGCTGTCTGAGGACAAGAGCAAGGGAAAGTCTACGCAGGGAAAGTGAGGCTGACCTTTGGTGGGCACTTACAGGCACGCAAAACCCACGAAAGCCGCTTAGAAGACAAAGGCCAAGCCAAAAATAGAATTGTGCTGCAAATACGGCAGAGGGTTCGTTTCTCTAATGTTTAAGTGTGAGAATCAATAAGGAAAATGTTAACAGGCCCAGTGTCTCCTGCACAAACACAGCGGGCGGCCCGTGTTCCCAAGCTCCAAGGTCGCAGCACCCACAGTCCCAGAGACCCTCGCCCTGGGGATTAGGGCTCTGTCCCACTCACGTGCAGGGACCCGCTCGTGAAGCTGCAGCACTTCTCCGAGGGCACGGCTTGCTGTGGGGATGGGTCTTCTCGCTCCAGCCTGAGTCAGCAATGTTCTGTCTAAAGACCGGAACGAGAGGGAACAGAGCGACTCAGCACAGGGAGCAAGAGGAATGCACTTGTGTGCAGAGAACCAGGACAGGGCACGTGGCCACGAGGAAGACCAGGGCCTGAGAACCCACCAGAGCCGGCGTGAGAAGTCCCCATCCCCTCTCAGACGTGCAAGAAAGGGCACGTTTTCATCTTCATATTCTCCAGATCCACGTGGACCTGGCCCTGGACGGGCCATCGGTCTCCCTCCCCCACTACACGGGCCGCGTTAAGGTCTAGGGGATGCTGGGGGTGCAGACGGACATCCTGCCCAGCCCCCACCCCAGCCCCTGACTGAGAACAGAAGCACTTCTGCCTGGGGCACGGCCGCTCCCCGGGGACCGTGTCACTCTGCAGAGCTCCATCAGGATGTGGGCAGCAGTCACGAAATCATGGCCCCCAAACCCACTGCATCCTCTCCTGTCCTGGGTCTTCCCTCCCACCAGTCCACCCAGCAGCACCTCTCCAAGGACACAGGGTTTATTTATTTATTTATAAAGATTTTACTTATTTATTTGACAGAGAGAGGCAGCGAGAGAGGGAACACAAGCAAGGGGAGTGTGAGAGGGAGAAGCAGGCTTCCCGCTGAGCAGGGGGCCAATGCGGGTCTCGATCCCAGGACCTTGGGATCATGACCTGAGCTGAAGGCAGACGCTTAACAACTGAGCCACCCAGGCGCCCCGGACACAGGGTTTAAAACACATACCATACACATGTGCGTGCACACACACACATGCACACACGTGCACACACACGCACATGCACACACACCACGCCATGTACCATGCTTGCACACAGAGAACAGCTACACACACTTCGCATGCAGTAAATCCCTGACTTTACACAGTGCCCGGTGCCCCCACAAGGTGCTGAGGCCACCTAAGGACTCGCCATGCTCAGAACGGGGCGAGGGAGGTGGAGAGGGTCCAGGCCGGAAGGTGTCTGTTCCCTGGCCCTTCCAGGCAGAGCACCACAGAGCCCCACTCCTCAAGCCAGGGGAGGAGCGAGCTGGGGTACGTTCTCCATCCTGCACTCTGCAGCAGGAGGAAGAATGTCATGAGGGCTAGTAGAGGACCACGGGCTTGGGGGAAGCTCCAGACGAGCGAGGGGTGACCCCTTAACATCTAAGAGGCTTAGTGCATTGAGAGAACTGTCCACTACTTTTGCCACTTACCTAACGTACGGTTCACTTACGTAGAGCGATCAACAATCCCCCATGGCACAATGGTTCTCAAACTCAAGTGTGCATTGGAACTGCTCGGGCTCACTGAACCACGTCTGCTGGGGTTCTGAGTCCGCAAGTCTGGGGCAGAACCTGAGAACCTGTATTTCTAGCGGTTCCCAGGTGATGCTGAGGCGGTGGGTCCCACTGCGCTAAACACTCACCACTCTCCAGCTGGTACATCAAAGATGTTCTAAGAACCATCCGATGTCCCTAAAATTTGAAACACTGATTGCAAACTCAAGCGCCTCCAAGCACCTCGGTAAAATCGCGAGACGACCGCATCAATTGCTCTTGAGTCTTTTAAATGAACGGCAGGTGACGGCCTGCACGCGCATTATGACGACCACAAGCATAATCAGTGCGCACCAAGTAAACGTTTACGGAACTGGCAATTCATGCATCTCAGCCGGCTTCTCCGGGACCTTCCATTCCAGGTCTGATTTCTGTTTCCATCGTGTGCAGCCTCCTTCCCCCCGGGGCACGGGTTTGCCCTCCGAAGCCCAGGTGCTCAGGATGAGGCACGGATGGCCGTGTCCTGCCGGCCAGGCGCCCTGAGCCTCTCCCCAGCGGGGCAGCGCTCTGTGCCGTCAGAGTCGGCGTGCCACTGCAGAAACCACCCAAATGACAACCCCCAACCAGCTGGGTGGGTGTGGAGTTCTGTGACCGAGGCTTTGCTCCTGTGTCTGCTTGTTCTGAGCGTCCTAATGCGGCCGTGGGCTGCAGCGGCTCGTGCTGACCGCGAGAGCCCGTGGTGGAATTATCAGGAACCTCAGGAGCCTGTCGTTCAACCCAACCGTCACGAAAGATCAAATTATACCGACTTAGACCCAAACTGCATTAAAACCAAGGTAATAAACACTCGAACTCGTGGCTCTGTGATTATTTTACTGTTATCTCCGCTGCGGGGGGTGTGCTCTGTTGCATTTGTGTGAGAGAAACAGGATCCAATCATGAGCTACCCGCAGCTCTGCCCGGCCCGGCCTCGGTGACCTCATGTCGGTAGCTTGAAACCCGCCAGGCCGGGAGTCTTGACACCACAGCAATCTGTCAGTCAGTCCCCCGCCCCCCAGGCCGTTATTAAAGCTTTACCATGGCAACATTGATCCTGTGGTCGCAGAAGGAAACGTAGAGCATTTTAGTAAGAATTGTGTCTATTTAGGGCAATGGGAGGCACAGGTGCCCGGGACGTGATGGCTGGAGCCAAGCTGTGGGCCTGCCTTCTCCCTGCACGGTCACACTGTAGAAGGGAGCATGACGGGCTTGGGGCCTGGGGACCTGGGAGCTGGGGAAGGAGACAGAGGCAGCAAGAAGTGGGGAGGGAGGGAGGGGAATCACGTGGTGGACGGGGCGGAGGCTGTGCAGGGCGCTGAGCGGGTGCAGGGGAGATCCCGTCTGCTAGCTGTCTGGGAAAGAACTCATGGGGGCAGGGGACGGATGGGAAGGGGCACAGGCAGAGGCCTCGATGCTGTCGTGGATCCAGCGGCGTGAGAGGGAGGCCTGGGGTGCCGTGGCAACACAGGACCTGGAGCTCTGGAAGTCAAGCTCAGAGACGGGGCAGGGGGAGGGGTGGTAAGTAGACCTATGGTCACTCGCCCTTTCTTCCAAGACCAGCAGAGGAAGATGCACCTGCAAGGGGAAGGCGTCTTTCTCTTTCGCTTGGACCCTTCGTCAATGCAGCTGACAAGCACTTGCCCGCGAGAAAGCACAGGCTGGGCACAGCCCTGCTGCCGGGGTCGCGGAGCCTCACACCAAGCACAGAATTGCCATTTCTGGGGATGACATCTGTGTCCATTTGTCCCACATCATCAAATGAGCTGGGCACGCACACATGTGACCCAGCCAGTCGAGCCGTCTGTCCCCACCTTAACTACACGATCACTGTCACGCAGAATCATACACACGCGCTAACGCGGTTTTTACAGACACCAGGAAATTGGTGGCCACGCGTGTGAGAAAGGATACCAAACATAACTCGGGGTTTTCTCGGTACGGCTTCGCGACAAATTACATTACACACACACTCTGTGAGCTGCCTGAGTCCTCCCTGGAATGAAGCAAGTGTCTTTGTCTGGGTTCCTCTGAAAGTAGGAGTTTTTTGGGAAGATGGCTCCAGGAAGCACAGGTGGGGAGGGGGGAGACGCAGGGGGAAGGGGGAACAGCCACCAAAGGCACATTTGTGGGCAAGTCATCATGTGGGTGAGGGGGCACGGTCCCACGGGTCCCTCGGAGATCCCAGAGGATGCCCAGAATCGTCCTCTCCACGTGACCAGTGGGCTTGCCCCAGGTTTGCAGATGGCCCTGCACTTCCAGGGCGCACCTGCCTGCAGGGATGTCCCCGTGATGCTGGAAGGGAGCCCCAGCGAGGGAGCCGGGATGCTGTTCACCCCGTGCAGCTGCAGAGCTTGGGTGGGTCGGGGAAGGTTGGGGTGAGGCACCAACAGCATAACGCACAGGTTATATATATATATATATACATAAAAATGAAGCAACATGTCCGTGATCCTTGGAAACAAGCCCTGTGTTTCAGGAATGTGACCCAGCATCGACTCCCTCATTGCCACAGTAAAGGCCTTCCGGAACTCTCCTCTCACACTAACCTCCCTGGTAGGAGGCGGGCAGGTATGCCTCCAGCAGTGAACCGTACAAGCAGGAGCTCACCAGGCTGTCCAGGGAGGGGGATTCCCAGAGCAAAGGAAGAAGCAGCCCCCCGCATCGCCAGAGATGGAAACAATGCCCTCCACCAGGAAAAAGGACAACTCTATCTTAAAAAAACGAAGCAGCAACCTCTCCCTTCCCCGTCTCAGGTTGGGGGGCATGAAGCCTGGTTTCTGGGTCTTAGAGGGTGAGGACAGACTTCCAGCTAAACGAGGCAGGATCATCTGCGATCCCGGGACACCCCTACAATGACCACGAAGGGCGGAAAGGGATGAACCAGCACACGACCAACAAAGGACTCTGTCAAGTCGATAAGAGAAGACATCCGATAGAAAAACGGACGAAGTACCTGGGTAATCACGAAATGCGTCGTGCCCGTGCGCGTCCACACAATGGCGTGCTGTGCCGCGGTGAGAAGGAACCGGCCCAGCTCTTCAGGTCCCGCCTGGGTGACCCACACACCGCGACGCTGAGTGACGGAAGCCGGAGGCGGGGAGGCTCTGCGGAGTTCTGCGGCCACGCTCTCCCACCGAGGGCGACGTTCTCAGACGTGAAGCCGGAGGAATGGGGTGGGAGTCCGCTGGTTCTCCTGCCATCCTCGGGCTTTTAAAACTTTGTGCATCTCTCACCTTGGTAAAAATAAATTAATTTTTTAAGAAGACTCTGAAATCCACTCAGCGGGTCAACATCAAGGGCACCGTCTCTGTGCACCTACTGTGTTCAGGGGCATTGGCTCCTGCAGGTGAGGAGGACTTTAGACCTCTGCTTCCCGGAGCTTTGAGTCTGGGAAACTGCAGGCACTCACCCAGAGGAGCAGGCAGCAACGGAAACCACACGTCCAACAGCCCAGAGTGTCGGGCAGTCTGTCCTGGGCAAGGTGTCTTGCCTCCTGGGTCCTGCAGCTACTTGCTCAAGGCCCCGGGCGTCTCAGTGCTCACTGTTGACCGAATCTATGGAGAAAGGCCCCTCTGGTTCCAAATGGCCCCACCCACCCCGTCAGGACAATAGGCCATTAACTGTGGAATTTACAGTTCGAGGGGAAAACGGGCTGTCCAGCCCGTGGGTTTTGAGTCAGTTTCTTCCTCTCCTGCATGACCTGCTGCAGCTCTAAGGGCCAGGTGAAAATGTGGATCATAAATGACTCCAGGGTGTAAAGCACAAGCTCATGCTTCTGGAAGCAGGGATTTCTCGCTTGGCCCCCAGCATGGGGAGCCCTAGAATAAACAGGAAGGGGCCCAGAGACCAGGCTCTTTCCAGACCTGGCCACAAACGGCGTCTGCTCACAACCAAAGGACCCGGCCCCTTCTTCGGCTCTGAAGACAGGAAGCAAGAGGAACATCTGGTTTATAGCTCAAGGCCCCGCGGAGGCTTGTCTGCCACCGGCAAAGCGGGGCCTCTCTCTTCTACAGCTTCTTGGCAGCCTGGAACCCGACTACCGACTCCAACTACCAACAGTCACTCACGGCCACAATGAGCGCACAAGACAGAGTCATCCTCTGGCCAGAGCCGAGCCCTGTGCCGGCGGCCTCAGCTCCCCCACGGAGAAGGCAGGGGGATGGTCCCTGCAGAGGCTCCACGGGCCTTCCGGAAGCCCACACAGCCTGAAAGCATGAGGCCTGTCGGAGCTCAGAAATGCCAGATCTCAGGGCCTCGGTGTTTCTGCCGTGTGGAGATGACACCGAGGAGCTGGCCTTCTCCCCACCGTAGATTCTCCCCCCTCCCTTGGATCTCAGACCCCCTCGGAAGCCTGCATTTGCCTGCGGTTCTTGGAAGTCAAGCACTTGCTGACGTGTGTGGAGGGACGACGGGCATCTCCTCTGACCCGTTGGCCATTTGGGGCTCCCTGGGCTGGCGGGCATGGGTGTCCCCGGGGGCTCGCGGCCTGCAGCCGTGCACCCCCTGGCCACCATGGGGCACCCAGAGCTCCTCTTCCCCCCACCCCACCCCCGCCGTGCCTCCCCGAGGCACAAGATGAACGTGACCACGACATGGGCAGCACTCCCCAGGAACACAAATATGCCGTTAAAAACGTAACAACCGTCCACAACGTGTCAAAGCTCTGTGTCCATCGTGAAATCCGCCACAGCTGTATCTGTCAGAGAGCGTGAAAATCGCCACTTTTCATCCGAAGAGAAAATTGAGACGTTCGCTATCTCGTCAAGAGTTCTGAACTTCTTTCTACCGCCAACCCCAGGAAACTCAGGCACACCCTGGGTTCTGCACACAGACGCGTACACACAGCCCTGCACACCCTTGTGCTCGTCCCAGGCACGTGCCTCCACGGCATGAGCGATTGTGTGCAGCCCGTGCCCCCTCCATAGCACCCAGGACCCTCAGCAAAGGCCCCGTGGGCCTGAGGGCCACTGCCATGCTCCCCGTGACCGTGCAAGTGAGAGAGCTGGAGGCTTCCCGGAGGAGGGGACAGGGCTGGCGCTGGTGGGGGTGAGTCAGCACTGGCCTGACACAGTGGTGGGTGCTGGGGGCCCCGGGAGCCTGAGGGCCCGCTGGAGACCAAGGTCTGGTCCAAACGCAGCCCTAGAGACATTTGAGGAGTTCGCCTGAGGAAGGGGCGTTTTCAATCTCCAGTGTTGTTTCTGGTGTTGTCATTTTACTTGCCATAAATCCTAACCCACTCAAAATTACACAGGCATGTGCGAAGTTGTGATGTGAACGTGTGTTCACGTGTGTCCTGGGAGGACCACGGGCATGCACACACGCACACGCACTCACACGCGTACACACGCATGCACGCAGGCTCGGAGGGCTAGCATCTACCCAAGCTGGGCTTGGCTTCCTCCCATCCTACGGCAGGACACTGTGACCCAGGCAAACAGCTTTATTCTTCACGATGAGAATTTCCCGAAAGACCCATCCATCGACTGGTCAATGGGAAACATCCGCAGACAGTTCGCACACTGAGATCCTGGGCATCCTGTTCCCTGGCCCCTGCCTGCCACCCCATCCTAACCGAAGCCACCCTACACTGGAGGTCGGATTCTCAAGGGACTCCGACCTCGACGCCCCTCGGAGGTGCCTGCGAAGCTCTGGGGCGGGGCCCCCCCCTTCCAGGGCCGGACGCTCGCTCGCCTCCCCCACAGGTGCTGGTGGTGGTGACGTCCGGGGGTCTGGCTCCGACGCTCGCATGCAATCAGGGTGACCAGACTTGCATCTCAACAAGTGTCTTATTTTCTAATTGATCAATATTACTTTTTACATCATAAAACCACCTGGATAAACATTACTAATCCCCTAATGAAAATAAGAAAAACAGGGAGGCTGAGTTCCAGGAGCTGCTAAGAAGAGCAGGGCCGCTGTGGCCCCCAAGGAGGGAGGAGGGGGAGCCGGGGAACTGGCAGAAAGCAAGTCCCTCGATGCTGTGAAGGGAGAAAGTGCAGCCATTAGGAATCCCCGGACACAATCAGCACGTCAAGGGCCTGGCTCTGCCCTCTTTGCCCCAATCTCCTCCCCCGTCCTCTGTGTGGGTTTTCACTGCACCAAGCGGCCCCCAATGACAGCTACGTGTCGTGGTCACTGCAGCTGGCCCCCCGCAGTGCCGCCAGACACGGAGCTGGTGCCCGGACCGCGGGATCCTTCCTACCCTCCCCCCCCCCCAGGCACCAAGCCACAGATACTCGCTGAAGTGGGACCAACCCTGGGCACGGTGTGCCCGTGACATCTTGTCAGCCATCTGAGGGATCAGCCCTGGTTGATCTGTCACCATAGCAACTGGGAAGCTCTGGAAAAGCCAGCCTTATGCTATCTCCCGATATAAAGGCTCCGTCTCCCAAAAAGCAGAGGTGCCTCAGGCTAACCACGCAGGTCACGGCTTGCAGGGCACGGGGATGCCACCAGCCGACCGTGGCACCGGGGGCGAGCTCCCCAGCTGGGCCGCCCCCAGGATGCGGACGACACAGTGTCACTGGCGTCATGAGCAAGGAAAGTGCCCGGCTGTGGCCGGCCGTGGGGGACTCAGCATCACCGTCCAGGGCTGCTGGGCGTGGAGCGTCGCGTGCCCAACACGAACGTGACCCCCGCACCCTCACGTCCCGTTGGCCGTGACATTGTCAGTATCAGTAACGTCAGCATCTTTCCGCATCTGGGCATATGTACACCCTTCTTTTTGAAAGTCCCGCGGGCCCCCCCCCCGGGAGGCGGCGATACCACGGTGCATACCTGTCCCTGCCGGCCACACCGAGATGCCTCCGTCACCTCCCCACCCCCGTGGCTCACAGCGAGCCGGGCACGTTCTGTCCAGCACGTGTTTGCAGGGACGACGCAGGACAGACTCAGTAACGGGCCCACACCCGCACGATTCAGGTACACCCGTGGCCACACTGACCCCCCTAAAGGGACATCATGGTGGTGGGTAGAGTCCTGACAGAGAAGATGCCAAGAATGAAAGAGGACTTCACTGCCTCCACTCTGACCTGGGTCTGAACTTTCTAATTAATTTCTCGTTCCGTGAACCTACAAACTCGGGCTAAAGGCCCTGCAGGCAAAGCATCCCCTGCTGGGAAGTGACCCTCCCACTCATGCAGCAAGGACTGCCCTGAGCCAGCAAGACCCCGCCCATGATCAGCCTGACCTGCACTGCCCCCCTGCACCACCCGCCGACCTCCGTCCCACATTTTCCTGTCTTTGCAGCACTGGGGAAATAGTCTGGGAGATGGGGGCCTGCTGTCTTCCCCACATCGCCCTCACTGAACTAAATTACTTTCTTGTCTCACCTCCACTGTCTCTCTGCCTTTCGATGCTGTCAGCGTCGAGTGGCTAAACCCAGTCGGTTTGGGGCCCCTGGAGACCTGACTATAAGGCGCTGCAGTTGGAGGGAAGAGACGAGGCCGTGCGCTCTCGGGGAGACCCAGCGCAGCTGCGGAGACAGACCCTGGGCACCACCTCCCAGTGAGGAAGTTGTTCCAGGGGAAAAGCCCATGAGTGGAACTTCCGGCTTGTTTTCCCTAATGTGCTCCCTGGGGAAATGGTCTGGATGGGGGACAAGATGATTCTTGGGTAAAAATTCATGCGAAGGTCAAGTGGTAACCCCATAGGGACACATTCAGGAAATTCGCGGGAAGCTTTTGCAGCAGCCAGATCCCGGCGTTCTCCCTGCCTGCGTCCCGCGGCTGCTGCCTGAGTGAGGCCAGGCAGTGGTGGCCGGGGCCGTGGGTCCCTCGGAAGCTGTGGGGCCTCCAGGCCTGGGTTGGCAGAGTCCCCGCTACCCTGCCCTCTGCTCTAGGCCGTGCCCCGGCTCCGCGCCTCGTCCTCCCTTCTCTTGCTAAGTGTGAGCCAAGGAAAGCCAAGAAATGGAAGAACGGTGAAACCTTTGGAAGAGACCATGTCCACTGAGACTCTGACGTCTGGGGTATCGTCAGACGTGACACGGACTAAATCACTGCTGGGCATGTGGTCAAAGGAAACGCCCACGAAGACAAAAAGGCTGCTGGCATGAATCATTTCTCATAATCACGGTGTCTGCAGTTTCAGGGCCTGGAGCTAGTCCTCCCGAAACACACGTTTAATGGCCCCGCTCCCCATAAATGCTCACACCGGCTGGGAAGGCACCACTCCCATGAGACAGACAGTGAAAACCATCGCTGACCCGCCTGCTTGGAGCAGACCGGGCCGCGGGGAACTGCTTCCAGCCTGCACTGCCCCCACCCCGCACGGCACCTGCTATCCCTCCGTCCCCAGCTTCCCGCCAAGTGTTCCTACAAGCCAGCGGTTCCGGGCGCAGTACAGTAGGTGGCCAACGGAGGCTCACCACACTCCACGAATTTCAGGAGATTCTGGTTTTGCCCCCGACCCCCGCAGCCCCAAAGACTCTCCAGCCCCCTGGGTGCATCCTGGCTCTTTGCCGGCACTGTGGAGACTGTTCAAATGCTCATTATTTTAAAACAACCGGTGTTGGTTGGCAAGCATGCGGTGAAAGGGGAGCCCTCGTGCATGGTGGGCGGGAAAGCAAGCTGGGGCGGCCACTCTGCAAGACAGGACGGCGGTTCCTCAAAGTGTTAAAAAGAGAGCTACCCTGCGACCCCGTGGTTCCAGTTCTGGGTACTTACCCGAAGAAAAGGCAATGGCTGTCCGCAAGAGCTCTGTGCTCCCCGACGCCCACGGCAGCACCGCGCAGCAGGGACCGGTCGTCCAGCAGGGATGCGTGCCCGGAGGAGTATTCCTCAGCTGTAACAGGCCCGGGCAGACCTGGAGGTCAGTGTGCAAATGAAATGAGCCAGAGAAAGAAAGGCTGAGTGATCTCCCTCACAGGTAGGAGCGGGCACAGGAGGGCAGGGCGCTGGGGACGCGTCAGTCGCGGGGTCCACGGCGGCAGCTATGCAGGCACAGCGACCAGCGGCAGCCCCGTACTGAGCATGCTCGCCGCACGCACGTGGTAACCGGGCAGGGCGAAGGCAGGTCAGAGCTTGGCTCCAGCCATCACGTCCCTGATGCCTGTGGCTCCCGTCACTGCGCCCGACACCCTAAATTGAGACAGTTCTTACTAAAATGTTCTAAGTTTTAGAAATAAGCTAAAACAACGAGCTTGGGTGGTGGTTTCAGGGGCACAGGTGCGGAGTCCAGACATATGTGCCTCCAGGGCTCACTTCTATCCCTAAGATGCCCCGCTCCCACGGTCTAGGTAGCCAGGCAGATGTGGGTAAACAGAAGAGGCAGGGCCTTCACCTCCTGGGACTCAAGCCGCCTGTGAGCCCTGCCTGCTCAGCGGGGATGGGGGGGACGGGGAGGAGCCGGACGCCCAAGCCGGTCCATCCCGAGATCGGCCCGCAGTGCACCAAGCATGTCCGCTCTCAGGAGGTACACCTCTTGTGCTGGACTCTAGACAGGCCTCCAGGTGGGAGGTGGCCCAGGTGACCCTGCCTGAGCCCCCCTCTGCGTGGGGAAGCTTGGAAGTTAAGACCCCTTGGGGGGAGAGCCTGAGGACTTCCTGACGCATGCGGAGCCCCTGGCACCCCCACCCCCAGCCAGGGCATGCCTGGGCCCAGGTGAAATCAGCAGGGACCCCCTTGCCAGGCACAGAATTGTGCCAAACAGTACATGCCTGTTCTTCCATCCGGACGCTTCGGGGTCTGGATGCAGCGGTGGGTGACCCCAGTGAAGTCTAAGTCAGTGGTTCAAGCTCAGCTGCCCTTGGCTCTCTCGCAGGCCCTGCCTTCCCCAGAGAAGCTTCTAGATGCTGGGAGGGCAGGCTGAGGGTGGAGGCGGGGCGATGGGTCTGCTCTCTGGGCTCAGCCAGGCCCCTGTAATCCCCACAGCCCGAGATGAGGTCTCTGTGCAGCGGCCCTGGCAGCCCCCTGAGACGTAAGGTCCAAAGGCCCCCGGTCAGCAAGGGCAGCCACCTTACTTCCCAGCGATCCAGCTAGGACCCCTCGGGGCAGTGGCCAAGACCTGGGCTGCAGAGGCTGGAGCGTGGCCTCCATGACCCGCCACACACAGGTCAGGCCCTGGCTGTGCTGGACAGCTGGACAGCCAGGTGGACAATGCAGGGGGTGCTCCCTGTGTCTCTGTGTGTGTATATCTCTGTCTCTCTGTCTCTGTCTCTCTCTCCATCTTTCTCTGTCCCTCTGTCTCTGTGTGTCTCTCTGTCTGTGTCTCTCTGTTGGTCTCTGTCTCTGTCTCTCCACGTGGTCCCTCCTGTGGCTGCCCTCAGAATCTAGCTTGTCACGTGGAGACTATCCGAGCAGGTGTCCCAAGAGAAGCGGACTCAGTCGCGTGGCCCCCTGGTTGGGAGCCTCAGGAGACCCATGGTCCATGGAGCCCAACTGGGGAGTGGTGGGGTCCCCAGGAAGAGGTCAACCGTCCCAAAGCCCCACCGCCCGCGCCAGGACACAGCCACCTGACCAGATCCTCTCCCACCCACACGCGGCCTTGCAATCCTCAGGGCCCGCGGGCAGCTTCCGACCTCCTCTTCCATCTGGAGGTTTCGCCCTGCAGCTCCCCTCCACCTGCCCCGTCTGCTGACAAACACTGTTTACAGGATGAGGGATGAAAAACACATCAGTTCAGCTTGGCTGGAAAGGAATAAATATGTCTGTGTGAAGTAATGCCTACTCAGGCTGAAATCCTGTAGATATTTCCAAACAAGTGGTTCGGCCTGCAAGAAAGCCCATCTCGGAGGTGCTTTGACAGTAATGCATTTAGTGGGGTCACAGAAGAAACCGAGGTGCCGTGGCCTGACCTCCTGTTTCCATTCCCAACACAACGGCCTTTAACCCTCGTGCTGGCTGCCTCCTGGTTACAAAATAGCTACAGAGCTCCCGGCACGACACCAACATCCCAGACTGGAAGGAAAGGGCAGGGGAAGCCTGTGGAGTTTCCAGATGATTTTTATCTTTTATTTTTTTGCCTCACAGGGTCCCGTTCACCCCCTGGAACTATTAGTGGTTAAGGAAAGGGGGATCATTGCTGCAGCTACTTTAGACCAAAGGGGCGTGGGGCCCCTCTCTCTGAGAGCTCAAGGGCTCTCTGCCTGCTATATAAATGCAGAATTGGGTTCTTGGGGCGAGAAAAAAAGTGAGGACCACCGAGGAGGAGAAGGAACGTGTCTTCCACGAGTCTGGGCTGGGTGGTAAGGGTCCCAGATATCAGGCAGGGTCTATGTTTGGAGCCCCTAAGTAAGGTGAAATCTCGATTCTGTTTGGATTCGAGGAGGAGAGCACGAATACATGAGCAGGAAAGCCAGTGGTAACATCACGTGAGCCCCGCATCCCACACTTTCTCTTTGAAACAGAAGTGATCCAAGGAGTTCCTTCCCAGCCGCCCCCAGCAGAGTCCTGCTGGGGTCTCGATGGCCTCGCGGACCCTCCCCAGCAGGTAAGGCGAGGCCAGGCGCATACAGGCGGGGCCAGCCGCGGCTGCAGGGGCCCTGGCAGGGAACCCACCAGCTGCAAGGTCGCTGATAGCTGAGAGCGAGTAGCATTGGTGTCCAGAGCTGCTCAACACTGTGACGCACTGAGTCTGTGTCTGCTTGGCTTCCCTTCGGCCTCCAGTTTCATGTCCGTGGAGGCCGTGGGTTCCTCCGGGAGCTCTCAGCACAGTGACGTGCCTGCTACCCGCACGCCGAGGCCGGCAGAAGCAGCTCCTGTGTGTGGACACCCCTGCCCAGGAGAAGGGCACAGCCTCGAGAAAGCTCCCCAAGGTGGGGGTCAGCCTGCCCATGGGACTTCCAGCAAATCTGGGTCAGAGCCCTGCACAGAACTCAGACGCGACCCAGCCGTCAGCAGGGTTTCCCAGGCTCCCGCGCTTCCTCCACGGGAATTGTGAACTCTTCTCTGACCAAATACATTTGGGAAATGCCAGGAGCAGCCCCTCGGGCTTCAGCCCCAGCAGGGACAGACCTGGCTGGGACCCGGCAGCGGACGCCATGCGTGGACGTGTGTGTCAGAACTCGGGCCATCCGAGAAGCATCGGCCTCTTCCCTGGAGGGAAGCCCTTGTCTGGCCTATCAACCAGGACAAATGAAAATACATACCTTCCCCCCACCAAAGCCTCATATAAGAATTTTCAGAGCAGGGGCGCCTGGGTGGCTCAGTCGGTGAAGCGTCTGCCTTCGGCTCAGGTCGCGATCCAGGGGTCCTGGGATCGAGTCCCACACTGGGTTCCCTGCTCAGTGGGGAGTCCGCTTTTCCCTCTCTCTCTGACCCTCCCCCTGCTTGTGCACGCTCTCGCTCTCTCTCTCCCTCTCTCAAATAAATAAATAAATCTTAAAAAAAAAAAAAAAGAATATTCAGAGCAGCTTTACTATAAGAGCCAAGACCTGGAATCACCCCAATCCACCAGGTAAATGGGACACGTGTTCTGAGTGTCTAAAAACGTGCAGAGGGCAAGATGCTGAGCAGGACAGATAAATGCCGGAGAAGCCGCTGTGCCGCGGGGCTGTCCTGGGGCCAGGCCACAGGCTCCACCCGGCGGGCCACGGGACTGCCCACAGAGCCTCTCGGCTGTCTCAGAGGCTGGGATGCCCTGACATGCGTGTGTACACGAGTCTGGAAACCAGGCCCCAGATAACAAGCGTGCATTTCAGTAGGGACCTCCCAGGAGGATCGATTCCTGAGCAAGCCTGGGCCCCCAGGGCTGTGCTTCCCAAATCCAGGGCTCCTGGGAGACAGGTCCCGCTGGGGCCTCCTGTCCCCCCCGAGGCAGACTGGCAATCCTCCTTGGTCTTTTTCCAGGGGGTCCTACCCCTTGTTGCCTTACTTTGTTCTCTCTTCCATCCCCGAAAAGGCCAAAGCCTCTTAGTTACCTGATTCCAAGAAGGAACGGGGGTGAGTTCATGGCAGACATGCATGAAGTCCCCTGCAGAACCCAGGCGCTTTCCCTCGTCCACACGGGCTCCTAGGAGAGGAGAGAAGCCTCGAATGCAAAACAGACGGAAGGAGGGGGGTCCTCACGTCCCTCTGTCCAGCCTGTCCCTCTTCTGGCGTTCCTAGAACACCCATCACCCCAGATCCTTCTCAGACCCAGCAGAAACCTGCCTCCCTACAGAGAGAGGGTCAGACCCCAGCACAGACGCCTCTCTGTCCTGCACCGCTTTTGTGCCTCCAGGTTCAGCTGCGTGACACTTGCAGCCTATGAAGTGTTTGCTAAAAGTATTTGTGTTTGAAAAAAAGGGAGAGGGTTTGGATGAGAAGCTTCTTTGCTAAACATTTTTCTATTAGAGGGGAGACTATTTTGAGGTTGCAGGGTGGCATCCTGCCTGAGTCTCTCCGGTCGCGTCCGTGTCACTCACCACAGGCATCAGGAAAACAGCGATGTTGCTGAACGTGGCACTAGATGCCAAGCATCCCAACACGGCACCAAGGCCCAAAACCCCGTGGTCCATAGGAAGTGTGGCGGGAGTGCGTTCATTTCCCGTTCTGGGCTATACAGTTTCCCGAGTGCTCTTGGAATGTGACAGTTTGAACAGATTGTGGCAACAGATGGGGAAAAATCACCACCTGATTTTGGCGTGACGTGGAGAGATAGAATGTGATGGGCAATAATGAGAGAGGCCGTGTTCAGCCAGAAAAGGCCGTCTGCAAACGGCAAGGCTCGCTGACGGTCAAAGAGGCTCGAACCCCATGAAGGGCACCTTGCCACCTTCCACACCCTGGTCCCACTAACGTCCCCCAAAAGCCCCTGAGCTGCACATGTGAACCATTCCCACAAAGTTCAGAGCCTGTCCAAGAATGCAAGCGCTCCTCGGGGCGCACGGACCCTCAGCTCCGATCACAGAGCAGCACAGGAGACAGACCCCGGCCCCGAGACCTTGGGGGAGAGAGGGGGCCTGGCAGGGGCTCCCTGGGGGGAGGGGGGCTTCGCCTCACTGGCAGCCTTCGTCCTGCAGGTGGGTATTGGCTGTGTCCTCCTGCAATACTTTTTGCATGTTTTAAATACTTAGTGGTAAAATCCAAATATTTGCACACAGAGTTGACTCCAGCGTGTGGGGCCTGCACGTGCTCGGTGGAAGTGGTGTTTTTTGCTGTCATTACGCTTCTGCATTTAGGTGGCTGTCCTCTAACGCACATGTACGAACGCTCAGGCCACCTGAACCCTTGCAGACTCTCAGGAAAACCCTGGTTTGGGTGCTCGCGGGTCCCGAATCTGGACGGAGCTGAGAGGTGCCCAGGGCAGCGTGTGACCGAGGCATGGAGAGGGGTAACGCGTCTCTGGACTCGTAGGAACTTGGAGCCGAGACCCGTTTGTAAAGAATGATGGAGGGTAGCGGCCCCATAAGCAAAGCCCCAGCTTCACCTGGCAGGCAAATACCTTGGGTCACTAAGTAGTATTGGGTACATTTAATTTACTGAACTGTAAACACAACAGACCCGAGACCATCCACATTATGTCCAAATAAGAACATACAGAAACCGAGAAAATACACAGACGTATTCCTACGAAAATGAATTTAAACTCTCCAGGTGGTCACTTTGCTCTGGTGGGTTTGTGGGGCCGGCGAGGGGGCCGGCTGGGGAACTGGGTCAAGTGTAGGAACCACATGCCCTCCCTGTCTTCAGAGACCCCAAGAACAGGGGAGGGCAGGGGCCTGGAGGGGACAGGGTGTGCTTCCCACCCAGCCTGTGGGAGGCAGGCTGACCCCCCAAATTTGACCCCCGCCTCTGTCCCCCACCTCTGTCCCCAGGCAAATGCACAGCCACAGAGAAAAGACACAGAGGCGTGGCCAGCCCCTGCCCAAGCGCCCCACTGCGGGTTCCCGGCCACCAGTCAGGACGTCCAAGCTCACGCCCGCTGCTCAGCGTGAGCCCAGGGTGGTCGCCAGGGCATGCTTACTGCAGCAAGAGAGACACAAACAAATCACCCGGGAGGGAAGGAATGCAGAGGAGGTGAAGAAAATCACATAGAATTAAAAAACTCCTCCAAAAGGGAAATGAAGACCCTCAGAGAAAAGAGAGGAGAGTGTGTCTATGACACTAACACCAGATACAATGAAAGGCAAGAAGGGGCCCTTGGAGTGAAGCCTTAGGTCCCCAGAATGACAAGGGGCAGAGGAGTTCGAGGAGAACGCGGGAGAGGGCAGGTGACTGGGAGAACGGCGTCTGCGGGCAGCAGCCACAGAAGGAGGGGCGTCGGGGAGAGGAGCTCAGGAGAGGGGTGAACCATGAGGTCTGCCTGGAGAGAAAAGCGTGAGGAGAGCCCCCTGACCCAGCACCTGTCCCGAGACCTCCTAGAACCAGGGCCGGAGAGACCACCCTGACCAGTCCCAGTGGGGAACCGGACGACTGTCACCGCACGTCCAGCGAGTGTCCACCCCAATTCCACCCTGAGCACACCTCACAGGGCCTCGGGGTCCCCTGGGTGTGGGGTGCTCCCCCAAAACTAGGGAGTCAGCTAGGATGGGCAAGACGTGGGTCCACGGAACAGGGATCAAGCCGGGCAGAGGCAGTCTGGGGACAGGACGTCAGACGGCGGCCCAGGGCTGCCTGACCAGGAGCCAGGCGGGAGGAAGCATGTCTCCGGGAAGAAACAGGCTCACAGGTAAGGAATGGCCTCAAACTGGACGGAGAGAAAACCTCTGCTGGGTGGAGGCATGGGTTCTGGAGGAAGGGCATTAGAGAGTGCAGGAGACACAGGGGAAGCACAGCAAAGCTTCAGGGCAACCACGAACGGGGCTCCGCTGGAGGCGTGGGTGAGGGGCAGCAGCAGAGCCCACCTGTGCCCTGGCCTGGGGACATCTCTCTGCAGCCCCGTCCATGGCGCAGATGCCATTCCCGTCCCCGGGATGGTTCTGTCCGTCACCCACTCTGCAAGCGTGATGACTGCAGACCAGTGACCACATACATGCTCTTCCCATGTTCTGCTTTTATAGACGCCAACCTGAAAACGTCACGGAGGCACAAGTGACCCCCTGGCAGGTGGACAGGGTAAAGAGAAGATGAACGGGTAGGAGCGGAGGACAGGATGTCGAAGGATGCTTGTTTCTAATCTCACTCAGGGAAACCGCCAGGAGCGAGGGGAGAAGCACCCCATGAGCCCGGCATTGGACAAACAGCATGCATACTCCCTAAACTGTCGCGGGGGCCAGAGACATGGGCAGCTGGGTGCTAAGTCCTGTCTGGTGCAGAGACACCCTCAGGTCCCGTCTACGGCTGATGAACCAGGAAACAGAGCGCCTCCTGTTGGGCAGGCCTGGCTCCGAGAAGGGGCTTCTCCTGAGCTTGGAATGGGAGGCAGGGTGAGGAGTATTAAGTGTACCCTCAGCGTCGTTGGATTGAACCGTTTTTTCCCCTTGTGCACAGGATTTGGGGAGGAATGAAGCAGAGCTGGGTGCACACGCCAAAGGGGGAATTGCAGGGTAGAGTTTAAATCTGACAGTCCCACTTTTTAAAATAAGTAACAGACGGGGAGACAGAAATTGAGACCAGAGCTTGTAAAGGGTTCGTGGGTATTTACGTGCTTGTCTGAGGGGAAGCAGGGCCCGGAAAAGAAGGCACCAACGTGCTGGGATTGCACGTCCTGGAGGGTGGGGGGACGGAGGGCTGGCCGTTCCCGCTTTGTTTGCTGGTCAAGCGGCTGTGTGATCCCCCTAAAGCCCGTGCGGACGAGATCTGCGCGCCACGCACAGGCTTCCTGTTGGAAGTAAGGCTTCCCCTAGACTCTCCTTCCGCTTGTCCGCTTTACTCTCGTATTTCGCCTCCACAATAGAAAAACTCACCTTAATTTTGGTGGAAATTCCATCTTTGCAAACATACTGTCTTTCAAAATGACTTTGGCTCTGTGGAGTCAAACACCAGCCAAGTGCTTTGCAAGCGAGCGGGGAGGGCTAGAGCTCATGCAGGGGTCCTGGTCCCCGAGGGAAGCAGGCCGGGCCGGGCAGGAGGCGAGGCTGCAGTCTCACCGCGCCTGGACAGTGCCCCGACTCCGAAATACTTTGTTTCTGCTACCAGTTCCAGACTTTGGAGAGTGCCATCGTTCATCCAGGCTTCTCCATGGAAACTTCTCCCAGAACTGGATGGTCACAGGTAGGCCATTGTCATCAGCGGGCCTGTGCTGTCTTCATTCATCCCCCTCCCGCTGTGTGACTGCGCCGGGATGCCCTTGCGTCTGTGCCGTCGTGCCCCGGGAGGGTTCTTGATCTGAGGTGCCGCTGGAGCTGCTACGGGCATTCCAGCACCCGTCTCCTGGTGAACGTGGCCCCGACTTTGCTGCGTCTACCCCCAGGAGAGGGAAGGCCCGGTTCCAGAGCGTATGCCCGGCTACCTCTATCGGTGCTGCTAAACGTAATCCCAACACAGCTGCTCCATGCGCGCTCCCGCCAGCTGCCCCACGTGCTCGCCCCCGCGGGGTATTGTCCACTGTATGAGTCCAGTGGGTCAGTCGCTGTGCACGTACATCTAGGGTGATGCTATCACGCTGGCGCGTGTTCCTAACAGTGCCCTCGTGTCTCGTTCCCCCTTCCTCGATGCACTCATGGGTAGCTGGGCACCGTTGCTCGGCTAGCGACCACATGCCCGAGCGTTCCTGCAGCTCCCAGCGGCCCTGGGACCAAGTTCTGGTCAGCGCTGTGGGACAGCTGCTGTATGCTGCCCCACTGAGTCTGCGAGCATGGCCTTCCTCCCTGCAGGTGGAAGAAGGTGACGCTGGCCACGGTCTGCCTGTCTACCTCTGGCAGTGTTCTACAAGAAGTAAATAGATGGCTACCTTGGTTAAGCTGTTGTATTTTAGGTCTCCTTATTACGGCACAAAACCGTGCCTTCAAAGGAATGCACTGTGATTACACATTTGCCCTCTGGCTCTAATGCAGCGGGGACTCACGCTGGTCCTGTCTACTCAGGACCATCTGCTCCAGAGCGCGCTGCTCCCACCCAGCCCCAGGGCTCTGCGACAGGAGGGACCACACCCCGCCACAGGCATAGGCAGGTGGCCCAGGTCTGACCGGTCGGTGGTCCCTCCCCAGCCTGTTCAGGGTTAAAAGTTCATGGGTTGGGTGAGACCCCACCCAAGTCCTTCCATGAGACTCTCAGTAGGGCGAGAAAGAGTCTTTATTGTTCTTGTGGATTGTGGCAGGAGAGTGAAACCGGAGGTAATCAGAGACAGGGGCGGAGGAAGACCAGCCCCTGGATCTAGCTGTACCTGCAGCCCCTCTAGAGGTAAGTGAGCCAAGATTGTAGCTGAACTTCCATCACTTGCAACTGAGTCCCATCCCCTCCATTAATAATAAAATAAACACGTTTGGGAGCAATTTTATGTAAGCATTGTGCTAAGTGCTGGGGACCTGAGGTCCAGGGATGCACTTTAAAATAGTCGTTCGTAATCTGGGGAGACTTTGGAGGGCCCATCAGAAGGAATGGATAGGGAAAGGAGCAACCTTTTCACCCCCCACTAGCCTCTACCTGAAATTCGGCCTTTCCTTCAAGTGTCAGTGAGGCAACAGAGCTCAGCCCCGTCAGCAGGGCGTGTGACCTGCCCCCTGGCAGGAATCACAGATGCGCCTGCGTCTTAAAACCGGGCAGGTTGTTCCGCTTGCAAATTGCTGGTTATCAGACCCGCTGCTCCAGGGTGTTACTCAACATGTCAACAAAGGAGCAAATGGATCACAGTTTAACCGATTCTGATCACCCGAGTTCAGTATAACAAGCTTGCTTTCTAATCCTGCATTTTATTTTATACGTTTAAAACCATTATTCTGAAAAGAGGTTAATACAGGTCACTAAGCTCTAGAAGCTCAAAACGAAGATAAGACCGAAAAGGAGCACACCAGGAAACAAGGGTCGTGGCCCCTGGAGCAGGCTGTGGCCGACAGGTGCACAAGGTGACGAGGCCCAGGGAGGGGCACTCTGCCTGCCCCGGGAGCGTGGGTCCAGTTGGAGAAACGATGCGGGGCCCAGTCTGGGTGGTAAGTTATGCCTGATAAGCCTTGCCAGGAGGCACGGGCCAAGGGAAGTGTCGCGGCTCTGCAGATGGGGAGGTAGGCGTCCGTTGGGGGTCGGGAAGGCATTGCCGGTGCAGGTCAGCCGAGGACGCCAGCTCTGGGGAAGCTAATGGTCAGCTAGGGCAGCACGCCAGTGGTCTGTTCCGCTGTCCCCGACTTCCACTCTCCCCTGGTTCCAGCTGGGGGAGTGCTGGGCGGCTTCTGCCAGCCCTGCTCTCTGAAGGTTTACCCTGTGTGTGCATGACACAGGAAGGCCTGATCAACCAGGATGGGAGCCTGGGGACTTGGGAAAGAGCATGAAGACTAGATTATACTCCTTCACCAGAAGGAGTTTGTACTTAGTGGTCTGACAGCTAAAATACTGTGGGGCGCTGGGAACAATGGTGATGGCTCAGCAAGGCCTGCATTTATACCCTGCTGCCGAATGCAGCCTTCTAGAAAAGAGCCCTTCCATCCAGTGTGGTCCCAGGAGGGCTCTTCCTCTCCAGCTGAAGAGGGTGCTCTGATGATGACGTGCCCGGGGGAGATCCCCGAGGACCCCTCATTCCAGGGGGCTGCCGGGAGGTGGGCCTTGTCTGGGGTGGAGGACGGACAGTGAGAGATGGGGTGGCAGTCATGCACTTTGTGGTCACTTTCAAAAGACATTTGCCTAGAACTGGCAGCGGCACAGGCTCCCCAGACATTGCCTCGGCCCCCGAGGGCCTATTTCTGCAGGGGCTGCTGCTTGCCTTTGCCTGACGTTCCACGTGCTCAGGCCCGGGCTGGGGCTGCACCTGCTGGAGCCAGGTGAACGCCCTGCGATCCACCAGCTCTTCTAGAAAACACCTCCTTCCCTGCTCAAACACTCCCCGTGTGGCCGTCTTACAGCTGCTCCCGGCCAACTGCATGCATGGCTGCTGCCCCGGGGAGGCACAGAGGTAGAGAGGAGTGGGCGTCTGTCCTCATGCCCACGCCGGCGAGGGTGGAAGCCGAGCAGAGCCCGTGGCGCCTGAGCGGCCACACGGAGCCTCCCCCATGGTGGATTTAACATCACCCATGCGATCACGGTGCTCGCCCACTCCAGCACGGCGTCGGAGACACTCCGCATGACGCGTGACTTGTGAATCCAATCACGTCACATTTCTGGAGAAGCTCCAGGACAGACTGGTGGGTGAGCTGTCGCTGGTGTGTGTCCGATCAGCCCTGGGGCGGCCGGACGTGGGTCAGAGGTGACGCAAGATGGCCACCTTGAGCCCGGGCTCATCTGACTGCTCTCATGTCCGTGTTTGGAAACTGGCGACAAGAACAAAAAGACGAAATGGGTCACTTGGTGTGACCGGGGCGGGGCCGCTCCAGGGGCTGGGTGGAGGGAAGCGAGCGGCGCTCTCCCTGAATCCGCCTTTCCCTGTACGTGCACAAATGAGGAAACAGGCCGGACAGGCTTCAGGTGTAAGGCCCTGAGGCTCCAGGTCAGGGTGCTAACCAGTCTCTGGCTCGTGGGCCGCCCTCTGCCCCTCAGAGGAGTGGGATGGAGTGCAGCAGACAAATCTAGCAGCGGGGAGAGGCTCCTGAGGTCACCCGAAGCAGGCCCCTCCAGCAAGCTCCCGCGGTGGCCCCAGGACCTGTCTAGACACTGGCTCTGAAGGACACGCTCCTCCAGGGGCGGCGGCTCCTCGGGCAGCGGGTCTGCCAGAAAGCGCTCACAGGGAGCGGAAATCTACTCTCCAACCTAATTTCCACCCATCTGTCCTCCTTCTGCCCTTCATAACCCCACAGGGTAATCCTTCTTCCCGGACAGTTTTGCAAATATTTGGATTCCACCATCTTATGCTCCACACACATCCATTTTTCAGGCTGACGTCTCCTGATGTGTCGACCACTCTCCCAGGGACTGCTGGTGGATGTCCTTGGGCACCAAGCAAGGGCATCGTGTTCCAGAGGTGTCCAATGAGTCAGGAATACAGGGGGGGGCATCCCCCCCACCTCTGCAATGCTCACAATTCTGGATCCTGAGAGTGGGTCCCTGCTCCAGGGCATGGGATGCTGTGAAAACAGCCCTGCCCTAATCTCTTCGCACCAGGTTTTAATCCCAATGGGGTGGGGACCTAGATTCATGGCTCCTCCGACCAGAAGGAGCTTGGGAAGGACGTCTCCCCACTTTCCTGTATAGTCACCAGCACCGAACGGGCAGCACACAGCGCTGGGGAGCTACCCGCCATTCTCTTGTCAAAGCCCAGCCATGCTCGGAGCCCGGCCACCCTATCCTCACCTTGGGCAAGGGGGATGGCGCCCCCAAGGTCCTCTTGGAAGCATGGAAGTCAAGAGGAACTGGAGCCTCTGAGAGTCCAGGTCATGACCCGGCCAGCAGCACACAGAGGGAGAGGGGGTGAACCCCCACTTGCCCCTGCCTGCCCCCTCAGCACTAGCTTCACCTTCACCTTCTTAGCCTTTGCCAGCCCTTGTGGGTTCACAGGTCCTAATGCCCAGCTCCTGGGGCCCCAGCAAGGAAAGGCTAGAGGCCCGTGAAGGGGACTGAGGCTCGTGGGCTGTTATGGGTCATTTAGGGAAGTCTTCATTTTTAAACTCTCACTCTGGCTCTCAGCAGCATGGTCAGCAGGAGAGCAGTCCCGGGTACCCTCGGAGGGCGCTGTGGCCTAGGCGATGAGGGCCAGGCCCAGAGAGGGAGCCCCGAGGACTTCTGCACGGGGTACAATCCCCGCTGGCTCATGGGGAACTCTGTTCCTTTCTCTGGACAGCATCCCTCAGCAGGCCTGCTGGCCCAGCCAGACACCTTCCCAAGGTCACCTCTCCGTCCAGGGCCGAAGGGAGCAGTCTTGCGAGGGCACCCAGGGCCCCCCCAGGCCCTGCATTAGTACAAACATGTCACCAGGGGCCACACGGGGGAACTTTTTGCCAGTTGGTGTAGAAGACAGTGAACACTTGGCAAACACTTGGCACAGAGGCCCAGAAGGGCTTGGACAGACCTAGACTGGACGAGGTACCCACTCACCTCACTCTGGGAAAATGCAGGGGGTCTATTTGGAATGTTCTTGCCCAAAGTCAGATTTACCAAGAAGCAAAGAAGCAACCATCCTGGGAGCCCACATGGTCTGTCTACACATTTGTGCAGGACAGACTCCCAACAGAGCTGACGAGAGAGCCTGGGGGTGCAGGAGACTTTGGGGATTTGGGGGGCCTGGAAAGCGAGCGGTCAGGCCAGGCTCCCAGAAAGGGCAAGCTGGTCCATTAGCAGGTGATGAGGAAGGAGGGTAACTGGGCCCTTCATCGGAACCGGTGCTGGTCCCAGCAGAGGTCTGACCAAGGCAGGGGGCAGCCTCTGAGGCCCTGCAGGGAGAGGAGGAGAGAGGGAGGGAGGGGAGGCGGGAGGGGAGAGAGTAGTGGAGGAAGGTGAAGAAAGGGGAGGGCAAAGGGGAGGGAACGAGACGTGGGGGAGGAGGAGTCGGACGGGCAGTCGGGCAGGGAGGAGGAGGCGGCGGGAAGGGGAGGCGGGGAGCGGAGGAGGGGCCTGCGCACCGCCCCGCGCCCTCCCTCCCGCGCCGGCCTCCGCGCCCTCGCGCGCCGCAGCATCCCCGCGCCGCCGGGCCTCGCCGCCCCTCCGAGCCCGGCGCAAGCTGGCTCTGGCCCCCGCCCCGCCTGCCGCTGCTGCCGCCGCCGCCGCCATTCCTGCGCCCGCGCTCGCCGGGCCGGGCACTGCCGGGACGCGCGGCCAGGACGCGCCACGCCAGGTAAGGGCCGGCGGGCGGCGGGAGCGCGCGGGCCCGGCAGGTGCGCGGGGGCGGCCGGACGCTCCCGGAGACCCCGGGCCCCTAATAGCCCCCCCCCCCCGAAGCCTCCACCCCGCCAGACCGTCCCGGAGTCTCCGCCGCGGAGACCCCTGACTCCTCTCCGGACCCCCGGACCCTCCCGGAGTCCCCTGCTTGGACCCTCCCAGAGTCTCCGCCTGGGAGCCCCGGGGCCCCTCCCAGGACCTGCGGGACCCCTCCCCTCACGAGCAGCCTCCTGGCCCGGCGCGCAGGTGGCTCCGGGGGCGCAGGGCTCGCAGCCGTTCGGGGCTGCAAGCGGGGGCGGCGCTCATACCAGGCCCGCCGTGTCCCTGGCGGCTGGGCCCCTGCCGGCTCCGGCCGCTTTGGCCTGGCCGGGCTCCGCGGACTTCTATTTCGGTCCGGAGGCCGCGGCCCCCGTGCGCCTGACCGGAGGCGCGCACTCAGACAGGTGGGGCAGGTCAGGGCCCTGGCGGTGAGTGCTGCAGGCCTCGGCTTCCTTCAGGGTTTTAGCTGCGTGATTCCAGAACAGCCAAGGAGACTCAGTAGCCTTAGCTGGGGCTGCACCTGTTGCAGCCGCCTGGTGAGCGGCGGGGAGCTGAATCCACTGGGGGTTTGCCAGTGCACGCATGGAAGAGACAGTTGGGTGGTGGTCCTTCTCTTCGTCTGTCGGATTTAGTGTTGGGGTGGGGGGGTGCATGTGAGTCTGTAGGTGGGCAGTTCACGGAAAATGAGGCCTGTTGTCAAGGGCTGGGCCCTGCTTTCCAGCCCTGTGCCTCCCGAAGTTGTTCTGCTTTTGTTTTAAAGCCTCCTCTTACCTTGAACATAGCCAGGCCTGTGGGTGGCCAGGCCGCTGCAGCCCAGGCCGGACCTGGGGCTTGTGGCCAAGCAGCTGGCCCTCCTGTTCTGAATCTATTCGGGTCCACTAGGCGCCACGGAGCGGAAGTTTCCTTTGCAGGGGATGAAGTGACATCGTGGGCTGTCACCTCATATCTGCCCCAGGCCTGGGGCCAGCCTGCTGGCGGCCTGGGCACCGTTATTTGGGAGTGTTTACTGTGTCCCAGAAACAGGCTGCCTCAGCCAGTGCCGGGGCCAGGATTCTGGTGGAGATAATGCCCCAATTGTCACTTGAACGGTTGGTGTCTGTGCACATCGTCTGCAAAAATAGAAAAGAATAAAGCCAGCCTGCTCTGAGTACTCCAGGCACCGAGTGCTACCGGGGATAAAGCCTCAGGGAAGAGGGGATGGGGAGGGACTCACTGGCTGTCTCTGTGGCCCAGGACTGGCCCTCAGGGAGCCAGACCTTCACTTCAGGCCGGATGTGTCTGCAGTACAGCCGGCAGGTGAATGAAACGGAGGAGTAAGAGCTAATCGGTGACACTGAGAGGTAGCCCTAGTGGGTCCCTCCCTTGCAGGACCATGAGCTGGGGGTGGGGGCAGTGACTGACTCCCCATGATGGGCTTTGCCATCTGTTTGCCTCTGAAATAGTACTGTTGAGTTCCTCTGCCCACCCTCTGCCCAGACTAGCACATGTCTGTTGGGAAATGCAGTGTTTGCAGAGCCCCCTTCCCTGGTGACCAGGTGGCCTGCTGGCCTTGCTCAGGCCCTGGCGGGCAGTGCACGCACCCGAGCTGGGGTGTGGGGTGCAAGGCCGTGCTGCACAGCTGTCCAGTGACTCGGGGGTGGGGGGCGGGGAAGGAGGAGGCAGGGCGATGACCTTAATGACATCATTCACTTGAGATCCCCACCGTGTGGGTTATCTGAGGCAGATTTCATCTCGAGGGCCTTCCCCACACCAGCCAGGGATGTCTAGGCCAGTCTTGAGAGTGCACGCTAATGGCCGGTCTGGACCAGTGCATAGCAAAATCAATAACTCATCGCAAAGATCGTGGGTCCTCTGCCTCTCCCACACCCAGTGTGGACAGGCCGAGGCCTTCGGCTCCTCCCTCTGGGTCCCATATCTGGTAGTTGGGGAGGAACGGGCAGTGTTTCTCACACCGTGTCCTGACTGGTGAGTCTGGGGCAGGAGCCCCCAGGTCAGCAGCTGGAACCCTTGTCCCCAGGCATCCCCCTGCTTCTGTGGCAGGGGATTCACTTCCCGATTGTTCCATAATTTACAGTGACTTTCCTCTTCGTCTAAGAATTTGCTTGGTTGAAAGAACTGCTGGGAGGTGAGGTGGCGGGCAGTGGCTCTGAGGGCCCCCGGGCTCTTCCGGGAGTCGTTAACTGGCTGGACGATGAAGTTGGCCATGCAAAACCCTACAGATGAATTTGCTGTCCCCTGCTAGTCAGGGGTCGGCGCTGGGAGAAAGGCCGTCTTCGCAGTTCCCAGCTGGAGCAGTTTCTTCTCTCTGGACCTGTCACCATGGCAGAAGGGAGACTAGAAGAAGGAAAATGGCCGAACAGAAGTGATGGGGGCACCAGGGGTGAGGGGAGGGCGGGGAGGTCCTCTCTCTCTGGGTCTTGGGTTTGCCCTGGGCGTGGCAGGTGCAGCTGCCACAGCTCCCCCCACACCATGGGGCTGTGGCCGTCTGGGGACGTCTTGGGGTGTTGCCCGAGAGCAGGGCCGGTCAGGCAGGCTCCTTGGCACTGGAGCCGGAGCTCAGCTCGCAGTAATTTCCAGGCTGCCCGCTGTTGGTGGGGGTGACACAGGGAAGCCAGGATTTACTAGGAGGAAATATCTGCTGATTCGGGAGGGCGCGTAGTGGGCCTCGCCTGGAGCGGGGGTGGCGTTTGCCGGCACGACAATTAAGGTGATTTTGGGGCTGAGCAAATGGCCCATCCCAGTTCCTTGAATGGCTCACTTTCAGCTTGTCTGACCCTCCCCGAGCTCACAGATTTTTATTGGCAGTGCCGTGCCAGGGCCAGCTCCCTGCGCCTGCTGCCACTCCTGGGCTTTGAAGCAGCTCCGGGCGTCCGAGGTCTGGGTGCACCTCCCGTGGGATGGGGTCCCTTCTTCGGTCTAAAAGCCTCAGGTGCTGTCCACGAGAGTGCAGGCTACACCCTCTGCCTGGGTCACTTCTAAGCAGCAACCCGGGACAGCAGGCTCTGGACAAAATGTGGTCAGACCAGCACTTGATTTGACTCAAGAATCATTCCTTTAAAAAATTATGGTATTTATGAGACAGTTGGTATTTGTCGCGTGAGTGATGATTTTAAAAGAATGGTCGTATTCCTTACAAACAGTGCCGTGGTCGTGACGAAATGACCTTTACCTGTGAGCCGCGGTCATGGGAGTGTGTGCAGAGGAAGCCAGAGAGCATTTGGGGTCTGTTTCCGATCGGCGTGGTGGGAGGTGGGTGGGTGAGGAGGGGCGGCCTTGCCCGGGGTGGTCGGGTCTGGGGGAGAGTACCTCGGTAACCCTCGTTATTTGGTTCTGTCCACTTCCATTTATTTTCAAGATTCTCCATAATAAAAAGCAAATCGTAATCTAAGAACCGCACGTCCCCTCCCAAAACCACGCCAGAGGTCCTTCAGTTCATGACACAGTGCAGAGGTTTACTTCAAAAGAAGTGCCGACACATGAAGTGAAACCGCCACTTGGTCGTGGGGAACGTATAGAAGGAGCCGGTTTTCGTGTGCGTACATGTCAAAAGCAACCTGGACAGGCGCACAGTGTTTGTTGAACAGATAATGGTGGAGGGCCAGCTGTGGACAGCAGGAGCTGCTCCAGGCCCCAGGGCCCGGGGCTGGTGTGTGTGTGCGTGTGTGTGTGTGCGCGTGCGCGCCCATGTGGGTGTGTGTGCACATGTGTGCGTGCTGTGCATACGTGTGCGTGAGTGTGTGCCTGTGTGTTGGAGGAGGAAGTGTGCGTGTGTATTGGGGGAAGCACGAGGAACGGGATGGAAGAGGAAGGGGAACCTGTCTTTTTTCCCTTCTATTTGCTTCAGTTAGTTGCTTTTATGATGGAATTGTTTTTTCAGTCTAACAATTAATTTTTAAGAAGGGTGTCTCCATTAGGTAATATAATATCCTATTGTAAGTGTTCCAAGTTTCTAAATCTGAATTTGTTACAAATGGGACTTGGTTTGTAGAACTTCGTGTTTCTGTACAAGGTAACAAGGGATGACGTGGTTTACATGAGGCACTCGTGAGTCAGCGGTCACTGACCCTCGGAGTAAGTGCTCTGTGGGGCATGAAAAGACAGACATGGGTGCCTTGCCCTTGGCAGCCGGGGAGACCAGCCCAGAGCCTGAGCCTGGAGCGCCAGCCTGTCACCCAGTGATGCCAGAGCTCGGCAGAGGTCGTCTGTGCTGGCCTGGGGCCTGGGGTGGGGGGCCCTCAACTCAGACCCACCCCGGTCCTGGTTCAGGTGGAGAAGCACGTTCCCCTGCACAGCCCAGGAGCAAACACAAGCCTAGCCCAGGGCCTTCGTTGGCAGGTGCCCACGGCTGGCGGGTGTCCAGCCACTGTGGGCAGTTCCACTCATTTTCCGTGGTTGCCTTGTTTTTCTTTTCTTTTAGTAGAGGGTATGTTGAGTAACCTCCAGCCACACTAACTAAAAAGCATAGAAACGGTGAGTCTGCAAGGTGGAAAGCACAAATTGCCTGGGGTCCTAAGGGTTTTCCCCCCTGTTTTCTAGTGCAAGACATTCTAGGAGCCTTAGCAGCCAGAGTCGAATTTGCTTTGATCCCGCGTTCGGGTGGTGCTTGGCTCTGACCTGTGTGTGTGTGTAGGTGGGCGGCCCCGCCCACCCCTTCGGCGCCGGGACCACGTGTCTGCGGTGTGACCGAGGGAGGGGCCGCGGCGGGTGGCACTGCTCCGAGCCCGAGGGCCAGTTCGCCAGCCTGCGGGGCGAGCGCTGCCTGCCGTCGCCGGGGACGAGAGCGGGACCTCTCCCCTCGTTGGGCTCCCACGGGCGCCTCTCGCGTCCGTGCACTTAACAGAGGGCAGCTGTGTCCTGAGCGCCCACGGCAGCAGGAGGCCGAGCGCGGAAGGCCGAGCCCACGTGGCGCTCCCGCCAGGCTGAGGGAGAGGGCAGGCCGACCACAGGAAAGACGTCAGGTTATGTCCCCCGTGGGGCCATCGTGGGCTGTCTGGGATTGGAAATCAGGTGGGCAGCGGGCAGGAGGGCGGGCGGGGCGCTGGGGTCGGTCAGGTCCCCGTCCGTGGGGAACATGGCGCTCACAGGAGGTGCAGCAACCCAGGAGGCCAGGGGGACCCGAGATGAGGCTCAGGCCACCGGAGGGGCACAGCTGGCATCCTCCAAGGCGGGGCCGTCGCGGCCGAGCCGTTGTGGGGAGTCTGCAGGTCGCGCCCGTGAGCTCGGGCTGTCCGCGTGCAGCTGTGAGGAGCTTGTCGGGCCAGCGAGGCTGGGGTGTCAGCCCGCTGCTGGGGCAGAGCTGGAGCTTTTAGTTTGTGTTTTGTTTTGTTTGTTTTATTTTTATTTTGAGAGCGCGGGAGCGCGAGCACACAGGCGTGAGCAGGGAGGGGGAGGGGCGGGAGGCGGAGAGACTCCCAAGCAGACTGGGCGCTGAGTGGGGAGCCCAACATGGGGCTCAGCCTCACGACCCGGAGATCCTGACCTGAACTGAAACGTCAAATCAGACACTCAACCCGCTGCACCCCCCAGGCGCCCCCCAGGGAAGAAACTTTTAAAGCTGCCAGTCAGCACGGGACAGCCTGAGGTAGAGAGAGGAGAGGACACGCCAAGGGACCATGAGCGGTGGCCAGTGAGGCGGGAGGAAAGCTGCCCAGCCAGGGGGTCTCTTGCGGTGAGGGCTCAGAGCTGACCCCAGCAACCTGCAGGTCAGTGGTGACCTGAGGTGTCCTGGAGGAATTTCGGGGCCTGGGGGCGTGGTGGGCCGGGAGTTCGGGAGGCAGGGAGGGGGAGTGCTGCCCCTGTTTTGTGAGCTGGCCTTGTGGGAGGAGGGGGGCCGGTAAGTGGGGGAAGAGCTGGGGGGGCAGCCTGGGTGATGTTGGGGTTTTCATCCAGCTGTGGAGGCTGGTGACATCAGGTCTCTGAGCATGGGCAGGAGCTAACGGGTGGGCACTGGGGGGCCTGGAGAGCCATCCACGGGGCCCCTGGGCAGGGTGTGCTGCCGTCTTACTGTGCTGGGCAGGAGAGGGGAGAGGGGTGAGGGGCAGGTCCGCTGTGGGGCGGGTTTGGCCAGAAACTGAGGCTGGAAGTGGGGCCCCATCCTGGGGGCCATGTGGCCACAGGTGGACTGTGAACATTCCCACCGGGTGTGTCCTGGCGTCTCCTACAGGTGGGCCCAGCCACCAGCGAGGACCTGGGTCTTGTCTAGGACAGCGACTTGGTCCCAGGACACCTGACCGCTGGCTGAGAGCAGGTCTGTGAAGGCGTGGGCCCCCCGGAGCGCATGGGCAGTGCTCCCCAGACCCCCAGTGGGAAGCTCTGTGTTACCAGGCGGCCCCGGGGCTCTGCTGGCTGCGTGGGGGAAGGGCCGCCGGGTCAAGGCCCAGCCTGCGCCTGGACGAGCCCTGGGATGGACGGGGCGGCAGAGGTGGGGCGCTTGCCCAGAGAGGCAGCGCTTCCTTCACCAGTTTTAACGAGCTGTGATTTCTATGCAGCCACGGTCTTGTTTTCAGGGCGCGTGGGGTGTTTTGAGAAATGTGCGCAGCCACACTGCTGCCACCATAATGGTGACACAGGCCCGGCATCTGCGCTCCGCCCTGGGGTTGGACGTGCCACGCCCATGCAGCCATTCACCGGAGTGCCCAGAGGCTTGGCGTTCACAGCAGGGTTGCATGGGGGCGACCAAGACCCTTTGGCCTGTGAGCGTTCCCCAGATTCCCTCTTGCCCTTTGTACTCAGGCCCCTGCCCCGGCGATCTCTGATCTGTTGAGATTAGATTATGGTGGATGAGAGGTGATTCTTCGAGTTTCAAAAGGGAGGTGTGTTCACAGACTCCGTGTCCAGCCGCGCTGCTGTGTGTGCGAGAACTCCGTGTCTGTTGAGGGCTGACTTCTATTGGATGGTCGGGTGTCCCGGGGTTTATCGATTTACGCACCTGCTGGGGGATGTTTGCATTGCTTCCCGTTTGGTGTTGTTGGGAATAGAAGTGCCAGGGGCTCAACTCAACATGGGAGGATACGCAGCCAGTTAAACATGAGCAGACACGTCTCCAAGAAGACGCAGAAAGGACAGAGGAGCACGTGGTAGGATGCTCACCATCCTTAGTCACCAGGCAAGCGCAAAATCACGACGAGATACCACTTCCCACCTCTTCCCAGAAAGAGGGTTGGGGAGCACAGGAGGAATGAGAGCCTGGTGCCTTGCTGGCGGGAATGGGACATCGTGCAGCATGGAGAGTCCTTGAGGAGTTCGGTGTAGGATGGCCTGGGACCCAGCAGTTCCCCCGGGGTGTCCGCCCAGAAGAGCCGAAGACGGGCGTTCGAGCCAAATGCTGTGCAGGACTGTTCATAGACGCACGGCTGGCAACAGCCACGAGATGGGAACCACGCAGGCATCTGTCCATGAATGAATGGCCAGGTGGACGTGTCTCGCCACACCCGGATGAAACACTGGCACGCTACGTCATGGATGCCCCTGGGAAACATTGTGTTAAGTGAACAAAGACATAGATGAGGACATATTGTAGGATTCCATTTATGTGAAATGTCTGGAATAGGCACATCCTGTGGAGGCAGGAAGGAGTCAGGTCACCTGCGGCTGGGGGAGGGGATGGGTGAATTCATGCGAGCGGGGTTTCCTTTCGGGGCGAAGAAGGGGCTGTGGAGCTGCGTCCTGTCATGGTTGCACAGTGCTGGGAACGTGGTCTGTGTTACTAAATGGTACACTGTAACATGGTAAATGTTACCTTGTGTGTGCTTTACGATAAAAAGTGGTATAAAGCAGGGCGCCTGGCTGGCTCAGTCAGTTAAGCATCTGTCTTCAGCTCAGGTCCTGATCCCAGGGTCCTGGGATAGAGCCCCGCATCGGGCTCCTACTCAGCGGGGAGTCTGCTTCTCCCTCTGCCCCTGCCCCTGCTCATGCTCTCTCTCTCTCTCTCTCAAATAAATAAATCTTTTAAAAAAGATTTTTAAAAAAGGCAGTAAAACGTGTACATTCACGCGCACATCTTGGTGTAGATATGGGTTTTCTTCCCGGGTAGCTGCGAATGAGCGCGCCTGTAGGGTATGCAGTAAGTGTCTATTATTTACCTTTCTGGGAAACTGGCAGACTGTTTTCCACGGAGCTCGGCTCATTTCCCGTCCCGTGCTGACGTGTGAAAGGACGGTTTCCCAGCCTCGCTGACACTTGCTGTCACCATCTTTAATTTTAGCTCCTCTGATGTGTTACGGGCTGCATCTTCGGGCCTGTGGTGGAGCAGCTCTCCCCGGGTTTATGTGTAAATATTCTGTGAAGAACTTGTTCAGATCTTCTGCCCACGTTTGAATGGGGTTATCTTATATCTGGGTTCTGAGAGCACGTGTCCTGGATTCAGGTCCTTTGTCAGACTTGTGTATTGCAAAATGTTTTCCCCGTCTGTGGCTCGCTATTTATTTCATTAATGACATCTTTCGAAGGGCAGATGTTTTCGGTTCCGATTAAATCCCGTTTTATCTACTGTTTTTAGTAGTGTGTGCTTTTTGTGTCCTATTTACGAAATCTTTGCCTAAGGCCTATGGTTATGGCGGTTTTCTCCTGTGTTTTCTTCTGAAAACATTATGGTTTTATCCCTTAGGTTGAGCTCTGTTGTCCATTTTGAGTTCGTTTTTAACTGGAAAGTGCCAAGGATTAAGGTTCATTGTTTTCCACGTTGAATCGTCAGTTGTTCCAGTACTGTTGGTTTAAAGACGATCCTTCCTGTTGGATTCTCTTGGCATCGTATTTGGAAAGTACCCAAGCTTATCGGCGTGGCTCTGTTTCTGGACTTGATTCTGCCCCATTCTGGATTATTTCTCGTCGGCCCCCCACCCGCTGTGTCTCCTTGACTGTTGCCTTGTGAAAAGTCTTGAAGTTAGGTAGGGTGAGCCTCCCAATTGTGCTGTTTCTGAGATGTTTTGTCTAGTCTAGACCCTTTGCATTTCCATATGAATTTAAAATCTGCTCGTCAACTTCTATAAAAACACTAGCTTGGATTTTTGACTGAGATCGCATCAACTCCTTAAATCAATTTGGAGAGAATTGACGTCTTCACAGCGCTGAGGCTCTCAGCCAAGGAGCGTGGGCCATCCCTCCCTCTGCGTCCATCTGCCCCCACGTCTCCTAGCAGTGACTTGCAGAGGCCCGTGTATGGGTTCTATACGGGTTTATCAGATGTATTCATACATAGTTCGTGTTTTTGAATGGTATTATGGACGGGTTTCTTAAAGTTTTATTTTGCAGTTTATTGCAAGTGTTTGCAATTGATTTTTTTTATGGCTTGTTTATCCTGTGACCTTTCTAAGTTTACTTATTTGTTTGAGTAGCTTTTCCTGTAACCCCTTAAGACTTTGCACGTAGATAATCCTGACAGTTATGAGTAGGCCATTTACTTCTTCTTTCAAACTGGAATGCTATCTGTTTCTTTTTCCCTTTTTATTCTCTTGTCCGGGGCCTCAGTACAGTGTTTCACAGAAATGGTAAAAGTGGACATTCTTGCCTGTTTCCAGTCATAGGAAGAAAGAACTTAATGCTTTTTCATGAAATATGTTAGGTGAAGATTTTATCTGGATGCCTTTTAAGAAGGTGAGGGAGGTTTTTCATTCGCTGAGAGGTTTTATCATAAATGGATGTTGAATTTTGTCATAGACTTTTTCTGTGTTTGTGGAAATGATTGTATGGTTTTTCTTTTTTTTCATAAATATGGTGAATTATGTTGATTAATTTTTGCATGTTAGACAGCCTTCTGTGTGTTTCAAGGAATCTGTCCATTTCCTCTAAGTTGTCGAACGTGCTGGAATAAAGTTGTCCCGTCATAGTCTTTTGTTATACTTCTAAAGTCTGTCGGTTCTGCATGATGTTTCCTCTTTCATTCTGAGTCTGGAGTCTTACAGTGCCTGGCCCCCCAGCCACCCAGTCATCTCCGATCCCCGGGTGGGAGGGAGGGCACAGACTAGTGGTTTTGACAAGCTGCTCAGGTCATTCTAACCGGCGGGCGGACTTGAGAACCGTTGAGGTAGAGGAAGGAGGGATTGGTCTGTGCTTCCCGGTGTCCCAGCAGGTGTCCCAGAGCAGGAGAAGGCAGATCTGAGAGCCCAGCAGGATGTGGGGCCCTCAGTCTGAGTGCGGGTTCTGTCTGGAGAAGGCCAGCAGGCGGCAGCCTTGGCGGGGTGTTGGGCTCGGTGCAGGCCTCTGTGGGGCCCGCGGGTGTGGAGGCTGGAGGGTGCTCAGGACGTGCCTGACCCGGGAGTGCAGCAGAGCAGGGGACAAGGCCTGCTCTGCCGGGTGGCGGTTCGTGTTGTTAAGTCCGGTTTACTGATGAGTAGTCTGTCCACAGCAGAAGTCACCCCTGTAAGGTCCTGCCGTGTGAGCTCTTATGCACAGTCATGAAACCACCACTGAATCAGGATGTGGAAAATGTCCTTAACTCTGCAGACTTCCTTGTGCCCTCTGGAGTCAGATCCTTCTCCCCACCCCCAGCAACCACAGATCCATTTCCTGTCCCCATAGACTTTTCCAGAGCATCACGTAAGTGGAATCATATAGTTGGATTGTGCAGGCGTGGGACCAGTGGTCCCAGATCCAGGCGGAGGGTGACTCTGGCGCCTCTGACTGATGCCTCGGGAAGGCAGGGATGGACCCCGCGAGGCTGTTATGGGAAGGAATGACGTGGCTGTTTTTGCCAAATGCGTCTCTCCCTGTCTCGTGGAGTCCTGGCGACAGGTGAGGACTCAGTGAACAGAGAGATTTGGAAACTTTTTCATGGGGTCCCTCAGCCAGGAGGATGTGAGCCCAGGAGCTCTGAGCCGAGGCCTGCAGGAAGGCGTGCTTCCCTGGGCGGCATCTTGAGTGCACAAAGATGCACGTACCCTTGGCCCCTGTAGCTCAGCGTCTAGAAATGTATCTGCAGGAATCATGGGTCTAAAGAGGCATTTATTGGAAAGGGTGTTTGCCAGTGTTTGTAAGTAGAAAACCTGGATACAAGCTTGTATCTGGGGGAGGGTCAGAGATGAGGAGTCACAGGGAGGGGCAGCCGGTCTCCCGAAGTCACAGTACAGAGCGTGACTGTGGGAAGGGAAATCAACACAACACGGCAAACAGGACAGCCGCTCATTGACCGTGGGCACAGCGAGGGCCTGTGTTCACTCGGAAAGGAGTAAATGGTGCTTTCGAAAATACCCTGTCTTGGGGCGCCTGGGTGGCGCAGTCGTTAAGCGTCTGCCTTCGGCTCAGGGCGTGATCCCAGCGTTCCAGGATTGAGTCCCACATCGGGCTCCTCCGCTGGGAGCCTGCTTCTTCCTCTCCCACTCCCCTGCTGTGTTCCCTCTCTCGCTGGCTGTCTCTCTGTCAAATAAATAAATAAAATCTTAAAAAAAAAAAAAGAAAGAAAATACCCTGTCTGCACCCAGACCTCCCTAAAGCTTGGTTTTAAACTGGACACTGAATCCACGTGCGTCCCAGCCCACGTTTGCCAACAAGGGATCTTTTGCTGTCCTTGTTCCCTGACCTGCAGCCCTGGAGCCATGGGCGCGTGATGGGTGTCGACATGGCTCCCATGGGGGTCCTTGGTGCTTGCCTCCCGCGTCTGAGCTCTCTTGAGTACACGCGTGTGCACACACACACGTATGTCCCGAGAGCCCGGCCGACTTCTCCGAGGCCTCTCGTACCCGTGCCGTGCTTAACAAGCAGGTGGGTGTTTTACTGTCTGTTGTGCTTTTAAGTGGAAAACATGCCGTGGGAAGTGGGGTAGCCGCCTCGGCCCCTCCCATCCGGGTAAGGACCAGCTCCTGGAGCAGGAGTGTGTGGGGGCCGTGTGCACTCATGAGAGGTGGGCCCACGGGGCTGGCGGTGGGTGCAGGCTCTCCTCCTGCCTTGGCCTGTCACCTCAGCAGGGCCGGCCCCACCTGGTGGGCCGCGGGGTCAGCCGGCAGCGGCGGGGGGAGGTGGGGGTCGCGGGAGTACAGAATGAGAGGACAGTGAAAGATCCCTTGTTGGCAAATGTGGAGCTGGGATGCACGTGGACTTCAGTGTCCTGTGTAAAAACAAGCTTTAGGGAGGTTTTGGTGCATTTATAATATTTTCAAAAACATTTTTTATTAGAATATTAAAACTTCACTGCAGTCAGGAAGCCTGGCCGCTTTCTGACCCTGAGGCTGTCTCATAGGTAAGACGTGCATTTCGTACTGTGACCAGTGCGCATGGGTGTGTGCGAATGTGTGCACGCACACACATGCACACAGCACGCATGCACGTATGCACACAGTACTTGTGCACATATGCACACACACACACACACATACGTGCACACACGTGAGAAGACACACCCCTAAAGCCAAAGTTTTCCTCAACAGAGCACTCACCCCTAGCTACACACTTTTGGTATGTGTTCAATCACAGCTAATTTAAAAGCTGTTTCTACTCACCCCCCAGTTTGAAAAACACCCCCCTTGACGTCTGGCTCCGTGTGTGACTGCATAGATGTTTTAACAGTTTGGCAGGATGCAAGCTGTGTATTTCATACTCTCGTGCCTGGGACTTCCTCCTCCTCGGTTTCTCTCTGTCTGTGGCCAGGCATGAGGCAGGGCCTAGAGCACAAGGGGCTGCAGGCCACCGTGAAACCGCGTGCTCAAGAGCCACAGGGCTGGGAAACTGGGTCACGGCAGAGTCCCTGAGCTGAGCAGGCGGAACTGGACGGCTGGCATGTCTTTGAAACCCGAGGGAGTGGCTTGGGTTTCAAATGTGGGATCCTGCAAAGACTGCCGGCTCCCTCGGGCCTTCTGTGTGGGGCCCACAGTCCCCTGGCTCGGTGGACAAGACCACCCTGGGAATGTGATTTTTCAAATAGATTCTGAGGGCTGAGATCCTGGAGAGCGGCCTTCAGGGAAAGGCATGTCCCTGTCTCCTGCAGTGACCGTCTGAGACTCCCCGAGCCAGGGGCGTGGGCTTGCTGTGAGCAGGAGTGAGCGCTGTGTCCAGTGAGCACGTCTCGTTGTGCAGCGGGTGACCAGCTCTGCACTGTCACCCTGTTTCCTAAATGAGGGAGAACCACAAGGAACACTTCCTTCGTCCTGGTCAGAGAGGAGGCAGGGGCACACACTCCAGCATTCTCCCAGGTGAGACGCCGCGGACAGGAGGAGACGTTAGGGCCCGGGCTGTTTCCAGGCCCTTTCCAGCACTTACGCTGCAGACCCTGAACCAGACGGGAAACGCAGCTCCACTCACCGCCCACTGCCCCTGCCGGCCTCCCGTGACCACTGGGCAGCGCGAGGAGCAGGAGCCTGGCTCCTGGAACACAGACGCTGCCTCTGGAAGGGTGTCTGCCGGGGGCGTGGCCACGGCCCGAAGCTGCTGGCCGAGCGTGGGGTGCGTCCCTGGGGCATCGGAGCCGGACCGAGGCTGGTGAATGCCCTGCGGGTCTCTGCATTTCGGAGGTGCACCTGCCGGTCTGCTCAGAGCTGAAGGGGACGCGTCTCGGGGAGGAAACGGTGGCCGCAGCCTGCGGTGTCGTGGTCATCTTCGCCCACAGAGTGACCCATGTGTGACCTCATGCTGGGTGTCCTGTCCTGGGGCAGCAGCACACAGAAGCTGCCGGCAGACGGTCAGTTGCCTTGTGAGTGCCGTGGCAAGAGAGCACATTCGCATCGCTTCCACCAGCTGAGGCCCCCTGCCCACAGCCACCCCTGCCCACAGCCACCCATGCTGCTTCGTGGTGGGTCCCCTGCCCAGCTCGGGGGTGGCCTGTCGCCACTTCCTTTCCTGACTTGAAACGCAAGGGAAGGTCACGAGCAGCAGAGCAGCAGCAGAGACACCAGGTCTGTCCTAATCGCGCGCTCGCTCTCTCTCTCTCTCTGTCTTCCTTCCTTAGGGAGATGTTTGCACGCTTTAAAATAAGAGGCACACAGCTTGGCTTTGCTCAGCAACAGAATCCAGCCACTGCTGGCTTCATGAACCTGAGTGCCCTGTGCCCCTGAGCGTCCCGCTCCCCTGAGCTCTCCGTGCCCCTGAGCGCCCCGTGTCTCTGATCTCCCTGCGCCCCTGAGCGCCCCGTGTCTCTGATCTCCCTGCGCCCCTGAGCGCCCCGTGTCTCTGATCTCCTTGCGCCCCTGAGCACCCCGTGCCTCTGAGCACCCCGCACCCCTGAGCTCCCTGCACTCCTGAGCGCCACACTCCCAGCCGGTCTCCGCAGAGGGGCCGCCTGGCTGGGTTTCCCTTTGTGTGGCCTGGCTTCTGCAGTATGTGTAGCATTGCCCACCTCCCAGTCCTGCACCGTGCCATGGCATGTGTGTGCCAGTTTCCGTGTCTGCTGTGTGGCTGACTCAGTCTCCTCCCAGGCCGTTGAACTTCACCAACGTGGCTGGTGAAGGTGTGTGGGACTCAAGGACGGGTAAGAGACAGCTGAGAGCTGTGTGGGGAGAAAGTCTGTGGTTATGAATCCACCGAGATGCCATGTCTGTCCTCCCCATGGGGCAGGTGGCCTGGTGCCCACTTGGAGCCCAGAGCCCTGAGATGCCAAGTACGGGGCCAATGGCCCTGTGGCCACCATGCTGTGAGGAGGCCCAAGCCCCCAGATGGCCACACAGGCCCTGCAGCCAGCAGTCGTGGTCTCCGTGTGCTCCTTGCCAGGTCCTGACACGTCAGGGAACTGGCCTGCCCATAACTGCAGCCTTCAGGTCCCCCAGCCAGGGCTCCCGACATTGGAGCCGGAACATCGGGTCTCCTGGCCCACGGAACCGTGAGCATGGTGAATGCCGTAGTCCTGAGTCTGGGGTAGTTCGTTATGCCGTGTAGTGGCCGGAGAGAGGGTGGCAGCTTGGGGTGGGGCAGGTAGCCCAGGGCACGGGTGCTGGATGGAACCATGGAGTGTGACCCCAACAGGTACCAGGAACATGACTCCCTGCGTTCATTCCACACATCTCACGGTCTACGCAGCAGGGAGGCCTTCCTGCCATCCAGTAAACTGACAGGGAAGGAAGTGCGCTCACATCTCACGTGTGCGCATGCGTGACCCCCGGGCTGCCGTAACGAGGCATCAGGAACATGGTGGCTTTGAGAACAGGAATTGATGCTCTCCCAGTTCTGGGGCAGAAATCCAGAAACAAGGTGTGGGCAGGACCATGCTGTCTCCGAGGACCTCGGGGAGGGTCCTTCCTGCCTCTCGCAGCGTCTGGGAGCTCCAGACGTCCCTTGGCTTATGCCCGGTCTTCGTGAGCACCCTCAGACGGCCGCCCCTCTGTGCCTGGGTCTCTCCTCCATGTGTCTCTGGTGGGGACGCTTGTCCATAGATTCAGGGACCACGCAGATGACCCAGGATGATCTCGTCCTACCTCCATGATCGTGACCTGACTATATGTGCGAGGACCCTTTTTCCAACTGAGGTGGCGTGCACGGGCCGTGGGACCTGCTGCAGCACACGGAAGGCCAGGGAGCCGTGCGTGGGGCGGGGGGAGGCTGGTGGCTGGGCGGGGCGGGTGCCGGGGCTGGCAGGCCTTCACTTTCTCCAGGATGTATTTCAGAGAGGCTTTATCAGCAGGAAAATGGAAACCCGGCTGCCTCTGCGCTCGTGGGAAGTTATAGAGGGGAGAGCGCAGTGGAAACTCACCGCTTGGTGAAAAATTTTTCACTGACTCAGAGGGGAAACAGGAAAGGGCCTCCTGTCTTTTCATGTGAGTTTTTATCTCTGCCGGTGGGGCCTTTTCTTTTAAGTTGCGTTTCTACAAAAATGCTTGCCGAATCTTCAGTGTGAACAGGAAGTCAGATATGCTGACTAACTTTTCCTTTGTTTTAATGGTGTTTTTCTTACAAGGAGAATGAAGAAGAGGGCGCCTTCTCCTGGTGCCCCAGGGTGCGCCGTGGGCCGCTGCGTTTCTGAGCTCCGGTCTGGGCCTTTCCTCTCACCCGTGTGTGCGTACGGGCGCACCAGCCGGACTGCGGGTCGTTCCCCGGGGCTGTGGTCCTGCAGGGCCCAGCAACGTGCTTTTCCCCCAGTGCTGTGCCGTGACGCCACATGCGGCTCCGTGAGGACTGGGTGGCCCACGTCCCTCACCCCACGGTGGAAATTCGGGTGTTTCCCTGTCGAGGGCGTCCTTGACCACTTCTCTCGGTGTGTGTCTGTCCGTGAGTGAGTAGGGAAGCGTCTTCTGAGAAAGCACAGCCTGTTGGAAGGCAGTTCCCCCCTACGTGGTTGAACAGAGGGGGATGTCCTCTGATTAGAGACCAGCAGGGGGCATCGCCTGCTTCCTGTGGGCCCTCGGGGAGGTGGGGTCTCCCAGGTCCAGAGCCCCTCCAGTCCGCCACTCTCAGGCTTCGGCTGTGCCAGCCAGGCCCCCGGGAAGGGTGGGGCCCAGGAAAAGGAGTTGGAGGTGTGTGCTGTTGGCCATGTGTGTGCAGACGTGTGGACACATGTGTGCATGTGTGTTGCTGGAAAATAGTGCACAGCAGACCTCGAGGATTGCGTTCCAGAAGGCCTTCAAGGATTGAGGAGCGTCTGCCCATGGGGAGGCTTATGGAACTTGTTTTCCATCCGTCTTAATTGTACTTTTAGCCAAATGATGAAACTCATCCCCGGCGCCCCTCCACGCCTCTCACTTGTCTGGAAAGGTAAAGCGCGAGTGAGAATTCATCACGACGTCATACATGACACAGCGTGTCTTCCTGGGAGGCAGCCGGGCGCCCTGACCGCTCGCTCCACATGTGGAGTGGTGAGTCCCCGATCATTTGCACACGAGGCTTCCCCTGGATCCCTCCATGGGCCGCCGGGTGCTCACGGGATCCTCATCCTCTCTGCGAGGTTCTGCTCAGATGCGGGGTGGCCCGGGCCAGGTTGCAGCTCAGAAACTGTGTCCCATTGTCTCAGTCAGCGTTCTTCAGAGGAGGAGGACCGACGGGGGGGTGTGCGTGTGCACGCACATGCATGTACAGAGAAAGATGTATTTTCGGGGTTGGCTCTCATGATCGGGGTGGCTGGCAAGTCTGAAACCTGCAGGCCAGGCCTCCCGCATGCCTAGAGGCGGAATCCCCACTCCTCGGGGGTCTTTTCTGTACTGAGGCCTTCGGCTGATTAGCTGAGGCCCATGCACAGTGTCAAGGGTGATCTGCTTTACTCAGTGTCTCCTGGTTTAAATGTTAATGTCAGTCAAAAAATCCCTTCACAGAAGCCTCTGGAATGGGTTGACCAGATATTTGGCCTCTGTGTTTCAGCCAAATTGACACGTAAACTTAGCCACCGGGCCAATCAACGTCCCCACGTGCCTCAGCCCCGTGGCAGGATGCGGGTAACGTGTGAGCTTGCTCGCGGGGTATGAGGACGAGCGGTGACCTGCTCCCCCAGCAGGCAGGACTCGCAGCTCATCCCAAGACGCCATGGGGCCGGTGTTGGCCTGGAGGAACGTGACGTTTCGTGCATTCTGACGGTGCTGGGAGCTCGTGCAAGGGGAGCCCACACTCGCTGGCTGGGGCCTCCCCGGGCCAGAGCTTTGTTCCCGCCACCCCTAGTCCTGTGCACAGGCCTCAGGGCCTCCCTGGGCGCCTCTGGGGGCGAGTCTATCTGCCTCCCTCCAGAGCAGGCCTGACTTCCAGCTTGCACTTGGAGGACGTGCGTATTCGCCAAAAGCCTTGGTACTGTGCCTCCTGGTATCTTTTCTGGGAAAGGCCTTGGTGGGGGTCGAGGTCCTGCCATCCTGTCCCTGCCCTTTGAGTGCGGCCAGGGCTGGCCTCCTGGCCGCCTGGCACGCTCTTATCACGCCTCTCGGCCGTCTTGTTAAGTTGCTGATAAATAATCATGGCCAGACAGAGAAAAGCAGTGTGGTGCCCTGGGGCGGGCTCAGCCCACCGTTTGCGTGGGTTTGGAAACAACCCTCTCGGTGAAGACGTGGAGACAAGCAGAGAGCAGCGCCCCAGTGTTCCCCAAAACGATAAAGGGTATGGTTTCTCTCTCTCGTTTCCACCAGGTGTGGTGTTGGAGGTGAACAGAGGAATGGATGCACAGATGAGTGAGCGGGCCCGTCGCAGAGCTCGGAGGGGCTCAGTGGGGCAGGCAGATGTCAGGGCCGCGAGCCCGGGGTCCAACGACGACAGTGGACATCAATCCTCAGGGCCTGGTGCTCGGTGTGTGTCTTGTGGCTTCCCCGCCGGCTGAAGCTCAGAGAGGAGTGTCACCTGGAACCGGGGCCTCGGCTTCTCCTTGTTCCCGGGTGTGCGGGATCACGGCCTGAGCCCCACCTGCCCCAGGCCTCCGAGACCTCCTGGGAAGCCTCTGATCTCACTGTTTTAGAGAAACATGGCCTTTCCTGGTGACCTGGGCTGCAGCTCTGTTCATGGCTGCTCCGGTGTTCATGGGTCAGCTGGCCCCAGTCTTCCTGCAGGGCCCGTGGGGGGCTCTGCGGACGCCCTGAACCTGACCCTGCCTGCTGGGGTGGGGGGTGGTTGGAATGTGCCAGCGCTGGAGGACAGGGCCTAGTGGCGACAGCAGGTGTCCCAGCAGCACGGCAGCTCCAGGCCCGCAGCCAGGGTCTAATGCACCGGCTACTCCTCTCAGAAGTGCCTTCCGGAACGTTCCAGGGTGGCCTGGCAGGGCATCCGGGGCCTCCACAGCTGGGACAAACCTGAGACCTGACATCAGCCCCCTGTTTCACGGCAGAAAGGTTTGGCCAGAGGCAGTGGCAAATTAAGTAGAAATGCTTTCTGCGGTCTCCTCTTCGAGGGACGCAGGTCTGCGGCGGGGGGGGAGGGGGGAGACATGGGGAACAAGTCTGACGATTTTCCTTGCTTTCAGCCCCGCCCTCGGCCAGGGTGTTCTTGGAATCGTAAGGCTTGGAAGAGCTGATGCAGTGAACAGAGTCCTCAGACGCTGGTCCATGTGTTCTGACGCTTGGTCGGTGCCGGGAAGTTTAACAGGGAGCGGCCTGAGTACCGGGAAGGGGAGAGACCAAAGCAGTTTACGGGGAGTATTGGCTCTCTCGTCTGTGTGTGCGAGGGAAGACTGCTGCAGCTTAGGGATGTGGAGACGTTCAGACTGGTTTATATTTATCTGTGCAGTGTAATCTTTGTGACGTTCTTATTTGGATAAAAATGACAGTGATTTCTTGACTCCAGCGGCAACACAGAGTTTAAGGGGAGGTTAAATCCCGCGAAGTCCTTGCTGCACACACAGCCGGGTGAATGAGTCACATTGTGTTTATCTGTGCTGTTTGTGGGTGCCAGGTGTCTACAAGCCGCGATTTGCATTTGGACATCATTGGGGCTACGCTTCTTGGCAGCCGGTGGGGCGGCCAGAGGACTCGTGCCCAGAAGCTGGTGCCCGTGCGTCCACAGAGTGGCTGGGGATTTTCTAAATCGGGAGCCTGGACTGCGCCATACAGCTGCTGCCAAACCAGAAATGCTGCCTTGGGGACACGACCCCCTTCTCTCCCTGCCCCCTCCCCCGGGGGCCCCTCAAGGAGGAGAGCTGGAGGAGGGTCCCCCGTTCTGCCACTAACTGTTGCGCCTGGGGTCTCTGTAGCCGTCTGTCCAAATGAGGTTCCGGTTAAGGCTGTGCTCAGCCCAGGTCTGGCTAAAAATGCAGTGGTTCTTCAGACCGGGGATGGGTTCTGCTTGGCTTTGGGTGGCCTCTCGTGGGAAGCAAAGCATGCATGGGTCTGAAAGTCCGGAGGACTGGACAGAGTGACTGTCAGTCTCAGTTGGTTCCCGAGGACACTAGGAGCAGACCGTGTCCTGTGCATAGCTTGAATGGGGAAGGTCTGGCGCGACGTGGGCCAAACCCAATGGCGATGCGTCTTCCGGGCAAGCTGCAATTCACGTCTTTCCCCGCTTCCTTTTACAACTCGCCTGACGGTTTTATGTTTATACAAACAGGGTTTTGTAAACCTACTTTTCTGATAGAGAATAAAGGATTTTTATTGCAATAAAACACACGCAGCATAAACTTGGCCGTTCTGAGCGTTGTTAAGGGTACAGCTCAGTGGTATTAAGCACGCTCACACCGCCGTCCGTCCACAGGACTTTCTCAGCTTCCCAGAGGGAAAGTCTGTCCCCACTAAACACTAACCCCCCAGCCCTCCCCAGCCCCGGGTGCCCACCACCTCTCTACTCTCTCTGTCTCTGTGAGGTTGACCCTGCGGGGGATCCCAAATGGATGGAATTATAAAGTATTTGTCCTTCTGTGTCTAGCTAAAAATGAGGACATTGCAATCAAGGGTCGGTTGAGCGTCTGACTCTTGGTTTCTGCTCGGGTCACGACCTTGGGGTCGTGGGATCGAGCCCCACATCGGGGCTCCGTGCTCGGTGGGGAGCCTGCTTGATCGTTCTCTCTCTCCCTCTGCCCCTCCCCACCCCTCTCTCTTCCTCTCTAAAAAACCATTTCTGTCCTAATTTGTATGCAGGCGCACCTCATTTTGTCGCCCTCCCTTTACCGCTCTTTTTACAGACGGAGGGTGTGAGGTGCGCGTGTGTCGAGCGAGCAATCGGCGTCATTGTTCTGATAGCCTTTGCTGACCTCGGGTCTGTCTCTGTGTCACCTTTTGGGAATTCTCCCAGCATTTCAGCCCTCTTCTTTATCATGATATTTGCTACGTGGTCTGTGATCGGTGCTTCCGCCGTGCTGGACGCTCGGATGGTGGTTCGCAGGTGTTAGCAGTCAAGTGTTTGTAATCGAGGTACGTGTGTCGTGTTTCAGACACAGTGCTATCGTGCGGTTGATACACGACAGTGTAACGTAGACACGTGATTTTTACACGTACTGGGGAAGCTAAAAGATTCCTCTGACTCGCTCTGCTGAGATGCTCGCGCCATGTGGTGGTCTGGAGTCAAACGGGCCACGCTCCGCGGGACGCCTACCGTCCTTTCGTTCCTTTTTCTTTTTGTCTTAAATTAATGGTGAAATGACCTTCGGTGTTCAGTTCTATCATGAATTTTAGAACTTGTGTAGATTCATGTGGGCACCACCCCAGTCAGGACACAGAACAGTCCCGTCCCCCCAGACCTGCCCCGTACTCTCCCTTTGTATTCACTCATAACCACCATGGCTGCGGTCTTCTCGGTCCCTGAGCACCCCTCCCAGGAATGTCTGACAAGTGGTGCCGTGCGGTGGGTAGCCTACCGCGCAGGCTCCTTGCACCCGGCGTCCTGCCTGCGAGGCTGCGTGGTGGCCAGCAGGTGTGTTTGTGAAGTAGCCTTCCATCCGAGGCTTGAGCAGAGTCTGCATGACCATCGGTGTGTGGGCTCTCCTGTGAACGCATGGCTCCATGTCCTCGGGATGAATACTCGGGAGTGGCGTGGCCAGGTCATAGGGCAAGTGCATGTTTATTTTATCAGAAGCACCGAATGTCTCCTGGAGTGGCTGCAGCATCTCACGTCACAAGGGCATAGTTGTTCAGTACACAGACCCAGCAACTGTTTCAGTGGCTCTCCATCTTCACCCACACTTGGTGTCGTTAGTGATTGCTTTTTCACCCGACCTGGGGGTGGCGTGTCTCACTGTGGCTTTTTCACTTGCACCTTGCGGTGGCTGGTGACGTTGACCACCGTCCCACGTCCTTATTTGCCACCTGTACGTCCACTTTGACCAAGTGTCTGTTCGGGTCTTGTGCTCATATTTTAATTGGGTGGCTTGTTTTCTTCCCGTGGCGTTCTGAGAGTTTTCCACAATGTTCTTAATCCACATTCCTTGTCAGATACATGACTCGCAAGTATTTTCTGTTTGTAGTTTGTCTTTTAATTCGTGTAACAGGACCTTTTACAGAACAGACTATTCCCATCGCGACCAAGTGCCATTTATCAGTTTACTGTCGTTACAGAGCACGTGGAAATGGCTCGTTTTGTGCTATTGACCTTGTGTCCTGTGACTTCGCTAAACACTCTTGTTCTGAGAGGCTTTTTTTTAGAAGTTCCTTAGGTTTCTCAACGTAGGCAATGCTGCTGTCTCTGAAAAGGCCTGTTTCTTTCTTCCTTGCTAATCTGAATGCATTTTATGTATTTTTCTTGCTTGTTCTCGAGCCAGGCATCCAGCGCAGAGTCAGGAGTGGAGAGCGGGGACACCTACCTTGTCCCCGACTTCGGGGAGGGTGTTCAGTCTCCCAGCCCACGGTACCTTGCTGGCTGGGGGTTTCTCCGTAGATGCCTTTTGCCGGGTGTCGGAGGCCCTCACGTTGCTGAGAGGTTTTGTGGTGAATGAATATGGAGTTAATTCAGATGCTTTTCCTACACGAGTTGATACCCTCATGTGTCTTTTCTTCCGTGGACGGCCAACCTGCTGTATTACATTTAGTGATTTTCGCGTACCGAACCGGCCTTGCGTTTGGGGATAAACTCTGTTTGGCTGCAACGGATCTTTACATATGTCACCAGATTCCATTTACCAGTATTTTCGTGAGGATTTTGGGGTCTGTGTTCATAAGGGATATCGGTCTGCCATCTTCTTGTGCTGTTTTTGTCTGGTTTTTGCTATCAGAGTAATGCTGGCTTCTTTGAGGTTGGGAAACACTTTTTCTTTCCCTTCCGTTTTCTGGAAGAGATTGCGTAAGATTGGTGTGATTTCTTAAATGTTTAGTAGATTGTGCTGGTCAACGCATCTGGGTCTGGAGGTGTGTTTTTCAGGTTTTTAACTGTGAATTCAGATCCTTAGGTACTTAGGGTATTGTTTGGGGTGTCCGTTTCATCGTGGGTGAGTTTCGGTAGTCTGCGGTTGTGGAGAAATTGGGGCATCCCCTCCACGTCATTGGCTGGGGTGCTCAGAGTTTTCCCTGTCAGTGTGTCTCTGGGGTCTGTAGGGATCACACCTCCTTCTCCAGATCTGGGAACGTATCAGATCTTGTGTTTGAAATGCCGCCTCCGGGACGCGGTATCGTGGTTGCCGAAGGCATCGGCCAGTCTCCCTAAGTGGATTCCTGGGTTCTCTGGGTGTCCCTAGGGGGCAGCAAGCGAGATGCCATGGGGGCAGCGTTTGGTGCCCAAGGGCAGCAAGCCAAACCCTGCACCCCAGTGACCGTACATCTCCATGTGTTTGCAGGAGCACCAGGTTGCCGCCAGGGAGCCATTTCCCATGGGAGAGTCTCCCGACAGGGTGGGGGAGATTCTTCCCTGCTTCCTGATGCTCAGGGGGGCCGTTCTGGGTACTGTGTCTGCACTCCTGAGTAATGCCCACCCCTTCCAGCTACTCCCAATGAAGCCACAAGCTGGGTTGCTTTTTGAGCCCAAAATAAGTCCATATGGAGCTACTGTTTTTTTTTTTTTTAGAGGTTTTAGCAGAGATTGCTTGGTTGGTGTTTTTTTTTTTTTTTTAATTTTACTCATTTATTTGACAGATAGAGAGAGAGCACAAGCAGGGGGAGTGGCAGGCAGAGGCAGAGGGAGAAGCAGACTCTCCTTTGAGCAGGGAGCCCGATGCAGGACTCGATCCGGGGACCCTGGGATCATGACCTGAGCCGAAAGCAGACGCTTCACCACCTGAGCCACCCAGGCGCCCTTGTGTGGTGTTTACGTGGCAGGACCAGGAATGCAAGATATTCATCAGCATGTCCTCACACATACACCACGTCGTGAATCCTACTGTGGATGTTTCTAGAATATGATGAAAGCTGTGGATGTTGGCTCCTGTCTTAGTCCTTTCTCACTGCTGTAACAAAGCACCACAGACCCGTGGCTTCCAGACGACACATGCTTATTTCTCACCGTCCTGAGGCAGGAAGACCGAGACCAGGGTGCAGGCTGCCCCGGGCCCAGGCCTGCTTCCGCGTCACAAACCTCTTGCTGTGTCCTCGCGTGGAGGAGGGGGCGGGGGTGCCGGGGTCTTTCTAGAAGGGCACTAGTCCACTCACTGGGGCTCCACCCTGCTGACCCAGTCACCTCCCTAAGGCGCCGGCTCCTAACGCCATCACATGGGGGGTGGGATCCAGCGTGGCGTTGGGGGGACAGACATACAGACTGCAGACGCTGATCGTGTAACTCTTCCTAGGTGAGGGGAGAGGTCAGAGCTGTTTAGGAATTCTTAAAGCAAGATTAATTGTGCTCCGTTTAATTAAAAGATCTGTGTCACTCGGGGCTTTAGAACAGGGGAGGGGTTCATGAGCAATAGAAGGACAACGGGTTTTTGCAAATGCAGACCTAGTACAGGCACAGCGACGTGCTATCCCTCGGAGGCCCGGGTGCAGATCTGGGGTGCACAGTTTTCTGCATGATTTCGAGGCGTTGGGGTGACGAGACCCAGCATGGGGACCGCCCCAGCGGCTCGGTGTGGCTGCTGTTCGTCTCACTGATCCGTGGCGGCTCAGATGCAGGCTGAGTGTGTGCGGCATGGCTGGTGGGGAGTTCCAGGCGAGGTCCCTCCGGGCTCAGGGACAGCGCAGGCCTTGGGGGGCTGTGAGGGGCGTGGGGTGTGCTCCCTGCGCTCTTATCCTTGCAGCAGCTGATAAGACATGTAGCCTCTCTGGGTGTGATTTCCGGCCTTACTATAAAAGTAGCACATCTTTCCTGTAGGAGGTCCAGAAAGGAGGGAATTAGGGTCCGCTCCTTCACCGAGAGTGTGAGGGTGCATGCTCCTTTAGCGCCCACAGCCCTGCTGTCTCGGGGGCTGGATCGTGGGCACCAAATGCCTGCGAGCATGCTGCCTTGAGGGGCACCCACCTGGGAGATCGAGGTCATCCGCCAATGCCGAGGTCTCAGCACACGGGACTGGGAGGGCGTGAAGGGGCGTGGGGGGCACACTGTCCTAGGGAGGGGCTCCCGTGTCCATATCCACGTGTGGCCACCGGGACGGAGGCAGGTGAGGGCTGTAGGTAGGGGCCCCCTCGGGAGAGGAATAGCCACTGCTCTTCACGGAAATTTTATGGGGTTAACTCTGTGGATTAATAATGCAGTTTCTTCCCATGAGGTTGGTTACATTTTAGTCTTGTGTTCTGATTGCTTGTAAAAGAGTGACAGAAGCCTGTTCAGGTCATGCTTTGTGGAGCTCGTGGCTTGGAGCCTCTGGGTCGTACAGTGACGAGAGGGCCGGGGCCGTGGAGGTGGAATCCACATTCGTCCACATCATCCTGACACCCCACAAGGGGTCTTGGGCCTGGCTATCACCCCCTCCGCTTCCCACGAGGATGGAACTCACGGGGACACGCCCACCGTCCGGCCAGCCAGCAAACTGTGCACACGCCGACTGCAGTGACGGGCTGTCTGGCTGGCTCTGAGGAGTTAGGGTGTGCACAGACCAGCTCGGGCCTCGAGACAGACGTTCCCGAGCGTGTCCGCATGCCGAGGAAGCATGTGCCCTCTACACCTGACGCTGCATGTGTTCTGGACAGAAGGGACCTCTCTCATCCCTGGACGGCCTCTGTGACCGAGAGAACGGTCCACATTGTCGCATGGTCCACAGTGTCCGTGTGTCTGGGCAGGTGCACCTGCACTGGTGGGGTCGTTAGCAGCTCAGTGAATGTGTGTGTGTTCCCACAACAATGGTTTTACTCACACAAGGGGAGGCCTTCCCCGTGCCGTTCGGGTTCTTGCAAGCCCTGCAGAGAATCCTAGACTGGCAGGAAGAAAAGCCATTTCTAGAGGTGAATTGGCGTCACGGATCCTTATTTTGAAGGCTGTGTGAGCTCGGACCTGAGCCATCACCATGTTTTTTGTTTGAGGAAGGGGGATCTTTTCTTTTGTTCACACATTTAGCATTTTATGGGTCAGGTCCCCAGGTACATGCCCCAGGCAGCTGCGGGAGGGCCGACCCCCGGCTCCTTCGGCCCCCCACGCCCCTCCCCACCTCGTCCTGCACCATCACCTGGCCCGGGACCCCTTTCCTCCTGGGTCTCAACGCCTGCCCCTCCCTGCTTCGCACCTGGGACTTGGGAACGAGGCGCGTCGGAGCCCCTGGGGTTTGTCCGGTTTCGTACACGGCACATCGTTGATAGCCGCGCGGACAGCGCTCCTCGGCAGGGAAGCAAGTGCGTTCTGTCCGCCGGCCGCACCGTTGACTTGATCCCGTGGGAAGAGCCATGTTGTGTGTGTTGGGGGTTCGTTCCAGTATTCCTTTCCTGTGCGTGTTTTATGGAGTGAAATTCACATAACATAGAGCTGACCACGGGACGGTGAACGACGGGTAGCATTTAGGACATTCACGGTGTGCCGCAGCCACCCCCGGCGTCTGGCTCCAGGATGTTCCATCACCCAGGGAAGCCCCGTCCCCACGAGGCGGTCACCCCCCACCCCGTTCTCGGACTTCCCCTTTGAAGAGCTGTAACACCTCATTGGTTCCTCATGAGGAATGAGTGAAAAAGCAGTTTTAACCTGGTCATTTTTTTAAACGACCTTTTAACAACCATCCTGCCCTTGGCTGAGCCACAGTTTCCAGTGGGCCTGAGGCCCTGCGGCCTGCCCTCCCCCTCCATGGGATGCAGGGGCTGAGAATCAGGTCATGGGGTGCAGGGGAGCTCCCCACGTGGACTTTCCCAGTCTTGCCTCTTGTGTGGGAGCGAGTCCTGCTGGCCGGCGCTCTGCCCCCCAGGTGGGGGTGTGCTGGTTCACTTTCACGTGCACGGTGCCGTGTGGAGTGTGTGTGAGGTTGATAGCTGTAGACAGGGCTCCGTGCCAAGAGCAGAAATGTATCTGAAAAAAGCAAGAAATCCCATGGCGTTTAGAGTCCACGGCGGCACCGTAGTTGTGAGCGTCCGCTGAGCAGAGCAGGACCTCGCCTGCGGAACACGCTCGGCCCCCGTGGTGGTGGCCGGGACCTGGCCCCCTGCGCCCCCTGCGCCCCCTGCTCCCAGCAGACTGACAGATGAAGTGTGGTTTTGTCTGCAGCCTCCACCTCGTGAAGGCTGAACCTTGCAAGTGGGCTGAGTCATGGTCAGTCTGACTCATGGGCCCGCACACCAGGGGACCAGCAGGATTGAAGTGTGTCGTCGTGACGCTGGTTTTCCTGCTCCTGCAGCTGCGTGGGGATGGACCTGCCCCAGCCCCCCAAAACCAGCAGCGCCAAACGGGGAGTCATGACTGCCCAGAAAGAGAAAGCCCCCTCCCCGAGTGGCCCCACTGCATGGGCTTAACGTTCTGGGGGACGAGGCCTGTCTGAGGAGCGCGGGGGCGGCGGGAGCATCGGTTGGTGCTTCTGTGGACGGCACAGGCGGCCTTCAGTGCGAGGTGCTGCTGGCTTGTCACATCCGCTCTGCACCTTGCTGTCTGGGGGCATGAGGCTTAATGCAGTCTGTCGTCCTACAGAAAATTCCGTGTTGTAAAGAGAGCAGGGCTCGTATCATGTAGGTGTGCCACGAGGAAAACCGTCTCCACGTTGTGACGTAAGGGGAGAGCGTGGGGGACCACTTCCCAGCTTTGCGGGCATCCCTGTCGTCAATACCGTACGGCCAGGGACCCTCGCTTCTGCACCGTACCCGAGTGTTGGAGTGGAGGTAGTGAGACATCCCCGTGTCTGTACCGGCGAGAAGCTGAGTTTGCAGGACCTGCCACGTGGCTGCGATCGTCCCAGGTTCCGCAGAGACCGTCAGGTGGAGTGGGTCCACTCTCAGCATCTCAAGTGGCAATCGGGTCTCAGCCACAACCGACAACTTCCCGCCCGAACCAAACCAAGTTTCATCAGCTGCCCGGAGAGCCGGGTTGCTGAAACCCACCCCACCCTCGCTTTAATGCAACCCGTTAATCCACTGGCTACTGCAGAAACACAGCTCAGCCCCAGGGCTGCCCTGCCCGGGACTCCGGGTTAGGGACGTGGCGGACACCGCGGTTTCCTGCACGCGCTGCTCTCCAGGGGAAGGAGGAAGCCTGCGGGTCGTGCAGGTTTAACAGGTTTGTCTTGACGGCTTTGGTCATGTGTGGACATGTCTCAGGTGGGGTGGTGGGTGTCACCGTGGCCCCCTTGCTTTGTGGACGAGGTGCAGCTGCCCGATCCAGAAGGACATCCCCACAGTTTGCTGCCAGTCTGGTCCTTACTGTCCCCTCACAGACTTAATCCTCTTTCTGGGGACGTGGTGGTTTTATGCCCTTGGGGGTCTGCTGGGATGGGAACTTGGGCTGTGAATACCCCGTTTCTGTCCTTACCTGTAGCTATCTCAGGCCTCTGCAAGGTGCCACGTGGTCCTTGGCCATGTTGGTTCTAGAAAAGAATTCCCATTGACAGTGGGGAGCCCTGGGTGAGAGGCTCGTGCACACGTGACCCCCTGAGACAGATTCCCAGAAGCATGTCGTCTGTGGGATGTTTCAGTCACCCACTGTGTCCTCCCCAGGAAGCCTGTCCTCTTCCTGCACCGCCTGCTGGGGGAGGGCGCTCCTTGGTCCCGGGATCCCGGCCAGGCCTTCCCTGACCCCCGGAGGCCCAGGGAGCTCTCTACCGTGTCAGGAAACCCCCGCTGGCGTTACCTTTCACGTCGCAAATAGTTCGCCTGCAAAAGGCAAATTAAAAGGGAATGCTTAGGAAGATTTAAAAATATATTCTAGAAGCTTGTTCAAGTGGGGAAACAACTCATTTAAGGGATCAGCTTTTCCGGTTTAAAGTGCTTTGGAGGAAACTTTGCGACAGTGGGTTGTTCGTATGGGCACAGAGCAGATGTGTTTTTCCATCAGCCCTGCGTCCCATCCATCATAATGAGGGTCCGGGGAACACAGCCTGAACCCAGAAGGGCCTCTGCAAGGAGCTGACTGCAGGATCATGTGTCCCGCCCGTGACAGCAGGGACCAGGCCATCTGGGACGCCTTCTGGGAGGCCGGCTTCAAGGCTCGATGGTCGGGGTGCTGGGGGTGTCCACCTGGCGGCAGGCTTCCTTAGAGCCTGGGGCAGGAGGGGCAGAGAGGGTGTCCGTGGCTTCCCAGGACAGGGTTCATGTCTGTTTGCGGCGGATATAATTTTCTATCTCTCCTGCACTTTTTCTGTGAGACCCAAACTCGTACAGCCGGGACGTGCTGCCGGGAGGCCTTCCGTGCAGAAAGTGAGCTAAATCGAGCACCTTGGTCGTCTCGGTGTCGCCTGGTCGTTCACAGTCCCGTAGTCTTGCTGAGCTGTGGCGCGTGCCGCCTGGCTGCCAGGGAGGCCCTGGGGTCACGCAGCGGGGCGCCATCCGTGGGACGTGCCGTGTCTTGCGGAGCGGAGCGTGGGGCTACCGTGGACGTGCTTCAGCAGCGCTGAGAAGGTAGCTAATTACGTTCTCCAGGGTCAGGCGTCCCGGGAGGGTCTGTCTGGTCTGACTGCAGCCCTGGGAGGCCATCCCTGGCACAGTGACCCAGGACCACCCCCGAGGGCATCCAGGGTCCTGTGGCACTGATCTGACGGTGAATGGTCTGGACTTTTAGTCTCTGGAGACCACGCGAGGGAGTGAAGTTTCAAACTCGTTAATGTAAGCGCACACAGCTAACTTCACTCCTGACGCGGATCCGTGCGCGGCTGTCAGCCCCAAAGGACAACCCCAGGCCCGCGGTGCAGATTGTCTGCTGACGAGGTGTGTGTGCGGCTGTGGGTGCATCTTGCCGAGGTCGGAGCTCCACGGAGCCAGGACCGTGGTGGGCAGTGGGCTGCTGTGCAGGACGCCAGTCCTGTCGGGTCCGTTTGTGGTGACCGGAAGCTGCCACACCTTCAGCCACAGCTGGTCCTGCAACAGAGCCACATGTGGATGATGCCACTCACTCGTGCTTCACACCCCGGGGGCGCACAGTGGTCCATGGGTGCCTGGTCAGGGCCGTGGGTGCGGATACACCGGGTTCAGGAGGGACCGTAGACCATCCCGCGTGTGGCTCTGGTGGGTGCTTGTGATGTGCTTTGGATTTCTGTTAATGGAATATATTTTAAGAACTCAGGTCACCTGTTTGTTCTTATTCCTTCCTCGTGACTTGTGGGAACATCTGAACTGACACCGTGTGGCGTGCCTGGCATTTCTGTTGGAAGCGGGAGTCTGGAATGCTGCCGTGAGTTCCTGCGTCCGTCAGGTCGGCCGGGCTGGGGACGGGCCCGTGGCGCTCTGAGAACACGGTGAGACGGGCTGTAAGTGACGTGCTTCCGCGTTTCTGCAGCACTGACTAGTGGTGACCGGCCCCTATCAGAGACACGGGCTCAGTGCTCACATCGTGTCTCTGGCACGGGGACCCAGCGCTCGGCCTTGAGAGCACGCTCGGTCCCTGCAGGGACCCCGGCTCTCTGACAAGCCTCCATGTCCCTGTTTTCTGTGGATAAAGGAGCGTGCCGTGTGCCGGCAGCCTGGTCTGCCACTTGCAGGCGAATCCTGCACACGCCGGTTGGCGGGCCGCCTGCTCAGAAGTGATGGTGTCAGGAACCACAGGCTGCGTTCTGGAGGGAGGGGGGACTACCGGCTAACCCGGTCCTGCCCCCGGGCACACTGTGGCTTCAGCCTCCCGGGGTCCTGCTGACAGGCGCTGCCACGGGGGCCACTGCAAGGCCGTGCCGGAGTCCCGGGAAGAAACCCACAGGCGTGTCCACATCTGGCCGGGCTATTTATATCGCACAAAGGCCCATTTTTCTCTGACGGAGCGGGCATGTGGCAGGGCTGTCATGCACACGGTGAAGCCAGTGAACCGAGCCTTTCATTACACAGCTTGCTGGTGTGTCTGACACGTTCTTCTCCACGTGCCCCGGCCTTGGGGGTTCACATCTGCCCTGCTGCCGGCGAGCAAGCCCGTGCACTGGGCGCGGTGTTGGGATGGCGTGGCTGGCCCGGGGCGGCAAGCCCCAGCTCCCCCAGCTCCCCCACCACCCCCAGCGGAGGACCAGCCCCTGCAGACCCCATCTCTGCGCTGAACTCCCGTGCTGGGCACCAGGGTCTCCACGCGGAGAAAGCGCTCTGGTGTTGGGGAGGACGGAGCATAAGTGGGATCAGTAAGTTGCTCAGGAGAAATGAGATGGTCCCGGGTACACAGGGGGGAAATCTGGTGGAGAGGGGGCACCGGGAGGGAGGGCCTCGCTGAGAAGGGCGGCTGGGGAAGGGAAGACAGGGTGGCACATTCCAGGCAGAGGGGACAGCAGCCGCAAAGGCCCTGAGGCAGGAGTGCGCCTTCTGTGTTCAGGGTCCCTGGGGGGCCTGGGAACTTCTTGGCACTGGGGATGCTGGGACGGGAGCCCTGGAGCCAAGGGTTTGGGTAGGCCCACAGGCTTCTGGGGAAACGGAGCACAGCGGGATGCAGGGAGCACCCCTAGGAGGCTGTGAGGTGGTCTGGAGAGGGGGTGGTGCACAGGCCCGGGTGCAGGAGCCAGGATGGGGGGATGGCCCGACCGGCCTTCACTTGGAGCAGAGTTGAGGGGACTTGCTGACACGTTGAGTCTGGGGTGAGTGGGGGTCGAGGATGCTGCAAAGTTTGGCTGAGCATCTGGAAAGATGGAGGGTCCCATATGGGCCAGCTCCCCCAGGCCTCCAGGAGGCAGGGAGGCAGGCCTGGGGATAGGTGAAGTTGGAAGGGGTGGATGGGCTGGGGCCCTAACCCTGGAGCTGGGGAGATGTCTGCGGACCAGCCGAGGGGTATCCCAGAGGGTGGGCTGCTTGCCTGGGAAAGAGCCCCGTTCATTTGTCCGCCGTGTGAAGCAGACTGTGTGGGACTCCGATGGGCTGGCCCTCAGGGAGCCTCCATCACTACTGCAGGGACAAAGGCTGTGGTGCAGGAAGGTGGGGAGGGGTCTCAGCAGGTGCTTGTGCAGGGGGGAAGGGGTGTGGCTGCTGTGGGGCACAAGCCCTCCAGTGCACCCCTGTGGAGCTCTGGGTGCTGAGGCACCTGGGAGTGGGACTGGGAGTGTGGGCGAGGCAGAGCCCACCATGGGGAGCCCTGGCCGGCGTTAGGGCTACGCGTAGCCTCCATGGTTTGGGAGCAGGAGTGGTTTTAGGAAGGAGGTTCCTCCTTCCTCCTGTGCAAACCTCCTACACCGACACGCATGTCTGGGAGTGTCTCCAGGGAAAGGCATGACTACCTAGGGTCGTGGACGGCCCCCACCTCTGAGTCCGGTGGGACGCTCATTTTTGCAAGCACACAGTGGCCAATGTTTGCCCGGTGCCTCACTGTAAACCGAGAGAGGCCAGGGTGCATTCGTTACAGAGAGGAGACGGTCGTCCTGGCCACATTTAGGGAGTGGGGTGGGGGAGGCGGTGATTCCTGACTGGTCTGGCTTCCCTTATGAGCTTGGACCAGGTCCCACTTGGAGCCACTCGCCCAGGCTGTAGGATTGGTTCTGTGGTCCCTGAACAATCCAGCCTCGGTCCCTGGAACTTTGAGTGCTGCCTTGTCTGGAAACAGTCTGTGCCCGTGCAATTCAGTTCAGGATGTTGACGTGAGAGGTGATCATGGGTTACCTGGTGGGCCCTAAAGGCCATCACAGTGACCTTCCGAGAGGCAGGCAGGGGTCAGGGGGCTGGAAGACAAGAGGAAAAAGTGATGCGAAGATAGAACTTAAGAGTTGTGTGTGGACGGTGGCAGCTCAGCGGCCTGCCGGCACCCAGATACCTGGCTCAGCAGGATTCTGGGCATGTCTGTGAGGGTGTCTCTGGACGAGATTTGTGTTCAGATCAGAGGACCAAGTAAAGCAGCTGAGGTCCTGGGTGAGGGTGGGCCTTGTCTAATCAGTGGAAGGCTTGAACGGAGCGGAAAGGCAGAGTAAGGGAAATTTCCTGCTCTGCCAGGCTGCGGTGAGCTGAGTCATGGTCTTCTCCCACTTTCAGATCCGGCTGGAGCTGGGACTAGCACCATCCTCTCTCCTAGGTCTCCAGCTTCCCCCCTGCACATGCCAGGGCTTTCCAGCCTGCAGGATTGCAGGGTCTGATTTATTGTAATAAATCCGTTAAATGTGTGCACCCTGTTGATTCTGTGGCCCCGGGGACCCTGACTAATGCAGTGGCCACACATTAAGGGAAGCTGGGAGCCACCAGAAGCTGGACGAGGCAGGGGAGGGTCCTGCCCCAGAGCCTCCGGAAGGGACGCGCCCCTGCTGACGCGGTCATTTCAGCCCGGTGAAACCAATGTTAGACGCGCAGCCTCCAGAACGGAGAGAATAGATTTCTGTTGTTCTCGGCCACCCAGCCTGTGGTCATTTGTTAAAGCTACCGCAGGAGAAGAATACACAGCCAGTATAAACAGTGCTGCCCTAAATACCGTGGCCACTCGCACGGGCCTGTGATTCAGTGCGTGGATTTCAGGGAGTGGTCATGCTGGGTCAGGGCGTGGGTCTCTTTGTTCTGCAGACCGTGCAAGATCCGTTGGCGAGAGAATCCAGCAGTGGGTCTCTCCCCCCGAGGACGTGCGCCTACCCTGACGGCGGCGTGCTTTCTCAGCCGTGGGCACGAGGGGCTTCCTGTCCTCGTCCGTCTGCGCGGGGCAGAGCGGCAGGACGCGTGTCCCCCTGCGTGCTGGCGAGTTCGGGTCTTTGCTCACAGACAGAGAACTGTCGTGTTCTCGCGGAGTGCTCCTCCCTCGCGCATGTGCAGGGGTGCTTTGTGACGGGCGTGGATGGTCCTCTGCCTTGAAGATCCTGACTCCCCCGTTCTGCTGTCCGCTGCTTACTTGGTCAGGATTAGGTCATTGTGCAGCTGAATGTGTCTCTCTGTCTTTTGTGCCTTCTGCTGCCGGTGTCTGTCAGGAAGATCACACGGGCTGTCTCTTGGTTGCCTGGAGGGGGTTCTCTCATTCTGTGTTCTTGGACCCAGCTCTCGAGCACATCGAGAATGCATTTGCGTAATGTGGAATAAGACTGAGGGCGGGGGAGTCCAATATTATGCCCTTGCAGTGGGCCAGCACTAGTAACTCAGTGATCCCCCCTCAACCGGGGAGCGGAGCCTCCAGTGTGCGAGGTATCCTGGGCTCATGTGCGTTGTTCCCTTTGGGGGTGCTCACTCCCGTCCCCCTGGCCTGTGTGCCTGTGAGGCACCAATGTCTCATTGGTAGCAGCTGTGCGGTGTGTGTCCACGGCGAGTGCAGGAGCCCCGGCCCCCGCACTGTGCTCTGTGACCCCAGGAGACGTTACGGCAGCAGTTCTGTGTGCGCACGTAGGACCGCGTGTGCACGTGGGCATGTTCTCACAGCCTCTGGGCAGAGGACAGTGTGGGCGGACGCAGGATAGCTGTGCTGCTAGGGGCAGCAAGGAGGACGGTCTTGTGTGGGTGGGAGGGAGAGCCAGGCAGAAAGGGACACACAGACAATCACGTTGTGTCGGTGACCCTCGGTGCAGAGTTTTAAAAGCTGATTTAGTAAGTGAAGTAGGTAGTATGTGAGGATAAGGCACCAAACGGGGTTATCGCGGGGGCGTGACGAGGCAGCACAAACCACGGGCTCTGCCGCTGTGTCGGGGACGTGCCACGGCATGGTTTCCTCTGGGCACGGGTGCTCTTGGTTTGTGCACGGTGGGTGCGTGTGCACGGTGGGTGTGTGTGCGCGGTGGGGGTGCGTGTGCACGGTAGGTGGGTGTGTGTGCGTAGTGGGGGCACATGTGTGCACGGTAGGTGGGTGTGTGTGCACGGTGGGTGTGTGTGCACGGTGGGTGTGTGTGCTACGTGTCTGACTTCAGCTGCTGGAAACTCACACCCAGGCACTGACTCAGGCCCTCTGAGCAACGGTCCTCTGTGTCCCCAGATGCCTTCAGTGTCCCCCAGACAGCCTTTGTGTTCTCCAAACACCGTCTGTGCCTGGGTCCTGCGGTGCCGCCCAAGCTGGGCAGCCCCACCCGTGCCGGGAGCCTGGTGAAGTCAGGGCCCTCACTTACCCTCTCGTGACCCTGGCCCTGCCCGCGGAGCAGGTGGAGGTGTGCCTGGGGCTTCACACGCTGCACCCCACACGGGACTGACAACTAGCAGACTCACACGAGGAAGCCTCAGCAGGGGTGGGGCGGGGTGGGTGTGGGCACTGCAGGCTGGGGCTGTCTACCCCACACAGGTCCTCCTTGGTAGCTGCTGGTGGCCCAGCCTGCTTTGCAGCCAGCAGGCGTGGGTGGGTGGGGTCCAGGGAACACATTGTAAGACAGGCTCATCTCTTTCCCAAATACCGGTGTGACCGGAGTCTCCACAGGAAAAGGCTGCAGTATATATACTCCGAGGTCAGCGGGAAGTGACCTGGGAGCTTCCCCATGGGAGAAAGACGGGGAGCTGGCCCTGTGGGCAGGATGGGAGCAGGACCCCTGGGGGGGGAGGGGAGGATGGGGAGCAGGTCTCATGGGCAGGATGGGGAGCAGGACCCCTGGGGGAGAGGGGAGGAAGCCAAGGGCCAGAGGCTGTGGTGAGAGGGAAGGGAGAACACCTCTTGGTGCTCCCAGGGCCCCAGCCTGGCCTGTGGTGGTCTGCACTTCCATAAACCGAAGGATTCAAGCATGTGCAGATAAACAGAGCGGCGTGTCCGTGGGAAGAGACACATTTAAACACGGACAGGGTCCCAGGGAAGCATTCCCCCCACGTCCACCCCTCCCCGTGCTCCAGGGTGATGGGCCCCAGCTATGCCAGGCAGGTGGAGCCTGTGCTGCATTGCTGACCAGAGGGCCCGAGTTAAGGACATTTTGGTGCAGGCCCAGGAGGGAGGGCTGGGAGCAGAAAGCGCTAGACTGGCATGAAGTCTGGGATGAGAATGGGCCTAGCCATTCTCAGCCCGGAACGCTGGGGGGCCTCGGGGGCCAGGCACTGGGGACCCACCAGCCCTGAGAGGAAGAACCCCCAGGCCTGAGGAGGCTGGTGCCCTCTCCTCCTGCCTCTGGGCCTCCCTTGCCCCCTTCTCAAGCCGGAACCCTGATGCAGCTTAGCCCCATGCTATTCCCAGGCCAGGGTCCCCCTTGATATCAGCTCCCCGGCCATGTCCCTCTTGCAGCTGTGCCCCTGATGTGCTGGGGTCTCTCAACTCTGGGCTTGCAGGTTCTCTGCCTGGGGAGCCCATGTTCCCCCAACTAGATGATGGCCTGCCCACCACGCAGACCCCTGGGAGCACACCCATGATGGCCGGCCCACCATGCAGACCCCCGGGGAGCTCCCCCACGATGGCCTGTCCCTTGAGGCCTTGTTTTTCCTGGGAGATCAGGGGCACTTTACCCAGAAGGGCCTGGGCTGTGTTCGAAGCGTGTGTGTGCAGCGTGGCTTGCATGGCTGATGTGTGGAAAGTGCCTGGGCAGGGACAAGGGCAGAGACAAGGGGGTCGGCATGACTGAGAATGGCAGTCGTGCTGCACGGGCATTGTGCAGGGGAGGGGTCTCCAGGAGAGAAGCCCGTGTCCTGGGTGGGCCACACGATGTGGGTCAAGTTCAGAGAGAGGGTGATGTCTGGACCGTTCTTGGTGAAACCGAGGCAGGCTGCTCTGCGTCCCTCGGTGCTCCCTGGCACCATCGCTGGGGCGTGAACTTTGGGGCCGTGACCAAGGCCAGGTCCCAGTGGCAGAATTATATAGGGTGCGTCCTTGGGCTGAGTAGGTTGAATTAATGCTTAAAATTGATACCAGGATGTGGTGAACTTGAATGTGAGTCCGTTGGTTTTCATTTGACAGAAAGTGTGCAGTGGGGTCTTTGCTACCATTTTTGTGAAGGAAAGTACAGTATCTGACCATAGGCTTTTAGAAATAGACATGTTAGTTTTTTACGGAGCCCTGAGGGGACTCTGGGGTCTGGGGTCCTGCCGGGCTGCGGTGGTCCCGGGCGGGGCCTGTGGACCCAGCTGCTGGATGAAGGGCACCTTAGCATGGGAAGTGGGACCGAAGTCAAAAGATCCTGTTCTTTACACGGCTTGTTACTGCAAATCTGTGAAAATACCCTGAAACTGCAGAGCGTGTCGCAGGCTTGAGGAAAGTCTGCAGGTGCGTAAATCGTATACCAGTCCAGTCAGAGTATGAAGAGTACTTGAGCTCGCTGCCTCAAAGGTGCTTTGAAGCCAGAGACCCTCTGCGCCTCTCACGAATGACGGGACACAGGGTTTCCGTGATGCCGGTGTGACTGGGGCCACTGTTCACCCGTGGTCCGTGTCCTGACAAGCTGGTCCCCAGCTCCCTGGCCCCCGGAGCGCACCTTCTCAGACTCCTGATGAGCGCCATCAGGAGGCCCTGAAAGTCGCCCCAAGCCAGACGGGGCGCAGCAGGCCCGTGGAGCCCACGCGAGCACCTGCCGTGGCCGCCCTGCCTCTTGCTGCTTCCTCTGAGCCCGGCGCTCAGGGTGCCGTCACCAAGGGCTCTGGGAGGGTGAAGGAGGAGGGGGAGGTCCCTGGAGCAGGCGCCCGGAATCTGGGGGCCGTCCAGACAGGGTCTCCTTCCTCCTGCCTTCTCGTCACCGTCTCGCTCCCGCTGCCTTGTGGATTCCTAGGAGCCCTCCCTTTCGAAGAGGCAGGGACCGTCCTGCCGGCCTCGCAGGTGGGGTGGACGTGAGCCTTGTGCGCTGGGTGCAGGGGGTTCAGGCCTGGGGTCTGGGACCGAGCAAGCGTCCATCCTGCCAGGGAGGACACGGCACCTGCAGCCCAGCGTCCGTCGCCACGCAGGCACGGCCGGTCCCTGTCTTATACCCGAGCCTCGAACCCTCGGTGTGTTGTGGCAGTTGCCTCCCCCACCCAGGTCACGTGTCCGCTTCCCTCAGCGCCGGACACGTCAGCCAGTCCTCCGTCCTGGTGGCTGCTGTGACCAGGAGCCGGCGGCATCGTGGGCGGCACACAGAGCTCGATGTCCACTGTCTTCAAGCACGGCTGTGTCCCAGGCCCACGTCCTCCTGTCGTGGAGGTCGCCATTGCCCACAGCAGCGGTGGGGTCTCCCTGCCCACTGCCCGTCAGCTCAGGTTTGTTACCAGCAGGTGTGGGTGCTGCCGCCCCTCACCGTGCCCCTTTCCAGGCCTGCAGGGTCACAGGGACGCCCACCCACCCCTCACAGACCGCAAGCGCTAGTCCCCAGCTGAGGCACACCCACAGGAGGGGTGTGCTGATGGGCAGTGGTCAGGAGGCAGCCGCGGAGCTCCTCGGCCAGCACGTGGCTTGGTTTCTGGGCTGAGGTTCGCTCCGCCCAGCTGCACCGTGGCCAGCAGTGTGGAAGTCCTTTGTGCACGTCCCTGCCTCATCTGCCCTCGCCGCGAGCCCCGGTGCCCCGACTCTCCTTGTCTCCAAGGCTGGACAGTGATGTCCGGAGGGGCTCGCCCAGGGCCCTTCAGGAGAGCCCGCAAGGCGGCATCCCCCATCCTCGCCCTGGAGCCCCAGCCCTCGGGGACTGCCGTGACCTGGCCTGAGGGCCTGGCCCTGGACGGGACCCCTTGTCTGTCTTCACATGGCTCCAGGGCGCCTTTCTCCTGGGGGAGCACAGCTCCTTCCTCCTTCCTTGGCCTGGGCTGGGTCCTGCCCCGCACCCTGAATGAGCCCATACAGGAGAACAATCGGGCCCACATCGTGCACAGCCTGCCATTGATAGGGACGAGAATGGGGCAAGCGTGTTCCACGGCCCGAGGGAGGCTCACCGCAGGGCCTTGTCCCGCTGCTGAAGGGTGCCTTGTGGCGTGTGTGGCTGGTCCCCACGGCCCCGCCCAGGCTGCGCCCTGGAGACCCCGCGGTGTCAGGACGGACGCCCCCGGAGCACAGGTCCCCATGAGCGTGGGGCAGACGGGGTCCTGAGCGCCGTTCTTCTGTGGGCAGTGTGGGTCAGGGACCGGCCCGTGAGTGCAGCCCCGGGACAGGTGAGTCCGGCTGGGTGGGTGGTGGGGTTTGGCTTGTTGCCAAAGGTGTGTTTTCTTTGTTCCTTCTGTACAGATGGTACGACGTGGTTTTTTTCCGCTAGAAGAATCGAGAGCGCGTACAAACTGCTGGGTACGAGAACGCGTACAGATCTGAGTTTGAGCTTGTTCTCCGTGCTCGCCGTGCGTGATCGCGGTCAGTCCTCTGACGGACTGGGGTGACGTGCGGTCGTCCCCACCTGGCTGACCAGGGCCCTGTGGTGCATGCTGCCTTTCCCATCATTCCTGCACACGGCCCTTCGTTTTCCCAGTTCTCACAGCTCAGCTGAGAGGGACCGAGCTGAGGAAGCAGGCGGGCATCCTTCTGTCCCCAAGTGACCGAGGCACGAATGACCTGCCCCTCTTCTCGAGGACCGGAGGGGTATGTGTGTCCACTGGCCGGCAGGCGTGATCCTGGCCGAGCGCTTGCTGGCTTGGGCGTGCTCCTGGGTCCTTCGCCTGGGAGGCTGGGGGTTTAGGTCCCTCTGGACGTGTCATAGCAGATGTGTCTCCCTGTTTCGTGGGCTCTCAAGGAAGCCAGTGAAGGCCGTGGGCACCGAGGGAGTGGCCGGGGGCAGGGACACCCAGGCCTGTCTGTGCAGGGATGGCGGTGGAGAGGGCCGGGTGTGGGTGGACAGGCTCCAGGCCCTAAGGCTCTGCACACAGGAGCGGGTGTGGCTGCCATCTAGGGTCTCAGCTGAATCCTAGTTGGCACAGTGAGGGGCACACCAGGCGCCCTGGCCAGTCTGGCCCAGGAAAGTGGCCAGTGCTGCCCCTGGGGGGGTGGGAGAGGGCCTGAAACACCAGGGACCCCACTGCGCCTGCTTGAAGAGGCCGCTGGTGTTTCGGGGCTACATAAAAAGACCCAGTGGGGGGAGAGCCATGAGGCTGGGAACTCTCAGGGCTTGTTCTGAGGTTGGAATTCATAGAGGCCTGGCTCTCAACGGGGTGCTTGTAAGCCTTCCAAAATCAGGGTAGAATTTGCATCTGAATGACCAATCACGGGGAGCTGGCAAAGGAATGTGTTGGTTTTCTTGTTATTTTGCACTCCTTGTTAACAGTCATTTACATTTTTATTCTACTCCTGGCCATTCTTAAAACTAATATTACCTGGCAGTTGCCTTGCTCCTGATTTCCCAGCCTGCACTTCTGCATAGGCACCTCCCCTGCGCCGCCCCCCCGCACGGAAGGGGTGCGGTGTTCCCCTCCCCCTGCAGAGCCCCCATCCTGCAGGGCACCCAGGTGGGCTCAGAACTCTCGGAAGGCAGAGGGGTTTGGTGTGGACGTCCCAGAATAACAATGACCTATGAATTACTTCTCAGCTTCAAGAAGTTGGGAGAATTAAACCTAAAAAACTTATTTTTTTCTGGAAGAAGAATGCAGGACTTGTGCCCCTACTGGGCCACATTACCAAACAGCAGTGGGGGTCTGCAAGAGAGAAAATAAGGAAGGGCTTCTGTGGACATCTGTGTCCTGATCCCTGGAACCTGCAGATACAGTTGACCCTGGACCGTGTGGGGGTGGGGCGCCAACCCCACACAGTTGAAATCTGTGTGGAATGTTTGTTGCCCTAAAGCTTAACTACTCACAGCCTGCTGTTGACCGGAAGCCTTACCTATACATCAAGAGTCAATTAACACATGTCTTGTATGTTGTATATATTATATGCTGAATTCTTAGAATAAAGTCAGCCAGAGAGAAGAAAATGTCATTAAAGAAATCATGGGGAAGAGAAAGTCCATTTATAGTATGTCCTGTACTTATTGAAAAAATCCACGTGTAAGAGGACTCATGTGGTTCAAATCAGTGTGGTCGAAGGGTCAGTTGTATGTTACCGTACGTGGTAAAGGGACTTCGGAGGTGTGATTAAGGATCTTGAGATAGGGAGATCATCCTGGATTCTCCAGGTGGGCCCTGAATATAATGACAGAGTGCCTAATGAGAAAGAGTCAGGAGTGCAGAGAGGAGAGAAGATGCTATGCTGCTGGGTTTAGGGAAGGAAAACTTTTCCTCTACTCTCTTAGGTTCAGTCAGTGGGGCCTGTGAAACTGACAAATGAGAGATTAACAGGAAAAAGGCACACAAATTTTAATATTGCCACATGCACAGGAGCTTTGCAGAAAAGAAAAACTGAAAGAAGCAGTTAGAAATGGGGCTTATATATCATTTTAACTAAAAGCGGGAGGAAGGGACATGAGCCCAGGAATGCAGGAGGCCTCTGGAAGCTGGAAAGGCAAAGAATGGATTCTCCACTGGAGCCTCCCAAAGGAACCGGCCAGTTCTTGGGTGTGAGCCCAGGAAGTCCCACGCCAGGCTTGTGAACTCCAGAGCCGTGTGATGACATGTTTATGTTGTTGGAAGCCCCGAGTTTGTGTTGATTTTCCACAGCAGCCGTAGGAAGCCAGCGCAGGTCCCTCAGGGTGTGATCTCGTGCCCAGGAGAGCTTGTGCAGACTTGGGGGCCTGGGGGGATGACTGTGTGCACCCCAGAACGCTGCTCGCTCCTGCTGCTGGTCCGGGACAGAGCTTCGCATCACTCCCTGTAGACCACGGGCGTGGTCGGCGTGTAGAGCAGGGAGCAGGTCCGGAGGGGCCGGCAAAGGACACGCAGTATTAAACACCAGGAGGAGGACGTTGTGTGTCTTGGGACACGTAGGATGGAAGCAGGATGTGTGTGGGGGGGCTCTGCCCTGGCCTCAGCCACACTGAGAGGGAGCCCCTGGTTGGGGCAGGAGGGTCCGGTGTGACTCGGCCTCTGCCCTGTCTGCCAGCCCCTCCTGCCCTGGGGACCTGGCAAACACTGGGCACGGGGCATCTGTGCTTTCACAGCTGGGCGGGCAGCCACAGGCCCCAGCATGCACACGCAGAGAACAGTGTGAGTGGGGTGTGGGAAGCACCTTCCCCACGGGCCCAGCCTAGGGAGGGGGCAGGGCTGGTGGCGGATCTGGGCAGAGGAGGCCGCTGCTCCTCGGCGCTCGTGAGGGCGGCTATGGGTTCCAGGTGCAAGACCCCGCCGCCAGCCCTGGGCGCCATGCTGCTCCCGCGTGGCCACTGGTTGGATTGTGGCCTGTCACAGTCTCCTGTGGCCTCGCCCGTGACACAGTTTAGCTCAGATGTTGGCCAGTGGCCCCTGTCGGACCTCGGATGTGACCTCCTTCCTCCGCCACGGTTCATGACTTTGGGTGGCCATTTTGCAGCTTCCGTGTTTCTGGGGGTGCGGCGTCCTGGCCCCGTGGGGCTGCCGGCTGTACCGCTGCACATTGGGTTGGCGTGAGCAAGGCCGTCAGATTTGTTTCCTTGTGGTTGCCTCGGCCTGTTGGGTCACTTCCTGAAATTCAGGTCTGAGCGCTTGGCCAGCACGCGGCCCCAACCCTCTCCAACAGCCTGTCTGCAGGATGCGGCCCCCGCCCCCCATGGACTCAGTTCTGGGGGGAGCGCCGTGCTGGGGGGATCGGACGTCGTGCTCCCCACTGTGTGTTTGGGGGAGCTGGCGTCACGTGGGAACGAGAAGCGTCACACTTGCGCCAGTCACTGTTGGTGTCCCCGCACGCGTGCCTTCCAGGTGGAGCCCGTGTCAGAGGCCTGTCCCCGACCCCGTGTGGAGGGAAATGCATGGAGGGACCCTGCCCCTCACTCCGCATGCGGGGGAGCTGTGTGACCTTCCTGCCACTCCTGTGTCACGTCAACACAAGCCACGGAAAGGTCGAGGGCCAAGTACCCCCAAGAGCCGGTGTGTTCCCGTGAGTGGCAGCTCTGTGTGCCTCTGCGTTGGCTCCCCGTGCCCCCCGGGTGCTGGGTGCAGGGTGATCAGCCAGGTCACCTTGGAGGGCTCTGGAGGCGCCTCGAAGGCGGGTTGACGGAATGCTCCTTCCCTGCACGGAGGGAAACGGTGCTCAGTTGTGTGGATTGCTGCATTTTCTTTATCCGTTCATCCCTGAAAGGACACTTGGGATTGTAGGGGGAGGGAGCATCTCCCGTCTCCCCTTCTGGGTCTGTGGCCAGTCTAATAATTAAATTAACGTAAGACATAGCAACAGGAGAAAAGCGAATTTAGTTTTGTACGCATGGGGACCCCAAAGATATGACTCTAAGAAGTGACCAAAGAGGGCAGTTTTCCTACGCGCTGGACGAAGAAACAATCCATTTGCGAAGAATGGACAAAACAAAGGGCTTTGGGCTCGGGGTGGCGAGTCAGTGGAGACGTAGTGAGGTCTCTGCCCACACAGCCCCCCGGGCCGCCGTTCCCTGCCGCTGGCCCTGAGGCTGCCTTCCGGTCCTGGTGCAGGGAGGGCATCCTCCCCGGGGGAACGTATCTGCTGCTTCCGGAGGAGGGGGTGCCAGTGTCCTTCTGGTGCGGGCTCTTCTCAAGGACCTTGAGTCCAGCATGGTCAGTATGCCCGAGTGGCACATTTTGGGCCCGTGTGTTCTGCTCCCCTCAGGCCGCTCTCAGCTTCCAGCTGCTGTGAATACTCCCACTGTGAACGTAGGTGTACAGATCCGTGTTTGAGACCCTGCTTCCAGGTCGTTCGGCCGGGCTCTCAGTCTGCCTGGACTCGGGGATCCAAAACCCAACTGGGGGCAGGGGCTGCAGAGAGGACGGCCGCTGTCTCGAGGCTGCCCCTGCTGGGGTCTGGGGTGTGCATTTCGCTCTGCACTTCCGGGCTCACCTGTCACGGGGTACGCTGGTCAGCCAACCCGGCTTTTCCGTGTGGTTGCTCCCGTTGCCGTCGTTAGGAAAGAGCGCTGGAGGGGCACCCGCTGCGTGTGTCTCAGAGTTTCCGGCTCTCGCTGAGGCGGCTGCGACACTGTGCCCCCTGGTAACAGCCTCCCCTCAGATCTAGGCCCCAGGTCGCCCTTAGTGTCCCCTCCTGGCTCTCCAGGTGTGCAGAACAGCTGCCCAGGGCTTCCCGGAGAAGCCGCCTGGTGGGCGCTGACCCCACTGTGCTGACCTGAGCCCTGCTTCTGCCTTGTTTGCAAAGGCTGGTGTGCACTCGTCACCTGGGTCCTCCCGTGGCGGTCACCCGGGGCTTCCTCTCCCGACGGCCAGTGTTGTGGAGCGGGGCCGGGTCTGCCTTGCACGGGGTGACAGGGTGGCCGGTGTGGGCCTCAGTGACATGGGTGGAGGGACGGAGAAACGGAGGCAGGGCAGAAGCTGTGCATGGCCAGGCTCGGCGGCCCTGCGCCTGGCTGTCGGGGACGGCTCTGCACCGAGCCTCGCGCTGTGTGGGCGCTAATGGTACTTCATCTCTCCAGAGGCTCACGGTCCAACCACTGAAAAGTTCAGAGATGCAGTGGCAGCCGCTCCCAGGAGCGGGGAGGGCCGTTTGATTTATATTCTCCGAGAGACAGCCAGAGCCCGTCTGAGTCACGGCCGCTGGTGAATGTTTTAGACGTAGGTCAGTAACGTGAGTGCGGGGGGACGCCGTGTCCAAGGCAGCCTGGACCCTGCTCCCACTGTCCCTGCCACGGGCCTCCCTTTCCGGGCACCAGAGGCGAGGAGTGGGGACGGGGACACAGGGCGGCCAGGACTGAGGCGTGGGCGCTCAGACGCGCGGGTGTGCCAGCCGGGGACACCTGTCCTGGCCTTGGCTTTCTGTGCGACCCCAACCTCCCTGCGGCCCCCCATGGGTCTTTCCCCTCTTTCTGTGCTAGAACGTGACTGTTAGGTCCCCACGAGAGCGGGTATTCACGTCAGCACCACCTGTTCTCAGGTACCCTCGAGGAGCAGGTGCCACTCTGCCCGGGACGTCCTTTAGGACAGGACCTGAGGGGCGGAGGCCGGAGCGCACAGGGGTGCGTCGCCGGGGTGCCTTTCCTCAGCGCCGAGGGCAAGCTCTTCCCCTCTGATGTCTGTCCTGGGGCGAAGGTGTAGAAAGAGCACCGCGTGAAACCTGGCAGGCGATCTTTTTATGGCTCCGCCATGATGGGCGCATCTCTTGAAAGGCTCAGAGGACGCCGCCAGCCGCTCCCCGGCGGGTTTTAATCACGTCGTCGCTAACAGTCGTGGTTGCCACCTGCGTGCTGAGTCGTGGGGAAAAGCCCACGGACGCTCTGAGGCCAGCTCTGTCTTACAGCTCAGCACCTGAGAGGACGGGGTTAGTAGCCGGCCTGGGTCACACAGCTCGAACCTGGGCGGCCGGGCCCTGACGCCCTGCCTCACGTGCGTCCCTCTTTGGGGTAACTGGACGGCCAGGCCTGGCGGGGCAGGACACGCGCATGGAGGGGAACGAGGCGTAGACGCCAGGAACATGAAGCCACACGCGGCCCCATCCGGGGGAGGGCCAGGAGGACGGAAGTGTCCTCAAGGCTCCTGGGGACCAAGCCGCCTTTCCCTTCCCCACGGGGTGGCCTGAGAGACGGAGAGAATCTGGGGAAGCTACTGATGTTCGGAAACATCGTGATGTCCGGCAAGAAAAACACACAGAGGTGCATTTTCTAATGCAGACGCGGTCAGGAGCTGCAGCAGAATCCGCAGAAGGTAGTTAGACACGCCCCTCGAGCCCCCGGCCCAGAACTCAGCCCCACGTGCCGCTCGTGCCCCTCGTGCACCTGTGACGGGTCACGGCCTGGCGCTTGGGGCTCGCAGATCAGGTGCACCTGGCCCCGGCGAGCTCACCTGAAAAGCGGGCAGTGCGGCCCTGCCGGCATTAGGGAGTCTGTGTGGGCGGGCGCCACCCCGGGCCCTGCTGAGCGCGAGCGTCCCTGATGGCTCTTTAGGTGAGTAAGCGTACGTTTAAGTGCTGCTTTATGCTTTTCTCGTTGCATTTAATAATACATGCGTCCATCCGAGCTTGTCAATAAGCATTGAGCCGATGGTCTGCGGTGCCAGCGTAGCTGGCCGGGGATCCTTTGTGTAGCCAGGTCCTGACCAGTGCCCGTTTAGACTATAAATCCTTGCTGTTGAAGCCACGTGGGCGTGCACGTTTTCGAGCTGGCATCCTTCTGAACGGGTGGGGTTGCTGAGGCCAAGGAAGCAAGCAGCGCTCGTCAGACTCCTCGGGAAAGCCGGGCCTGCTCCGCCCCCGCTGGAGCTGGAGGCCAGGTGCCGCTGTAGGTGGGGTGGGGGCTTGCAGCCTGGCCACAGGCACTCCCCACAGAGGCAGAAAATCGCTTCCCACTGGAGATGGAGGGGTCCCAGCCTGCTGACGCCAGGTCCCTGCAGGTGGGGGCAGGGGGCTGTCCAGCTCGGCTCTCCTCGGGCTTTGTGGGGTAGAAGAGAGGCAGCCCCAGGGACTTGGGGGCGGGGGGTTGGGCAAGCTTGGGCAGGCGTTTCGAGTTTCCCGTCTATATTTCAGAAAAAAATCCGTCTGGCTCTGAAATTTCATGAGGAGTGTCCTGCCTGTGGCTGAAATGTTTCTAGAGCCTTTGTCACCTGGGACGCTGTGGGCGGGATTGCCATCTGAGGCACGGAGCCTGTCCGGGGCAGCCAGGCGTGCCCACCTCCCGTGGGGCCCCAGCCAAGCACCAGTCGGTCAGGGAGGAGCGGGAAGCTTTCATGCAGGGTTTGTAGTTAGAGTTGTCATTCGAGTGTTCGTCCCTGCCTGAGACGGCTTGACATTGAACACACACCCGGGGATCACGTTCTGGGCGTGGAACCGGTCACTCTTCATTCGCCCTTGGTCTTTGGCACGGTCAGTAGTATCACCTGCTTGTTAGGCTTTTGAGCTGGGAAGAAAAAATGAGGACTGTGGAGCCTGGATGGACCTAATTAGCCAAGTGGGTTTCTTTGGAAAGGCCCACACCTGCCAGACTCCAGAGCGGGCCTTGGTGCCGCCAGCCAGGTTCAGGCCGTCCTTAGGGGGGGCGCCCGCTGCACCCCTAACCTGGAGCACGTGTGAGAGGTTGGTGAGGAACTGGACTGAAGTGAGCCTGGTGAGGCCAGCTCTGTGTAGTAGCTCAGTGAGGCCCCAGGTCAGGGCCTCCCGCGTGGGGGAGCATTGGCTCTCCGGCGGGGAGGACTCAGAAGCTGGTGTTGGGCTGGGGGCAGACGCCAGGTTTCGGGCTCTGAATGCACTACTGGCCGCTGGCATGACTTCTGGAAGTGTCCAGGCCTTGGTTTTCTCGTGTGTGAAGTAGGGATGACGATGGGGAGGAGGATGTCTCTGGCTCATCGAGTTGCTAGAAGAGCCTCTAAGCAGTCCACGTATGCCTGGTGACACTGGAGACCTGACCAGCTCTTCCTCCTCCCCCTGCCCCCAGAAGGCTGTGCTGGGATGACGGGGACGTCGGGCCTCCCAGCTGCGTCTCTGGGAGGGTGGCTGCCGGTGGGGGCAGCCCTGGGGGGGGGGGGAGCTGGGGAAGGTGAGGATGGGGTCTGCCTCCAGGCTAGTGGCAGGTGGTCCGTGCCTGGTGGGCACATGGGGCGGATGTGGCGACGGGCAGCCTGGCCGTGGGGCTCTGCAGGCCTCTCCCCGCCCCTCCCCCAGCCAGCACTTCGGCTTCCGGGCCAGAGCTTCCGGTGCCTGGAGGGTCTGCGGAGGCCTTGAGGGACCCGGGGGTGGGTAGGGCGGGGCCACGCCAGCCCCTAGGGAAGCTGCATCAGCGGCTGACAGGGTCAAAGACTGGAGGAGTGGTCTGCTTTTCCTGGTAACCCCACGGCCGGCCGGCCGGGTAGCACCTGGTTTTCTGCTCTTCTGGGTGGCACTTCCTCTCCAGGGGTGCTCCCCACCCTGCGCCTGGAGGTAGGGCTAGCACGTGCCCTGTCGGGGTGCCTGCACAGGTGTCGTCCCTGTGCAGGGTCCGAGCTGTGCGGGTGGAGGCTGGGCACGGGCGGGGGGCTGTCTGCGTCTCCGCTGCTCCCTGTCTGAAGTGAGGGGGCCAGACTCGGGGTTCTCACAGGCACCAGATCACGTGTATGTGTCGTGGGGAGCCGTGCCTGGTGCCTGGCCCAGGATGGCCACTCTCTCTGTTACTCCATGGTCCCCTGGACGTCCCTGCCTGCACATGGCCTTCAGTGGGCAGTTGCAGGCCGGGCCCACGTCCTTCGCTGTGTCTGGCACGCAGTGGCTCAGGTGTCCCCAGCAGGGATGTGGTGGTGGTGGCACCTTCCCGTCTTGACTGTGTGTGTGGTCACGGCAGGCAGAGTGCCTGAGTCAGGCTGGCTGCACGTGCACTTTGCAGCGAGAGGGGGGCCTTTCTTAAATGGAGACTAGCCCCCAAGGCGCTCCCTACTGCACCGGGCTGCAGCCCACCCCAAGGGGCCCTGCCCCAGCCAGCCCGGCTCCGCACGTCCCAGGGGTGAGGACAGCAGGACTGGGCAGAGCCTCCCCAGGAGAGCTCAGCCCTGGGCAGTGGCCATCAGGGACCTGCCAAGACCTGAAGGGCACTGCTCATGGCCACCACGTGTCCCCGGGGCGGGTGCCTTGCTCAGCCTGTTTCTGTGGCGGGACATACCCACCGTGCTTGCACAGAGGCGGCCCGGGAGCGGGTGGCACGTGGGGCGGCCCCGAGCTCTGCCTGGCAGGCAGCACAGCCAGCTGGCCAAGCTCTGGGACCAGTTCTGCAGGAAATGAGACCTCAGGTCCCGTCACCTCCAGTAGACAGGGCCGTTGATAGGCACACACATCCTACTTCCCGAGTCCTTGGCAGAATACAGTCCCACTTCCTCAGCCCTTTGCCAGCTGAAAGGCAGGGAAGCAGGGGTCCTGTCCTTTGGCTGGTGTTGCTCTGCCCCCACATTTGGGGTCCCCCTCTGTTCTGTCCCCATGTCCCCATCAGTGGATGAGGGGGCCAGCTTGCGCGAGGGGGCCCATGGGCAGCACCTGGAGGCCTTTCTCTGGCAGGATCCTTGCTTAGCACAACCGTGGCCCTGCTGAGGGGCCGCCATGAGCAGTGGCAAGGCCCTAGTGGGGCCGGAGGGGTGGCCCAGCTTGTCCTGGTGCAAGAATGTTCTAGAGGCCCGTCTAGATTTCTCAGTTGATTTTGGTTCCTGTGAACTGTGAGGAGACCCCGCTGTCTCCGTGCTGCGTGGCTCCTAACGCGGTCCCCAGCACTGGTCCGCAGGAGGGAAGGAGCCGCCTCGGGCCGGCTGGGGACCGCGAGGGCCGGCCAATGCCTCAGCCCGCGTCTTCCCACCTGGAAGATGACATGTTAGGGGACAGAACCGCCGCCATGTTTCCATATCTTGCGCCTTCTGAAGCACCTGGGAGGTGACGCGGGGCTCAGAAAGGGAATGCCCGCCTGCTGTGTGAGTCCACACCGCAGGAAGGACGGTTGGGGCAGGCTCCAGGGCAGGTGATAAGTTGGTGGGACCGGGGTCCAGCTTGCCTGGCCTGCGGTAGGAGGGTAGACCCCTCTCCTGCGTGGAGGCTGCACAGTGGACTCCTGGAATCTGGGGTCTAGGCTTCCCTTGACCTGGGACCTTCAGAGCTCACTCCCAGGTGCTTTCTCGCCGTCTGGAGGGACGAGGGTGTTGAATGTGTCCGGTCTAGTTGTCTCCACTGCCCTGAGAGCAGGGTTTACTCGAGGCCAACCCTGCATCGTTGTACACGGCCCTTGTCGTTCACACAGCAGCTGGGCCTGGAAGCATCTGGAAGATGAGAAGAAGCACAAGGAGGGTCAATTGGAGGGGTGACTCAGGTCCAGTATGGGGCTCCTCGTGCTCCCCTCAAAGGTCCCACTGTGGCGGTGCTGACACTGGGGAATGCCTCTGCGGGATGTTCGGAAAGTAGAGATGATTGAGATTCTGGGCATAAACCGTACGCGGGGGGCTGGACAGTGGGCATCTTAGCAGCCATGGAGACCCTGGTGTGCCCCAGGGTAGGGGGAGGCAGGGACCATTCCAGGCCTCCTGTGGCGCCTGCAGTGTTTGCTTCCTTCTCCTCATGGCTGGCTGGGGGAATGGCTGTCGCTTTGTCATCTTCCCAGTGCTCTTGGGAGGCCATCCACCTGCCCACGGTGGCCACGTGGTCCACGGTCAGTGGAGTGTGGGGTGGTGTGGTTTGAACAGGGACCAGAGGGGACAAGGTCTCAAAGTGACAAGCTTTGCTGCCAGGTGCACAGTCAGCTGATTCCAGGGTATAAGTGGGTGTTTCTGGGGGTCCCCTTGAAGGGGTGTCAAGCTGGTGAATCCTAGCAAATGCTTGTGTGCACAGAATAGTGCACGGAGGTTGGCATGGTGGCCTGACTAGGCGTGGTGATGTTCCTCGTGTCCCGCCTGGGGTAGCCCCTGGGACCTTCACGGTGCTTTTGCCAGCGATATGTGCCTTCTCTAATGGGTTTTCCCAAGCAGAGAGCAAAGACCACGTCCCGGAGGGAGGCCAGGTGCAAGAGAGGGCCTCGTCCTGGCTCAGCCTTTGCAGACTTGAGCTGGATGCAGCCCGCGGTCGAGCTGGCCTGGCTCTGTAACCCTGCTGGGTATTTTTAAGCAGTCACTAAAGAGGAAGGCAAAGAGAGGGGCATTTTGTGGGTTTTTAGACTTAAAAAAAGAAATCTCTGCCTGGGCTTGGGCTTGTCAGGGCTCCAAGGCCCATCCTCCCACTGTGGCTGAGAAGAGAGACTTCCTGGTCCTTCTGCAGCTGGGCTGGGCCCATGCAAGGGGCAGGAGTCTGGTCCCCCGGTGAAACTGTGTGCACTCCTCCTGCAGACACTTTGCAGGCAGGACACTGCCCCAGGTGGCCCGGAGCGCAAACCTGAGCCCTGGATTAGGCACGGTTCTGGACAGTTCTGTGATACCTTCATTCTCTGGCAGATGGCAAAGAGAAGGAGCCACCTGCTGTGGGGTTGAGGTGCCCCTTGTCTCTGTCCTGAGCTCCTGGAGAAGAAGCATCCACTCAAAGTGGAGCCAGACGCTTCCGCAGAGCTGTGGCCCACACCATCCCCAGGGCGATGGACAGTCCCGGAGCCCAGGGACCCGCTGGCCGGGCCTGCGGGGGATTGCAGGACGTGGGAGGGAAGAAGGGAGCTCCAGCTCTGCCAGGGCTTGAGATTCATAACTGCCTTTGTGAGTCTGTCCTCCTTGACAGGGGTGCCTGACACCTGCCTCACTGGGAACTTGGGGCAGCGGGGGCCACACGGCTGGTACCCCACAGGTGGTGCAGCAGGGCTGTGGCCTTTGGTTGCTGAGTCTGTTGGCAAACCGAGGGTCCCTTCAGAGGTCCAGCGTTATAGTCAGACACGTGCGCATCCTAGGGAGTCGGACGTGGGTAATGTGAGTGAGTTCCGGTCTGGAGCACCGTAAATGCCTATGGAGAGCCTGAGGGAGTAGCCGGGGGGCTGGAGAGGCAGTGACCCTTTCTCGTCCCCACGGCTGGGAAGTGGCATTCACGGGCCTGGAAGCCTTCAGAGGAGCACCACCTGAACTAGGCATCTCATTGGCTCGAAAGAAGTATAAGAAGTGTTTGTGGTGGACACTGACCCTGTTTTATCGCAGAGAACGTGTGCCTTTGCAAGCAGAGCTCAAGTAGTGGAAGACCTTAGCGGGAACTGGGGTGAGATGCGTCCTCCAGACTGTGTGACGTTCCCCGCAGAGGGAAGCAAGCCTGCCAAGGCGAGGGACAGAATCTTAGGACTGTTTCACAGTGACCCCTGTCAGCGTCTGCACAGAAGAGCTTCTGGGTCGAGTTTGCTGGTGGTTGAAATCAGTCTTAAAAATAAATTTTAAAGGGTGCCTGGCTGGCTCAGTCGGTAGAACGTGCGACTCTTGATCTCGGGGTCGTGAGTTCAAGCCCTACATTGGGTCTGGAGCCTACTTAAAAAAAAAAAAAAATGAATTTTAAGTGGGAAATTGGCAAAGATCCGAATGTCCAACGTTATCCTGTTTGATTATGGAACATTGAAAAGCCATCCAAGGATGGTTGGGGTGCGCTGGGTGTCCACGGGATGCCGCCATGCAGGAGAACCCAGGGAAGGAGGCACAGCTCACTCAGAGGTCCTGCCCTCCCCTCCGGCTAGCCCACAGGGGACACCCCCCTTCGTCCTTGGACTTCCTGGTCTCTCGTGTGGCTGCAAGCCCAGCCCTCCCGCCCCGGGGTGCTGAGCTGGGGTTCTGCTGCACTCATGGCCACTGGACCTCTTTCCTCTGTGTCAGAGTCCCTTAGGGGGTCCAACAAAATGTCCAGTCAGTCAGAAATGATGGGACGTCTGTCTGCTATTCTTGGGAACTTGGGTCTTGATGGAATCCATTTAGTAAAGTTTCAAACAGGGAACCGTATCTGAATAGTGTACGATGTAGTGATTTGACGAGTCTGTGCCTTCCTCGGTGCTCAGCACAGGACGCGTCCCCGTCTGTCACCATGCCGCGTTGTTACGGTATTACTGATGATGTTCCCTGTGCCATACTTTGATCCCCGAGACTTCTGCTCTAACTGGGGGTTTATGCCTCTTAATCCCCATCACCCACTTCACCCATCCCCCCACCCACCCACCTCCCCTCTGGTGACCCCAGTTTGTTCTCTGTATTGAAGAGTCTGGTTTTTTTGTTCATTTGTTTTGTTTTTTAGATACCAGTATAAGTGAAATACAGTGTTTATCTTTCTCCGTCTTACTTAGCATAATACTCTCTAGGTCCCTCCATGTTGTTGCGAATGGCAAGCTGTCTTTCTTTTTGATGGCTGAGTAATATTCCAGTGTGTGTGTGTGTGTGTGTGTGTGTGTGTGTGTGTGTGTACACCACACCTTTTTTTTTTTTTTTAAGATTTTATTTATTAATTCGACAGAGATAGAGACAGCCAGCGAGAGAGGGAACACAAGCAGGGGGAGTGGGAGAGGAAGAAGCAGGCTCATAGCGGAGGAGCCTGATGTGGGGCTCGATCCCAGAACGCGGGATCACGCCCTGAGCCGAAGGCAGACGCTTGACGGCTGTGCCACCCAGGCGCCCCGACACCACACCTTCTTTACCCACTCCTCTGTCGCAGGACGCCTGGGCTGCCTCCATATCTTCACCACGGTCAGTAGTGCTACCGTGGGCATGAAGACGCATGTGTCTTTTCAAATGCTTGTCTTTGTTTTCATCGGGTGGTTGCCGAGTGGTGGATGACTGGGTCACAGGGTAGTTCTGTTCATTTTTAGAGGAACCTGCGTCCTGTTTTCCACAGTCACCACACCCATTCGCTCCCGCCAAGAGTGCACGAGGGAGCCCTTCGCCCCGGTATTCTTTTTACCAGCTATGTAGTATTCCACGCCCCAGTGTGACCCGATTTATCTACAAATCAGTGTATGCATATACGGTACACGTGTGTGTGCTGTTCCCAGAGTTTTCCTGCTGAATAGACTCCTACTTGGGCATCTCACGTATGTGGGGTGTGTCCACCTGAATTCCTGGCGGAGAACGGCTGGTCAGGACTTGGGCACGTGCTGCCCCGTGGCCCCCAGAGAGGTCGCCCAGTGCATGTGGACACGGCCCCTGGCCCCCTCATCGCTGCATTTTATAGCCGGCCAGCCTCTTGGCTGCCCTTCTCAGAGGTGGGGAGCAGCCCCTTGCGTTGGTGTGCAAACCCACCGTAAGGGTGAGGGTCGGGGGCTTCTGGGAGGTGAAGTCACATCTGCAGAACGTAGACGAGATGCGTGCAGGACCGGCCTTGCCTTGGCTCAGTGCTGAGGTCAGAGCGGTCACTGGACAGCTGCCGTCGGGCGTGGGTGTGGGGCTCCCACGCGCACCTGCACCGTTGGGAGTGGGGGGGTGGACAAGGCCAAGTTTCCCATGAGGGGGAAAGAAGCATTTCCCTTTCTTTTCAGTTCCACTCTTATTTCGCAAAAGGACTGTTCAGTTCTTTTTATGTGCGTGCTGAGAAGGAACGCACGGTGAACAGAGACGCAAAGTTAAGGCAGTATGGTGAGTGATTGTGTGAGGACTGTCTCCTGCACTCTCCAGTATGGCGATACCTAATTATAGTGCGTGGGTTCTTCTGTCGAGAAACAAGAAAGAACTGGCATGGCAGAAGGGTGTAGACAGCTGGGGCCCGGGGCCTGGCTGTTGGCTGGGCCGGAAGTGTCTGTTTTTTACTCAGGAACCGTGGGGCTGGGAGCTGTTGGCAGAGGCCGGGTGTGGAGACCTGGGCGGAGGGCAGAGGTGAGGTGGCCGTGCCCAGGTGCGTGTGAGAGGTGTTCACATACGGACACACGGGCACAATGTCCCAACCTGCCCTTGGTGCTCAGCGCCATGAAATTCGGGTGAACACGAGACGCGCCTTGTCTGACCACAGAGCAGGCAGCTCTGGACTTGTATTTATTGAAGTGACAAAGGCTTCTTGAATTTCCAGAAGCGAGAAGTTTTTCAGTTTTGAATTTCTTGGCGTTCAGGTGGTTTATGTAAACCTCTTGCTTACGCGTGAATCGCTTTCTCTTTCCCGAGTGGTGTTGGGAGTGTGCAGGAGGTCACTGTGCGCTGCCTGCCCGTGCGAACAGGTGAATCCCACGCTCGGTCACGTTTGCCGGTCCATCGGCTGTGGCAACACGTCCCCCGGTGTTCAGACGGCAGACGTGGGTTCTGGGTGCTGGGAGGGTACGGCCTTGTCGGGGGACGCTTCCCTGTGTGCTCGTGTGTGAAGATCTTTGTGCTTGGAAGTTGGCCGTCAACAGTAGCTGACCCAGAATCAGCCTTTGCAAGCCCAACACAGTGAGAAGTCAGGAATCCTAACCATTCCCACCAGCACTCGGGGGTCTCGTTTGCCCGGGATTCACGGGACATGTCTCAGGCCGCGAGGGGCCCTGAGTGACCCTGGGAGTCATGCATCGTAGGTGTGGGAGCGGGGGTACCAGCCTTCTGTGTGCTGTGGGCGTGACTGGTCCCACTCTGTGGGTGCCGTGTGGGAGAGACGGGGTGTCGGCCCTGCTTCCAGCGAGCACCTCCTACTTTTCAGCTGTCTTCCAAAAATTGGCAAGAATTGTACCTGCTCTTAAAGCAAAAGAAAACAAAACTATTCCAATCACCAAAACATGTCAGCCTTCGATTCTGAGGTTTACAAACCGTGCTGGGTCATTCGCAGCCATGACGGGTGCAGACGTCCTCGACACCGTCCTGCACCTGCACAGTGCCCGCTGGGGCTGCCCGTCTGATCCTAGCACTTTGTCCTCCTCCTGGACTCGGGCCTCCCATTCTGAGGTCTCCCCCCGACTGATGGGTTTCGGTGATGATAAGTTCTCAAGGATACGGACCTGAAACTAACAGCTTGATCCTCCTTTGGCAAATGGCTAACCAGGACCGTGGGGCGTATTTGATTGGCTTATTTTGCAGGGAAGTGGCTGTGGTCAGCGGTTGGGGACCTGCCAGGTTACACTTCCTTTATTGGCGCGAGTGCACACGCACTCCTCCCTCCCGTTTGCACAACTGCATGAATGCCACACCCATCCTGGGGTCCAGAGGCTAAAAAACTTGAAAGAGTTTCTTTTCGGTGCCCCTGCCGAAGTGATTCTGAGGTTACGTGGACAGAGGACTTACGTGTTGAAATAGTCTCCTTTCCTGTTATTTTCAGAGCCAAGACTTCTGAAGACTCCATCCTAGAAGCGACCGAGGGACGTTTCTGGAGACACAAGATACAGGTAAAAACACGTGGTTTCTCCACCTGTATCCGAGCTTAGCGAAGCCGACACCTTGTAGAAGCTTCAGTGGGATCCAGCAGACGGCTTGTCCCAGCTCCCTGTGCACTCCAGGGGGCCGAGGTCAGGACGCAGCTGCTGCTCTGCGGGCATCTGGCCGTGCGGGGTGCAGGGAGACCTGTGCACACCCTGCCTCTCCTCACCCCACCCCTACCTTGCCTGCCCTGTGTTTCTATTTTGGCTGTCTCTGGGGTGCCGGCCTCCGGAGGTATTGCAAACTTCTAGCTTCTCTTCTGGGGGTGCCGGGGGGTTGTCAGTGGGGTCTGACGTGGAGGGAGGTTCCTCCTGTCACCCGGCCCTGGTTTGGGCCCATTTTGTGATTAATCTTCATTTCAACCATGTATTTCCAGTTTAAAAGGAAGGAGAAATGCCAGTTTAATGGAAAAGCAGAAGGAAAGCCCACACCCCCCTCCTCCTCGTAGTTACTCCTGTCCCGTGGCTGGCTCCACACGGCCGTGGCTCTGGCCGGCCTCCAGCAGCCCCAGCAGCCCCACCGCCCCACGTCCGCCACGCGGCACCGTCACCGGGACCTGCCTGGCCGGCTCGCTGGGGCGGTTTTAGTGAACGCGGCTCTACCCCAGGGGTCCTTAGCACTGTCCGTGTTTGTGCGTGGGCACACACGTGTGTGCTTTCAGTTACCCGCCCTGCCGGGCCGGGGGCTGCCTGGTGAGGGTACCGCACAGAGTAGGAATTCCGGGCCTTGGCACTTGGGTTATGAGTATTTTTCCCCCAGGTCATTTATCTTTGATTTTGTTTGTTGATCTCCTTACTTAAAAAAATATTTGGGATCTTGGGGGAGTTGGGAGGGAGGACCGGGCCCGTGCGGTGACACGGGCAGAGCAGCAATGAGGTCTCCGAGGTGACGCCCCGCGGACGGGCCCTCCTTGTACCTGCCTTGTGCTGGTTAAAGGCTCGCAGTGTGGAGAGCAGACGAGGCCTCGCCCCTTCTTTACGTACATGCAGATGGGACAAAGAGAGGTCACGGGCGCCCAGTGACCCCAGAGAGGGGCCGGCCCACGACTGCTGTAGGGTGAGCTGCTCCGCGCCCGGGCGTGCTGGATGGGGCGTGTGCGCACGGAGTTGGTTCAGGGCGGGGGGGGGGGTGTTGTGACTCTGTAAACGTCTGACTCACTGGGTACAGAACAAACATCAACAGTGAGCTCCCGGCCGTTCACCTCCCCCCCCCAGAGGTGACCGCCGTTAACGACTGGATGTGTGTCCTTGAGTGTCCCTGTGTGTTCGCGCATGTGTGTCTGTGTGTTTACATCCCTGTCCGTGGGCGGGGGGCAGCACCTCCTCCGTGGACACAGCGTGGCCCATCCCACCGGCTGCCGTGCTCTGCCTTCAGCACGTGGTCGGGGCGCACTGTGCTCACGGCCGGTCTCCTGCGTGTCCATCACGCAGCCCCTAACAGGCACAGGCCCCCAGTTGCACCTGCGTCCTCGCTGGACCACAGGGCCACCCGAGTCCCTGGGAGGTAGGAGTGCGCTCTGTGGGAAACTGAGGCTCGCCCTCAGGAACCCCCGCCCGCCTCTCCCCTGCACCGGCTGGCAGCCCTCGTCTAGATTTGTCCACATCGTGGCAGGTAAATGCTGTGGTATCTTAGCTCACTGTATCTGTATTAGCAGATTTGTGCGCGCTGGGAGCTAGGTCTGAAGGTGGGGATGGTTCTGTGAGGTAGGGGATTCAGGATGTGGGTCAGTTCCAGTTAAAGCAGAGCTGTCGCACTGTTTTTTACCCGAGTGTGTGTCTCACACCTCTAACTGGGGACCGAGCACCCATGTCCGTGGCATTTCACATGACCCCCCGGGTGTCAGTGGAGTCCTCTGGCTCTGGAAGCCTCCGTGATGATGTCTGTGCTGAGCTCCCTGTGGCACCTGCAGCCTGGCTGACACAGAGCAGGCCAGTCGTGTCCCAGGACAGCCCCACTGTCCCCCAGGAGCCAGCGTCCAGCCTGGACGGTCCGACGGCCGCCCTGGAAGGAGCCAACAGGAAAAGCCAGGCCGGCACTAAGCGGGGGTCAAGGACACACACACAGGTGCCACCCCCCAGAAGGAGGCAGTGTTGTTTATGGCTGCGCGCACAGGGTCTGGTGATGTCACACAGGCCGTGTGACTCCTCCCTCCGCGGGCCTCTCCTCTGGGGCAGCCACTGCCTGTTCCTGCACTCGCCGGTCATCTGGTTGTCTGACCGGCATCACCCCACTGCTGTCTGCCTGCCTCCTGGCTCCCATCAACATGCGTGGCACACACATGCCCAGGTTCAGGAGAGGGAATGAGGTTCGGGTGTGTCAGGATCCCCCCCGCCCCGTGGCTTGGTTGTCTCTGCGAGGTGTGGAGGGTGAGCAGGCGTCCTGGCCGCTGTCCTGCTGTGCCTGTCTAATGGGACCCACCTCCAGGGCTGAGCACACGCATCGTGGTGGAGCTGGGGCAACGCTCCAGGGGATTGTCTGAGTTCTGGGGAAACTGAAGTCCAAACAATAAACGTTATTATGCACGTGACACATGACATAGAGCGCTCCTGAAACCCATCCTGAGTCCTGAGGGGATGCAGCCATTTTTGCAAGGTGGTAACAGCCCCACAGCCAGCTGTGGGAAGGGAGCCTAGGGGTGGAAGCCAGCCTGGGGGCAGGTGGGGGGGGGCTTGGGGGTCAGCCTGGGGGCAGGCGAGGGAGCGCTGGGGTGGGAGGTCAGTCTGGGGGCAGGCGAGGGAGCGCTGGGGTGGGAGGTCAGTCTGGGGGCAAGGGGTTGTGGGCCCGCCTGGGGACAGGGATGGGCATGGGGGGCGGTCAGCCTGGGGGCAGGCGAGGGGGGGGGGATGGGCCGGGGGTCAGCCTGGGGGCCGGCGAGAAGGAGGGGAGGCTGCAGGCAGGTGCACGTCTGCTGCTGTCTGGGGTGCAGGCTCTGCAGGGCGCGTGGGGCTTCACCCACGCCGTCTGGGCTGAGCGGGCTCCTCAGGCAGCCACCACAGCTGTCACCAGGATGCCCTTTGGCAGATTCCCAGGGTGCCGGCAAGCGCACTCAGAATGTTGGTTTCGTGTCCTGCTGTTCAGGGTAGCCCTGAGGCCGTCTTTGTGGTGTGAACAGTGTCCCTTCTGTGACCCACCCCTGCGTCCACAGACAGTTGGTCCCAGGAGGGGAAGCCAATCCCAGACAGCCCCCCTGGTCCACGGAGTCTGGCTTACAGGTCCCCACTGCCCGTCCCTGATCACATGTTGGAACAGAACACCACACACGTGTGTGCATGTGTTTGCACACTGCCAGCGTGCACACGTGTGGGTCCGGGCATCCGTGAACAAACACGTGTATATGTACACAGACGCACGCACACGGATGCACGCAGACATGCAAATACAGGCGTACACGAGTGCATGTGTCCATGTGTGCAGCAGGTATGCAGTTCACACGCACATGCACAGCCGTGTTGTGTGCACATAGAGCCACACGTGTACACACATGCACGCACACATCTACATTGCACACACGTGCACACAGATGCAGACACGTGGGCACTTGCATGAACTGGCCCTTACCCTTGCTGGTTGCTGGGTAAGTGGTTTTCTCTGTGGCTGGCCCCTGACGTGGTTCAGGGCCACTCGGGTGGAAAGCTGGCGGGTGACAGGCCCTGCCAGCCTGAGTGAGGGTCTCGGAGCCCCCGCTTACTTCCATTCTGCTGTCATTTGGAGTGGGACCATGCAGTCCTCATGAACTCACACAAGGACACGTAGGTACTGGGGCTGACATCGTGGAACCCTGTCTCCCTCTTGGGCTCCTGGTTCCGTGTGACACTTTCCCACTGGGGACAAAACGCACACCCGTCACCCAGCTCCTGGCAAAATGCATCTGCTTCTCAGAAACGCTCGGGAAAGCCAACGCAATGGGTACTTTATCCACTTGTGTCCATTTTAATATTTCCACCGTGAGCCCCCCGTAATCCCAAAGCCAGGATCCCCACGGGAGCACGTCGGGGCCACGGGTCTGGGTCCGAGCGTGTGCGGTGCGTGAGCTGCTTGGCGGTGCTCGAACAACAACACGTGCCATCCAGCCCTTCCCGCATCCGGAAGCAGAACGTGCAGCCCCCACCGCCCCTTCCCAGGATGGACCTCTCACCTTCGGCCGTTTGTGTGTGTGTTTTAGAGACTGTTCAGGAAGGAGAGGCAGGGTCTGGCTGAGGCTGTCGGGAAGCCTGTGTGCTGCAGCAGGAGCTCGCTCACGCCCTTCGGCACGTCGGCCGAGTGGCCTGGGGTGGCCGGGAGCAAGTGGCCGCTCAGCTCCTGAATGGCGGTGTCTGGGTGGGTCCGGGTGAAAGGGCGTTGAGAACATTCCCTCCTCTCACGTGGACCGGTTCGGGTAGCGTGTGGGCACCAGCCCACGTGTGCAGCTGTCTGGAAGGTGTGCGTGCTACCGCTCGGCGTCTGCCCGAACTCACCTGGTGTGTTTGTCAGGGGCAGCTGCTGGAGCTCTGGCCCGTTCCAAATCTGTCCATTCTGAGGTCGTTCACTCTGGGTATTTTGTGAACTTCCTGCCCCTCAGGCCTCCCCTTGGCTCCCCAACCCCAGCCTTGGTCTCCTAACTGGGCTGTTTGCCTTTCCCTGGTCCTGCGCACTGCAGACGGGGCCAGGGCCACAGGCAAGTTGAAGGCCTGCCACTCAACAAAGAGGGTGAGGCGGGAAGGGATGGCAGGGAGGGTAGGCATCCCACTAAGAGTGGCCCTGGGGCCAGTGTCACTGTTGGGAAGGCCCAGCCACCAGGGCCAACCGAGAATGTTCTGGAAGAGAGGCAGCTTGTGCCCGGACCAGGGGTGGGACATGGTATTGCTGTGGAAGATGAGGATGGGGTTCTCTGCCTCCCCTCCCCATCCCCTCCCCATCCCCTCCCCATCCCCTCAAGGGCAAAGGCCCTGCACCCTCTGGCCCCTCTCCACAGCTGGCGGGGCCTCCTGCCCCCGGCTGTTCTTCCTTCTTGGGAAGATGTGCAAAGTAGCTCCCTCGTTTTGCTGGAGCAGATCCTTCAGTAGCTTTCTGAGAAGGGACGTCATGGAGGTAAGAGTTTGAGGAACCCTCACGTTTGAACCCTCCCATGTTGATAATTGAGCTTGGTACGGGATTCTGGATGGGATGCCATCCTCCTCCGTGATGTTCACGGCGTTCTGCTCCCTCCCAGTCATCAGGGTGGCCCTGGAGAGCTCACTGTATGGGCCTGTTTTCTCCTGGGAAGCTCCCAGGACCCCCCTTAGTCTCCAAGGGTCTCAGATGTCCCCGCAATGCACCAGGTGTGGTGGTCTTCCCACGTTCATCGGCCTGCTGGGGGCTTGCTTTCTGTAAACACATGTCCTCCCATTCTGGACATGTCTTATTTCTCTGCTCATTCTCTGTGTCTCCTCCACGCTTTCTGGAGGTCCTGCCAGCTGGACATGGGCCTCCGGACTGCAGGCTCTCTCCTCTCTCCTTTCCCAGTTTTTATCTGTGTCTTTTTCTGCAGCTTAGACGAAGCTGCCTCAGTTTTATCCTCCTGTCCTTCAACTGGACATTGTTTCTTTAATCAACATTTTCATTTCTAAGTTCACTTTCGTTTCCTTGGGTGGATTCCTGTGGCGTCTACCCCCTTCCGGGCTCTGGTCGCAGCTCTCTTTGGCCCACAGAGCCCGTTGATGACGAGCCATGGCGTGCAGGCCCTGGCGGTGGGCGCGGACGTTACCAAACTGCGCTATGCAGACTCGAGTGCACTGCGTTAAAAACAAAGAAGTCGCTCCTTCCTGTGCATTTCCAGTTCCCTCTGCTGTTCCCTTTCACTGATGCGCTCTTGTGGCCACGTGCCTCCTGGACGTATGTGGCGGAGGGCGGGCCACATGCTGCCTGGCATCTGGCGCTCATACAGTGGGGAGGGCCGCGAGCCGGTGCGCCACCGTGCGTCTTGTCCTGTGTCTGGTGACTTCACGTTGGGAGCTTGAGAGCACCACCTCCAGCCCAGAAATCGGCACGCGGTGCAAAGCAGGGCATAGCCCCCCTGCCGCGTGCAGACTGGGTGGCGAGGGCTCGCCAACACGTGGCTGGTGACGCTCTTCTGTTTGCTTTCCAGTTTCCAAGATTCGTTATGTTTCCATGGGCCGTTGTGCTTTCCCCGTTTTGTGTCCTCATGGTTTACGTCCTTTAGCGGCATCGGACCTGCTTGAGGAGAAAGTCAAGATAAACTCCGTGTGGATGCCAGGTTGTGCAGGGATTCTGCCGTCTGCTGCGTCCGGGTCCTCGCCTGGCTGCCCAGAAGAGCGACTTCTGTCAGGGACCCGAGCAGGAATTCAGTGTTGCTGTTGGACCTTACAAACCAAACTCGGCTCCACAGTGATATGGGCGGGTGGGGGGGGGGAATGAAACGGGCCAGTGGGCCTCGAATCTGCAGCCATAAGGTGACCTGGGCTGTGGGCTCGCTCGTGCAAAGCCTCACACGTGCCCCTCTCGTGATTGGGAAGCACCTCTCTGAGCTGGTGTGTTTTTTAAATAGACTTTACTCTTGTGAGCGGTTTTGGATTCACCACGAAATGGAGCAGAAGTACAGAGTTCCCACATACCCGTCCCCACATGCGCACGGCATTCTCTCCAGTGCGGCAAAGATCTGCCAGTTCACCCCTCCCTGCCGTCCCGCCCCACAGCCCCTGCTCTGACCCTGACTTGGAGGGTTCCCAGAACCCCTCAGCTGAGTGGGAGCTCGGAGTGGAGAGGCTTTGGGAGCCGCGGGCCGTTACACATCGGTCACAGGGAGAGCGTCTTCTTGGGTTAACTGGCGAGACGTGCCGTGGGGTTTACACACGTGATCTCCGGAGCAGACGTGTTTGGAAGTGCTCTGAATGGTGTTGACAGGCAGCCTTGTAGACGGGCCGAGCTCTGTGTGTGCAGATGTGGCCTGGACAGAAAGGTGGAGGGGGCGTGAGACGGGAGAGGCTGCAAGGCAGGTGAACTGCAGCGTGCACTCAGCTTTAATCCAAGAGACGTTTCATGTGGGCAAGTGATGCGCTCTGGTTTACACGGAAAACCTTACTCTGGCCACTGCTGCTGTTTAGTAAGTGTGCTATAGGGAGGTATCTGTTTGGAATTCTATCCGACTACTGGTAATAAACACCTGAAAAACAGTAAAGAGATGACTGGCTTATTAGCTGGTCTAGAGGTAGGCAGAAGAAAGCAGGTGTGAGGTCTCCAGTATGTTGGGAGGGTCCCCAGTGAATTTTCGCTGAGCTCTTTGTAGAATGAGGCCCTTGTCTTCATATTCACAAGGTGGCACCCTGAGCTCCAGCCATCAAATATGAGTTCCAGGCACCAGAGGAAAGACTGAAGGCAAAAATGCAAACAGTAGCTAAGTCAGCCTTCTTTAAGAGCCGTCCTGGAATTCCTACCAAATAACCTGTGCAGTTCTTTGGAACCGCCAGCAGGGAAGCTGGGAGACGTAGTTAGCTGGCCGCACTGCCACCCTGCGTAAAATCAAGATTCTCTGAACAAGAACAGGGGTTTGTGGATGCTGGGATGGGAAGCTGGCGATCTCTGCCACAGGTAGCAAAAAGGGAAGCAGGGTGGAGGGGTCAGGATGGAGGTGGGCATTGTGCAGCCTGGAGCAGTGATGGAGATGGCCCAGGGCGGGGGGGGGGGGGTCAGCATCACCCGCACACACAGCCCTTCCCCAGGGCCTCAGTGTCCCCTTGCTGCGGAGGATTTCTGCAGGAGTGTTGAATGCTCACTGGACGCCGTGGGGCTGCTTCACGAGGGGGTCCTATAAGGGACCCAGCACAGACTCTGCCCCGGGCTGGGCTTCTGGAGCTGCCTCGTGCCTCTTTCCTCTGCTGTGGGCAGGAGAGCAGGGTTCCCTGTGCAGCCCTTCGCGGTGAGAGCGCTGAGAGCCAGCTCCCTGGAGGGGGAGTGTTCACGGCCGCTGCGCTAGCCCCATGATGCAGCCCTCCCTCTGTCCCTCCCCGTCTCGGCCTCCCAGTGCATCTGCTTCTGCATTTAGCGTCCAGTCCCGCCCTCGCTGCCGAGTGTCTGGGCTGGCCGTCCCCGTGGATCCCTGGCGCAGGACCTGGCTTGCAGACCGGCACCCGTTTCTGTAAATTGTGTTGGCGCCCGGCCGCGCTCCTCCCTTCACACATCTCTGGGGCTGCTTTTGGGCCACCCCGTGGACTTGAGTAGCTGGGACAGAGACTGTACAACCCAAACCTGAAAAGAATGCCCATCTGGCCCTTCGCGGAGCAAGGTGCTGGCCCCTGTGCAGGGTGAGCCAGTCCCCGGAGAGAGCGAGCTCCCTGGCTTCAGGGCCTGAGAGAGGCGTTGGGGTGAGGACAGACCTGGCCGGCACGCCTTTGGCGGGAAGAGGAAGGGCAGAGCGGTACCCCAGCAAGGAAGGGGGGGCGAGTAGCTGAGGCCTGGCCGTGCCCACTGTCAGCCCTCCCCCAGGGGCCCCACGAGTCCTTTCTTTACCAAGTGGAGAGGGGCAGTTGTGCCCCGTGCACAGGCATAAAAAACAGACAAAGGTACAATAAAGGAGAACCCGTTAAGTCCACCGTGAGGCCGAGGGCAAGCCATGCCACGTGCTGGGCTTTAGGGCCAGACAAGGGTTTCAGGGGCATGAGAGGTAACCTCCTGGGCAGGATGAGGAGGCAGCCCAGAAGGGCTTCCTGGAAGCAGTGACTTGGCTAGATGAACAGAAAGTCAAAACTTCCCCTCAAACCTTGGGAGGTTTGGTTGGGCCTGAGATGCCAGGAAGCAGTAGGGCCTGGTATCTGGTAGGTTGTGGGGGCCCTGGGGTGGCTGAGTGGGAGGGAGCTGTTGGGGGAGGTGTGGAGCTGACTGCCCCTTGGATGTCCCTGAGGGGTGGTGATGGTGGGGGAGGGGGAAGGCTCCAGAGAGGGGCCCGTGGGACTGAGAGATCTGAGGTGGGTTGACTTGATGGGATGGAAGAAAGAGATGGGGGTGAGCTCTGGGGGAGGGCTCAGACTGCTCCATCATCTCACAGAAGAGGAAACCTCGGTTGGGGGGGTGCCAGAGGATCTCATGCGGGGCCTCCCTGGGGGCCGCACGTCTGGAAAGGAAGGATGGGGGTCCTGCCTCTGCTCCCACAGCTGTTTGGTTGCAGCCCTATCCTGAGAAGCCAGAAGGAATCCATGTCACGGTCCCACTGGGGTCCCGGCGGGGGCTCCGGGTCAGAGCGAACCCTGGCGTTTGCCCTGCCTCCGCGGTCTGCAGAGAGGCTCTCCTGCCCCCCACAGCAGGGCACCTTGCGGATGGCATGTGGGGCAGAGCTTGGGGGGCGGGAGACCTGCAGACTCCAACAAGCTGCTTCCCAGGGACCCTGAGAGCCCGTGACCACACTGCCTGTGGCGTGGGGACTTCTCAGGTGCAGCTGGAGGAGCAGGGCGTTGGGGGTGGCCCTGTCTGTGGCGGGAGGTCAGCCATCCTGCACGGCAAGGTCACGTGTGTGAGCGTGCATACACACATGCACACGGCTCAGCCTCCACGCAGTGTTCTTGGTCTTTCGCCCTGGCTGACCTCCCCGACGAGCGTCACGGGAGCTGGGAAGCCAGGGTCTGGGGGGGAACCTCTTCCCTGGTTCACACCTTTGCATCGCGTTACCAGCAGGCCACGAGCAGCATTCGTGCAGGGGGGAAGCCGGGCAGCCAGGTGGGCGGTCGTCCCAGTCTGGGTTCCCGTGTCTGCCCTGGAACTCTGCCCCTGGGTGACTGGGTCGCAGTGTCAGCATGGGGCTACCCCACCACCACCCTTGCAGAGACAGAGCCTGGGGCACAGCGGAGAATAGAAAGCGGTTGTTACAACACACATCCTGACCTGTAACCTTTGTTCTCACTTGCTTCCAGAATTTCTTCGTGAGGCCAAAAAGAAGCACGCCATTTAAGACCCGGGTGGCCTTCAACGTTGGCGGTGGTGACCTTGCCCGGCGCCTGGGAAATGCGGGTCCTCGGGGTTCGCACCGCCCACCAGCCCCGGGCTGTGCCGTGGGTCGCAGCCCCCAGGCTCTGAGCAGCCTCCACCGTGACACCCGCCGCGGCCCCCCGGCCCACGAGCGTTTGCTGCCCAAGCGCCCTCTGCGGCGTCTGCACGTGAGGATGTGCGCCCCTGTCGGGGGGCTGCTCGCCGCCCTGGCCATGGTGTTTGGGATGGCGGTGGCCTTTGCACCCAAGCCCAGGATCACCTGGGAGCACAGAGGTAAATGGGCCGGCCCTGCTCTCGCAGTCGACGTGCGGGCTCCGCGGCCCGTGCTCGGTGTGCGCTCCTGCCCCTGCGGGCAGGCAGCTGTGTCCGAGAAGGTGCCTGGGCCACAGGGAACGCTGGCCCGGCCTGTTCCCGGGCTGCTGGCTAGGTTCTAAGTCCGGGGCCCTGGAGAGCCTGGGGACGTGTGGCACGCACTGCCCGGGCACACACCACACTCAACACCCTGTTTGAGGACATTTCATGACGGGTAGTCAAGCTTCCCGCCAACTGCTCTCATTGCCGTCCATACTTTCTGTCCGTTTGCCCTCCTGGGAGCTGTGTCCCGAGACCACGGGTCTCTCTGGCGAGTGGAGCGACGGCTCCTTGCGGGGCCGAGCCGTCCCGTGCGGCATCCGGGCCGTCTGTGCCCTGGGAGAGCCTTCCTCCGCACATCTGTCTCCAGTCCGGAAAATCCGGACAGCAGAACGCGTGGATGCCTGGTCCTTACGCGAAACCTGAGTTCACACCACTCGCACCGCCGCCAGGGCGGTCAGACCGAAGAAGGCGCTCCTTGAGAAACCGTGCCAGTACGTGCCCGTCCCTGCCGATCGTCCCGATTCTCGTAGCCCTGCTTTCCATGCGATTTCCTCGCAAGAGAGGAAACAAGTTTGTGCTGCTTATCCCTGAAAAATGCTTGGGTTAAGGGACATATTTGCTGAACTAGATTTTTTTAAAGCTTTTGAGCTAAATCCTGTTTTTTCCTGAATAAGAAAAGCTCTAATAAATTCTTTATATACTTAATCTGTGTTAAAATTATATACACATAACAAGAGTGTGGGAAGCACAGCAGCCTGAGGTTGCCCAGGAGGTCACAAGGTCACGCTCCTGGGAGGTCATGTGCTTAGAGGTCACACTTTTGGGAGGCCATGCTGAGTGCAGGGTTTGGAACGCTGCTGGAGGGAGCAGGAAGGGACGCTGGGCCACAGCACGGGTCAAGCACAGTGGTTTGGAGACCTTGCAGGGTCCCGTGCTCTTGGTGACTGTGTTAGTGGGTCTGACTGCTGGCCTCGGGCAGGGGCTGGCCTCGTGGCGGTGGATCCACGCACAGCCCTGGCGACATGACAGCGCGTTGATGTGAGACGGTGCTCGGTGTGTCTGGGCTCAGAAAGGCCTGATGTTCCCTCTTCCCTCCCCAGACGTGCACCTGGAGAAGTTTCACGAGCCGGACATCTTCAACTACTCAGTGTTGCTGCTCAGCGAGGACAAGACCACCCTGTACGTGGGTGCCCGGGAAGCCGTGTTTGCCCTGAGCGCACGCAACATCTCCGAGAAGCAGCACGAGGTATGGCGTGGGCTCCCGCCCCACCGCCGTGTGGGCCACAGACCTTCCTGGCATTTTCCCCTCGAATCTGCACTGGCCCCCCCGGGCGTCTGACTGGGTCCCCCCGGGCGTCTGGCCCTTTCTTGACCACACAGCCTGCTCACCCCGTGGCCGGCCCCGCAGCCATCCTGCACGCTTGGCCAGCAGCCTCCCGCCCGCCAGCAGGCAAGGGGCCCGTCACCCCGAAGCCGCCTTCCCACCCTGCCTCTTAGTAGCCTCTGTCCTCCCTGGGCCAGCCACTCACCCGGGGGCCACCCTCCTTTCCTCTTGGATTTTCCATCTTTTCATTATGGAAAATCTCCAGCACACGCAGGAGTAGAGGCTGTGGTGTCCACGAGGACTGTTCCCCTCTCAGCTCCCGCAGCCCGGGGCCACCCTCCTCCACCACGTCCTGCTGCTCCGCTCCCTCTGGAGGCTTCGAGGCAGATCCCAGACACACTCATGCATGAGGGGTTCCCTGGGTGTCCCCTTCCTAAAGGAAAGGACTCCTTTGTGTCAAAATAAGCAAAATACCACAGGCACGTCCAAAAAATGTTATCAAATAGTTGGCGGTCAGATTCCACGGACTGTCATAAATGACGTTTGAATCCGGTTGAAATCGGGCCATCCGTGGGGCCAGCCGCTCTGCCCGGCAAGTGTCCGCGTCCCGAGACTTCCCGGCTCGGCCTGTCCTCCTCCACGTGGGAGCAGGAAGCAGGGTTCACGTCCCCTGCGGCCAGTTCCTTTGGAAATGGCTGGATCAGCACCTGAAATCTTGGCCTTTGTTTGCCTGTTTTTAATGAGCTCCTAAGCTCCGAAGGGAGGTAGTGGTGTTTTGATTATTCAGATTTTCAGGATGACCTTGGAGTGGTGAATCTGAGCGTGTCTGAAATGGCTCGCTCCGTTGCCGCCCGGGCCGTGCCTGGCGCTCAGACCGCCCCTTCCCGGCCGGTGGCGGCCTCTCCTTGACCCCTGGGTCCTCAGCACGAGCCCAGCGGTTGGGGCTGGTTTCCTGCTCTCTGTTACGGCGTCCCGCGTCCCCTCGGGGTCCCGTGAGCACGGCCAGGGTCCCGTCTGTGTTCGTGCTCCCGTGTCCTCCTCACACGCTTTATGTAGATGGAGGTGAAATCGTTGGCGTTTTGCTTTCTGAGGGAAGCTGCCATCAGCCGCGGGACTTGCTGCTTCTTTCGTGTGTTCTGATAAGGATTTCCGTCTCTCTGGAAACGCACCGCCCTCCTGTTGATGCGTGTGCTGGGCAGGCCTTGCGGGACGCTTAGTGTGGGACCGTGTGCACGGCGATCCGCGTGCTGCCACAGCTCCGGGCACTTCCTGAGCTCCGAGCTCCCGCCAGCTGGCTTCAATTCTCTGGGCGTCCGTCATGGGTTATCACACGGAGAGACGGGGCATCCTGGGGAAGGCGAGGCAGGAGTCGGGAAGCCATTTGTGGTGTGGGCGTGTGGCTTCCGGTCCTATGGAGGGCGAGGTGAGGCCCCCGCGGGCTGCCCGGTTCTGATCACGTGTCACTGGTCGTGGGAGGACGCGTCGAGGGGTGGGGAGCAGAGCTGGTCCCTCACCACCAAGGCTACAGATACAGAAAACTGGAAGCGGCCCAGTCCTGCTGTCCACGGACGGTCCCAGGAACCCACTGTGCTGTTTGAGAATACCTGTGGTTTACTGGTTGATAAATCATCGCAAACCTTGCCATTAGCACTTCAGCATTTGCTGCTGTTTATCAGCAAAGGATGGGCATCTGGGGGGCCATGCACCCCTGGCTTCGGGGGTGGGGCAGGGTCTCAGTGGGAACTTTCTCGAAGCCTCGTTCGCTCCAGACCTCGAAGCCTGCTGGCTGAGCCTGGCTTCGCAGTCTCGCTTCCACCGTCAGGGGGCGTATCCGTGCCGCCGCGTGCCTTGTAAACCGTGCATTTTTACGCCAGTGTCCCCTTTTGAATGGGGACTCGTCACTGAAGTGGACTCTCATTTCTCCTAACAGGCATACTGGAAGGTCTCAGAAGATAAAAAAGCAAAATGTGCTGAAAAGGGGAAGTCAAGACAGGTAATTTCTGGTCTCAGAACCCATCCTGGGGTTCCCCTCTGTGCCCAGATGCTGAGGCAGGGTCTCTCGACGCAGGCGGGCACTTGAGAAACACTCTGGTAAAGGTTAACTTAGTTGAGTCTGTCCGGATGGCCTCACACTTGATGGAGAAAATCCTTTCTGTGCCTGCTGGCTGAAGGTGTGAAATGCAGGGTTCAGGCCTCCCCAGCAGCCTGGCAGGGTTGCCATGGGATTTCTGCATTTGGGGCAGCGACCATCCTTGAGAATCTGCTGCTTCTCCAGGAGCTACTGGGCACCTCAGCGTGCCGGCCATGCGGGCTCAGGGTTACCCCACCATGGGCTGGGCCCGTGTCCGAGTCTCCGAGCGTAAGAGCCCCATCTTCCTTGGTAGTTGGGCAGCATGGGCAGCACAGCTGAGTGAAGGTTTCAGCAGTTGGCTGATTTCAAAATCATTAAAAATGAAAAAAATGTTTTTGCTGAACTTTTTTTTAGCAAAATGTTAACCACTTTTGCTGAAATCACTAGATCCGAAGTTGTTTTAGGAAATGGGGAAAATGCAGGCTTTGTGTGGTGATAACTGGTGTGGCGGGGAGTTGTCCGGGAGCTAAATTAGGCCGAGTGCTCGCCCAGCCCGACGTGGAGGCCGCTCGGGGACAAGGGTCCCTCCCAGCGCCCGGCGGGAGGATGAGTTACTGCCAACCACTTAAAGACGATCCTGGGGGGAAAAAAACACAGAGAAAACAGAAGAACCTTCCCTGAGCAGAGATAATTTCAGACAATAGCACGTATGATCCCAATACGTTCATTTCAGCCGAAAATAGCGTGTTCCTCAGTGGCGTGTGGTTTTCTCCTGTGGGCGCAGCCTCGGGCCCCTCCCTCGCCCGGCCTTTCCCCGGAGAAGCGCTGTTTGCCGTCCCGCGCACTGGGGAGGTCGGGGTGGGGTCCCCGGGGATGAGGACAGCAGGCGGGATGCCGCACACCAGCCACCTCTGCAGCTCTGGCCGCACAAGGCGCGTGCCGAGGGTCAAGTCTGTAAATGCGTCTCTCTGGGGCGGGCGTCCAAGAAGGTCTGAGGTCAGCGCAGCTTTGCTGACTGTGAATTACCGATGGGGGTAAGAGGTCCTGGCCCCTGATGGCCGGCCTGTGGACACTGCAGACGGAGGTTTGTCCGGGGGGGCTGGGTCCGTGACCTGTCCCCACTGCCCAGGCAAAGCTGAGCAAGCACCTGAAGATGGGGGCTAGCCGAGGTGCCGGTGAGGGGCGGCAGGGGAGGCACGGTGGGGGCTGGTCGCGGCCAGCTGCGCCTAACTCACGTCGGCATGCGCATGCTGGCCCCACACCCTGAAGTCCGGATCGTGGGGGGCGTCCAGCGGGAGCCGGTGGGTGGTTGATGTGCACGTGTCTCCCCTTGCAGACAGAATGTCTCAACTACATCCGAGTGCTGCAGCCACTTGGCGCCAGCGCCCTGTACGTGTGCGGGACCAACGCATTCCAGCCGACCTGTGACCACCTGGTAAGGCTGGGCACCCCACGGGGGCAGCGCTCACAGGGGAGGGGGGCCCGAGGCAGCATCGGCCGGCAGCAGGGTGCCTCGGGATGCCGCGGGCCACTCGCCAGGCTCCCAGAAGCCCAGTGTCACCGAGGGCATGACAGGGCAGGACTCACGGGGCCAGGGGCTCATGGCACGGAGCCAGCAGTGGGGGGACCTTCTGAAGTGTGTCGTTGACACGCACAGCACCCATGTGCTGTGGTCCAGCCTCCTGTGTCCTTGCCACGTATAGTGCTTAAGGGGAGGCCTGCTGCGACCTGTGTCCTGGCCTAGGATGAGTCAGGACTCTGCTCCTGGCTGGCGTGTTGTGGGCTCACCTGTGCTCTGGGCTGAATGTTTGTGTCCCCAAATTCACGTGGGGAAGCCTTACTCCCCCCACGTGCTGGTGTTCAGAGATGGGGCCCGTGAGCCACCAGAGCCCTCTCTGCACCATGTGAGGATGGGGGGGAGGGAGCGGGGGGCCACCTGCCAGCCAGAAGAGGGTCCTCCCCACGCTCCGACCAGCCGGTCCCCCCAGCTCCAGAGCTGGAAGGAACGGGCGCGTGTGCTGGAGGCCCCGTCTGCACTGCTTATGGCAGCCCAGGCCCGCGGGGGCGCTGTGACCGCTGCTCCGGGGCATTGCCGTGTGGCGTCTGCTGTGGGTGCAGAGCCCGCTGACGATGGTGTTGGGGCGCACGCCTGCGAGGGGCAACAGCCTGGGTGTGCGAGTGGTTCCCTCGCCGACCTGCACCGGTTCTCCTGGCCCCGGCCTGCTGGTGCTGCATGAGGGTCTTTGCAGAGGGGCCCCCCACCGTCTTGCTCAGCCCCTCGCTGACAGGGAGCTGGAAGGACGGAGCACACTGGACGGCAGTGTCCTGTCGGGAGAACCTTCTTTTGCTCGTACCTGCTGAGCCATCTAAACGACCAGAGGGAGATGCCGCTGTGGACTGACGAGCCCATCTTCCAGTGACTGTCCCTGGTTCGGTACCGGCCAGGCGGGAAGGGTGCTGCCATGGAGAGCTTTGCAGAAACCCTAAAGCAATGGGAATTTAGAGAAGATTCTCCAGCCTTGAGTCAGAGACCAACCGTAGCGCAAAGTAGGGCAGATCAAGGACTCGCTTGGGAAACCTTGTTTATGCAGAGCCCTGGGGTGGGCGCACACACGGCCTGGTCCACCCGGCGGCCTGGGACCACGGATGCTGACGGTGTCGGGGGCTGGGCCTCAGTCCTCAGACTTGGCCTCTTTCTGCGTAAGGGAGGAACGTGCCAGGTCGTGTTAGAAATGTCCGCACATCCGGGGATCTGCTGGTGTCAGCTGTAGACGCCGGGTGCAGACTCCGATCCCGCGGGCCTGTCAGTGTTAAGTGAGGGAGTCGGACGTTGCATTTAAATTCGGACCTATAATATTTATCAATATTTTCAATAAAAATGTCGAAGCCGACAGGCCGATCGCACAGATGGGAGCAGGTGGGGGACGTATCGCCCTGTGACCCGCGGGCCCTGAAGGCCTAGGAACAGCAGCGCTTCCCAACATGGCCAACGCCAAGCCTGTCGTCCCCTGCGAAGATGTACAGTCATTCCCATCGGCGTCTCTTCTCTGGGCCGACCCCTCGTTCACACGTCCCCGACCTCCCCAGACCCGCGATCCATTCGCACCCCGGCTCTTGCTCCCTGGTCTGACCGGGAGTCTGCCTGCTGAAGGTGGGCCCGCGGCCTCCCCAGGCCTGTGAGCCCTCCGCGTCTGCTCTGCTCCCCTCCCTCCAACGGGCGGCGGTCGCCACCCACTGCCCACAGCCCCGTGTGTCCTTCAGCTGCTGGGGGCGGGAGGTGGCGCCCACCATCATGTCAGCCACTCTCGCATGCTTCCCTGGCTGTGCGTCCCCGTGGACAGGCCTCTTCTCTGACCTTCCCACCAGGGTGCGTTCAGGCACAAACACCTTGGCCGTCCTTGTGCCAACGTGTCACCTGTCGTCAAACTCGGGTTCAGTGTCCACACACAAAGCTTTCCCGTTCTTTACGCGTCGGGGTTTTGGGCTCTCTGGTCAGCTGGGAGGGGTGCCCAAGCCTGAGGTCACCCCTACTTTGTGTGAGTGCAGGATGGGGCGGAATGAGGCGGAGATTCTGCTTGTCTCCAGGCACCTGTGTCTTGGGTGGTCTGGGCCCCGCCGCCTCCAATGGCGCTGTTTTCATATGAAGTCCCGCACGTGGCGTTGGATCGCTCGCGGATCGCCTCCCGCCCTGGGTCTGCCCTGTGCCCCTGGAGCTGTCCGCATCTTAAGACGAGTAAACTGAGGCTCCCAGATCCTGCACGGCTCTCGAGGCGCCGGCGTCCAGCCCTGGGGACTCACGTGGCCGCGTGCACCTGCTGCATTCCCCCCGCCCCCGCTGACCGCATCTGGGAAATGGTTCGGTACACACGTGCTGTGAGCATAGAAATTCAGACATTTGCTGATGTTCTTTATTCTCGCTCAATTGCAGAACTTAACATCCTTTCAGTTCCTGGGGAGAAGCGAGGACGGCAAGGGCAGGTGCCCCTTTGACCCAGCACAGAGCTACACGTCTGTCATGGTTGGTGAGTCCTGCCCCCAGGTTAGCGCATGGCCCGGACTGGGATCCCTCCCCACGCTGGGATCCCTCCATCTGCTTCCATGTTCCCTGTCCTCACGGATGGCACATGGGTTTCTCCATAGACCCCCATAACTCACTATGCGAAAGGGTAGCCAGCCACCACCCAGGGCCACAAGTCAGATTTGTGGGAAGGGGTTATTTTAGATCTGTCATTCATGCAAATCACGTGGCCTCTCATTCACGTTGTCCACGCCCTGTCGAGGGAGTCCGTGCGGAGCCGCGGCCTTAGGCTGGGAGCCCCGTGCGCCCATCATTGTGTCTGTCACTTCCCAGGTGCAGGGTCACCTGGTGTTAGTGCCCCGGCCTTCAGAAGGCACCTTTCACGTGGAGCGCACAATTGTCCTGGTCAAGTAAATGCAACAGAGGCCTCGGGAAGCAGCCACGTGCGCCCAGGAGCAGGGCTGTGGTCTGTCCCCCTCCCTGGGGGGGTGGGCCTCGTGCCTGGCTGTGATGGGAGTGCTGCCGCTGACCCCCTTTCCTCTTTCCTCTGGGGCCGCTCAAGATGGGGAGCTGTATTCCGGGACATCCTACAACTTTCTGGGAAGCGAGCCCATCATCTCCCGAAACTCGTCCCACAGCCCTCTGAGAACCGAGTATGCAATACCGTGGCTCAACGGTAAGAACCAGGTGCCCCCACCATGGTGTTTCTGTGCGGCTCTGAGCCTCTCCGAGGGCCCTTGGGCCCCCCCCCACCAAACTCATGTGGCAGCCCCCACGAAAAGCTGGTGTTTCTGGAGTGGCTGGGTCCTTCCCTGTGGAGCTGGTGCTGCTTTGAGGCCACCTTCCCCTCCCTGAAGACGGATGTGGTCACCGTCCTTCACAACACGAGGGCCTGATGGTCCCTGGTGACTCGGGCTGACCAGGCCGCTCCCCTGGGACAGCGTGTACACAGCGGGTTCCTGCAGCAGCTCACACGGGGCTCTTGTGGGTGCTGGCCAGCGGGCCGTGGGTTTGGAAGTTCCTCGGGCTCCCGGAGGCGGGGGGGTCTGGGGCGCCTGGATCTGCTGGCCAGGGGTCTGAGCACACGCGGCATCTTTGGCGGGTCTCCGGGGACGGGGAGCTGGCTGTCCATCCTCACAAGCACTGTCTTGTGCACGGCCCGCACCCTCTGAGCCCTGAGGAGGGACATGGCGCATGCCCCCTCCTGCGTTGCTGCTGGGCCGCGCCTGGGCCCCCGGGTGTGCGGAGGGACAACCGCGTGTCTGTCGCTTGCAGAGCCAAGCTTCGTCTTTGCTGACGTGATGCGAGAGCGCCCCGATGGCATGGACAGTGGCGACGACCGCGTCTACTTCTTCTTCACCGAGGTGTCTGTGGAGTACGAGTTTGTCTTCAAGCTGATGATCCCGCGGGTGGCGCGGGTGTGCAAGGTGAGCGGGGCCCGTGGCCCTGTGGCTCCGGCCCGGGGCGCTCGCGTGTCTGGAGGGTCCACCACATGGCCCAGGCTCCGAGCTTCCTCCAAAATGTCGATTTACCCACCACTTCATCCTTCTGTGGCGTAGATGGGTGTGGACGGGCAGCCAGGTGCTCGGCCTGCCCCGGGGCAGCCTGGGGGGACCCCAGGAGCATTGGCGCCCCGCCCTCTGTGGGCCTGCCTCTGACACCGCTTCCCCAGACCTCCCAGATCACAGAAAGTTAGTTTTTGTTCACCGTGTGAGCTCAATTCTGTTGGAATTGGGATTTCGGCATTCCAACGTAAAGGTGCGGGGAGGGGTTTTTCTTGTGTCCAAAATAAATCCGAACACTTCGATTCCGAAGTCTCCTGCATCCACATTTCTGTGTTTAGGGGCTGTCTCCGAGTGGGTCATGTCAGATGGGTCCATCGTGGTCCCCTGAAGGCCAGCCCACGAAAACATGTTCATGGAGGACCTGACAAAGCCCTTTGAAATGACCGTGTCCTCTGCAACGAGGACGGAGGCTGCAGACGCGGCCACCGTGGCTCCAGCTGTGCAAGGCGACTTTGCTGAGAGGCCTTTTTGGGTTTTGTGCTCTGATCGGAGACCCCGTGGGGTGCGGTGGCCGCACGGCTGTGTGCAGCCTTGGTCAGCCACGGCCCGGTCCCTCAGGCAGAGCTGCCCCGGGCGGGCTTGGATGGCTCCCGGGGACCTGCCTGTCCCCCACCACGCACGTCCTTCTGGTTTCAGGGGGACCAGGGCGGCCTGCGGACCCTGCAGAAGAAGTGGACGTCCTTCCTGAAGGCCAGGCTGATCTGCTCGCGGCCAGACAGCAACCTTGTCTTCAACGTGCTGCAGGACGTCTTCGTGCTCAGGGCCCCGGACCTGAAGGAACCCGTGATCTACGGGGTCTTCACCCCACAGCTGTGAGTGCTCGGCCGGGGTGGGGGACGGTGTCCGGGCGCGCCCCCCCCGCCGGCGCGGTCACGCTGCCCCCTGCTCCCCAGGAACAACGTGGGGCTGTCCGCCGTGTGCGCCTACAACCTGTCCACCGCCGAGGCCGTCTTCTCCCGCGGGAAGTACATGCAGAGCGCGACGGTGGAGCAGTCCCACACCAAGTGGGTGCGCTACAACGGGGCCGTGCCCACGCCGCGGCCTGGGGCGGTGAGTGCGGCGGGGCCGGGGAGGCCGCTGGGCACGCTCCTCTTCCCGTGCTGTCCTCCCCGGCGCCCGCCCTAGCCCTCGCCGCGCTCCGCCCGCAGAGGAGGCCGCGCTGGCTGGCACCGGGTGCCCTGTGGAATTAACGTGGGTCGTAAAAGCAGGTCTGTTTCGTTTTCTGCTTCCCGCACAGAAACACAGATTTTTTGGCAATGACCTGTACTCCCCACGCGTTAACAGGAGTCACGTTTTTGTTTTTTCCGAAAGTAGTGAATCTTGTGTAGAAGCCAGTGTGGTCGCGGGGCCAGTTTGGCTGCATCGGCTCGTCATGGGGCCGGGGTGCGGGGCTGTGCGTGTGGCCCGCGGTGGGGCCGGGGTGTGCGCGGGGCTGGTGCTCAGGCTTGCGCACCCCCAGCACAGGGTCCCCTCCCCTCCCCTGGGGGGATCCCTCCGTGCGTGTTACGAACTAAAGTGCGTTCACTCACGCACAGCAGGAGCTAGGGACGGAAGGAATCCCTCCCACACTTGACCTGTGTGCTTTCTGGACTTGGGCTGTTTTTAGTGATTTTAGCAGCGTTCTCGTGGAAGAGCTACGAAGCGATAAGTACTTTGTTTTCAACTTCAGAAGCTCGATACGTTCTCTGACTCATAAATAGGTACAGATGACTTCACCGATGGTCTGGTGAAGCAGCATTTTATCTCGTGTCTACAAAGACAGTAGCTCTTCCTACAGGCGTTAGAGCTGTGTCCTCAGATTGCTAGGGAGAGGTCGCCTGTGGGTTCCCTTGGGCAAGGAACCCACTGTGCGCTGACGGCTGGTCTGCTCCCTGCAGTGCATCAACCGTGAGGCGCGGGCCGCCAACTTCTCCAGCTCCCTCAGTCTGCCGGACAAGACCCTGCAGTTCGTCAAGGACCACCCTCTGATGGACAGCTCTGTGACCCCAATAGACAACAGGCCCAGGCTCATCCGCAGCGACGTGAACTACACGCAGATCGTGGTGGACAGGACCCAGGCCCTGGACGGGACCTTCTATGATGTCATGTTTGTCGGCACAGGTGGGTCCCGGCCCCCAGTGCAGACACTGGCAGAGCCGGCTCATCTTTGCTGCTGGGGGCCCGCACCTCCCCACGGTGCCACGGTGCTTTATGGGAGAGTCTCTGATACTGGCCTCCGAGGTCTGCCACCACGCGAGTCCTGGCCCCCGTCTGGGGCTTCAGGCACAGTACGTGGAGGCTCGCACAAAGGGAGTCCGGGTGGTGCCCATGCGGGCGGGCTGAAGGCCACGGAGGAAGTCCCGCCTCCCTGCTGGCCCGAGACCTGTCCCAACCTGCCGGGGGTGCCCGTTCTGGGAGGGGGTGGTGGCCAGGCCCAGCCGCAGCTTGCGGGTGCTGTGGTCCGCGCTGGGGGCTTTCCAGCGAGCTCTGAGCCAGGTGGGGGGCCCAGCCCTCACCTGACTGGGGCCCCGCATGGGACAGTACCCCTGAGGGCCATTGGGGCCCACGAGCCACCTCTCCTGCAGTCTGCTGGTACCGTCTCACTGCACTGACTGTCGCTGGAGTCAACGATGGCGTTAGCGCATTTTTCAGAGAATAGTGGGAGTGACCCAGGCCACACAAGGCCATAGTTCATTTGCTAGTGGCTTTTCCTTTCCAACCTCCAAATTACAAACCAACACATCCTGTGGAGGGAGGGAGTTGAGAGGAAGAACAGGGACCGTCTGCTCCATGGCTGACTGTAGTACGGGCTCCGTCCTGCCCTCCCGGGTGCGTCCCTGACCTCTGGCTTTGCCCTTGCAGACCGGGGCACCCTGCACAAAGCGGTCAGCCTGGAGAACGAGGCCCATATCATTGAGGAGACGTGGCTCTTCCAGGACTCTGAACCAGTCCAGACACTGCTGCTGAATTCCGAGCAGGTAAAACGGCTCGGTGGTGGCCTCACGTGTTTGTATCACCAGCTGGGCTGGCGGTCACTGGTCTGGTCCAGAGGCGCCAACCACCAGGCTCTTACAGAAGGTCCTGGGAGCCCTGGGCTTTGGGATGGAGGGAAGGCAAACTGAGGAGATGGAATGGTCGCCTTGGGTCGGCCAAGCCTCACTGAGTTGCTGGGGGCACCCGGTGTGGGTGTGGGGGCGCGCCAGCTCATGGAAACACTCCTGTGCCCCGAGCTTGGTAGGGTCAGCGTCCGGTCGGCACAGGAAAGCCGGCTCTGAGCAACAGCAGTGATGCCAGTGCGGCCACCAGCCCTGCCCTGCCCTCCCCTCCGACGAGGCCCCTTGTCCTGTGTCAGGTCGGAATCCGGATCCAGATCCAGATCAGGCTTAGCCCTCCCACAAAAGCCAGGAGCGAGTGTTTGAGGCTTCGGGGGCCGTAGGGTCACTGCCCTGGCTGCGCTCTGGCAAAGCCTTATGTATGGAAACCGAGCTTAGCCGCTCACGCAACTTCCAAGTGTCACAGAGTATCATTCTTTTAAATTATTTTCTCAGCCACGTAGCAGTACGAAATCTATTATCGGTGGTTCACGTAGAAATAGCGGGCGGCTGCATTTGCTCTGCAGGCCGTCCCCTGCCATCTGTCCCTGCGGCCTGGGACACACGCGTCCCCATTTACTGCTGGGATAGAGCATGAGGACCAGGCCAGCTCTGGTCCAGGAACGTGAGCACCTGAGCCTGGCATGCCAGTCTCACTTGTACTTGGGGGACGTCGGACCCAGGGAGTGGCCCAGCCCGCTCTGCGGCTGAAGGCCTCGCTTCTCCGTGTGGGTGTCCCATGCTGTGAGCCCTGAGCCCAAGGGCTCTGGGGACCTGGCCGTATGCCCGTTCCCTAGCTGCAAGCCTGGCCACCGTGTGGCCTCTCTGCCTGGACCCGTGTGTAAAGCCTTGTTCGGGGCACCAGGCTCGGCTGCCCCTGCTTAGTGTGGCGTTGCTCAGGTGCCCTGTCTGACCCAGGACACCCCCGAGCCTCCGTCTCCAGGTGCGAACGGAGCTTCACAGCCCCTCCGAGTGTCTCCGCAGCCTGGTTCCAGGTGGGGGCAGTGAGCAGCAGCAAGGGGCCCGGCAGCCAGGCAGGAGATGAGAGAAAGCAGCTGACCTCTCAGGGCACGTTTGCAGACGTCACGCACAGGTCCCCTTCATCGTGAGCTTACGTACTTGGATCTGGTGTCCAAACTCCCGTCACAGGGTCACATCCCCTCCCAGCTACTGCTGCGTGGCGGGGCTCTCTCTCCGCTTCTGAGGGGGAGAACAACCCTATAGCCTAGGCGAGTTTTAAGCCGCCAGACACTCAGCCTCGGTGCCTACCCCGCCCACCCAGCTTTGCTGTGGAAACAGGAAGCCAGAAGCCCTCCCACCTGTGGCCACGTTGCTCAGGCGCTCGGCCAGGCTGTGGCAGGTACCCTGAGGCCTCCCGGTTGTCAAATGCACGTCAGAACAAAGGCTGGCGCCCCCCACCCCCGTGCAGACGTGGTGAGACCACGGCTTTGCTCCACGACGTCATTCAGAGACTCAGGCTTCTGGCCGCCTGGGCACCCATCCCGTAGGAGGGATGAGGGTTGGGGAGGAAGGACGAGGTCATGGGTCAGCCCTGTGCTCACCTACCCATGGCCAGGACTTGGTCACGTGCCCACGCCCAGGGGGCGGGCCACGCAGGGAGCCTGGCAATGTGGGGGCCATCTGTCTGTCGTTATAGGGGCCCCTGCACTGGGTTAGGCCTCGGCTGCCTAGACCTGGTGGGAAGGCGTCATGCGTGCCCAGGCCCCCACACCTTCTCCCCGGGCGGGCGGGCTTGGGGGGTTGGAATGCCGGGTGTGCAGCCTTGGCAGCAGCAAGTGCATGTTCAGGGTTAAAAAGACGCCCCCCGACCTCCCCCCCACTGCCTCAGGCTCTCGCGGGCAGTCACGTGGGGCTTGGCTGTGGAAGGCTGGCCGGAGGCTACCGCTGTGGGAGCACAGAGAGGCTGGCACACGGTCCTCACTGTCCTTGCTCCCCCGAGGACACGTGCATTTGGTGGTTCTTTTGTTTTCTTAACGTGGTGGATACGCGTGGATAACACCGTCTCAACCGTTTGTAAGCGCACAGTTCAGCGGCGTCAGCTCCCACTGTTGTGACCCCACCGCGTCCGTCTCCAGAACCCGCTCTCCTTCCCAAGAGGGAACCCTGTCCTCACTGGGCGCTACCCCAGCCCCCGTCGTCCACGTGCTGTCTGCGATTTGAGGACCCCAGGGACCTCATTTAAGTGGGATCAGTGTTTGTCATCTTGTGACCAGCTCATCTCCCCGGGCATCACGTCCTCAAGGGTCAGCCGTGTAGCTCATGACAGGATTTCCTTCCTCTTCCGGGAGGGATACTCTGCGGTTCACAGACACACGTTGTTGCCCCGCCATCTGTGGGTGGGCGCGTGGGCTGCTGTGAACGCGGCGTGTGGACATCTGAGTCCTGCTTTCAGTTCATGTGGAAATATGCAGGAGACCTGCTCCGTCTGGTCCCGAGCCCAGGCCACAGGCTGCATCTGCGTGTCGACGGGGATGTCGTTTTCACAACTCCTTCAGCTCTAGACCCCGCCACGGGTTGGACATGGCCGCGCATGCAGAGACCTAGCTGGGGCAGTGTGACCCCGGGGCTCCCAGGGGTGTGGGGACCCTCGAGGGGCCTGGCGCGAGAGGCCCAGGGCACCTGCGTGCTCACCAAACCTCGTGCCTGGTCAGTGGGTTTTTTCTGTGCCCTTTCAAACGCTTTTCATTTTGAAATCGTGTTCGGTCCACAGAGGCGTTAGGATGGTATGCAGGGCCTTCCCTCGGCCCGAGGAGCTCCCCTGGCACGGTGCTCACCAGCCCCCAGACGTCCGCTCCACTTCGGGAGCCTCACGGGGCCTGGGGCGGCTCACTTCTCAGCCCTGGCGGCCTTGGTGGCGTGCTCAGCTTTGCAGAGAACGGTCGGCGTTCTGGGGAGTGCCCCCGCTCTCCCTGTGCTCGGATGGAGTTGAGGGTTTGGGGATGTGCGCGACAGCACAGGCCCACACGGGCTGGGCCGAGGCGCGGGCGTGTGTGCAGCCCGTGGTGGCTAACACTTGTTTGTGGGGAGACGTCAAGGCTGCTGTGTCATTCCCTCCGGCCCGCAGTCTTGGGCGCCCGCCAGTGATCACGGCCACCCCCTCGCAGGTGTTTTCCTGGCTCTGCTTCACAGGAGCCCAGCCCTGGGGAGGGGGTGTCTGTGGAGATAGGAGCCTGCCCCCCCACAGCCACGCGCACGGGTCAGGTGTCAGGCGGGGCTTCCCAGGCAGAGTCTGTGCCCTTCAGGGTCCATCAAAGTTGACTGCTCAGCCCTCCCAGAAACTCTCCCCTCTGCGAGCCACGTGACGCCTGGACTGCGATCTGGGGTGACGTCCTTGGTCCTTCAGGCAGGTGCGTGGCTGCACCTGTCTGGTCCTTGCCGACCGACGAGCTGGCCCTGGCCTGGCTCTCTGCCACTTTTGATCACATGACAGTCTGTTGCAGAGGGGACTTCCTTTCTCTCGGCTGTGCTCGTGGCGGGGGGAGGGGTCACAGGCCAGGAGACCGAAGCTGGCCCCAGAAACTTGGAGTGCCAGCCAGACTCTGTCCCCCCATGGGGAAGGCTGTGCCCCATCTGGGTCTGAAACACCGAATGCTGTTAAGCTCGCAAATCTCGGGGTTAACCGGAAGATCCGTGTAGACGTCAGGAGGGAGACAGGCTTGCGGGCAGAGGACAGCATAGACGCAAGGCGGGAATTGCAATCCCGCGGCCATGGCTGCACGTCAGGCGGCGTCCCCGCGTGGGAGCCCCGTCCCCACTGCGTCCAGGAGAGCGATTAGCCGCCCTGTGAGCTGAGCTGTCGGACGTGCCAGCTGTTGGCCTCCCCATCCACGTATTCCTGCCTTGCAAACCTGGACGTGACAGCGCTTGGCCCGTGCTTTATCCCACGTGCTGGGATCCTGCACGCTCCCCTGCCGCTCCCTGGCGCCTCCTTTCCCGGCCCCGCTGGATTCGGGCACCACTCGGGCCGCCCATGCACAGCTGCTCGTGGCAGGTCTGAGATTGGGCTCCAAATTGTGCCCTTTGGCCTCTGGCGGGGCTGGGAGTGTCCGGCTGGAGGGGTTCTGTCCCCAGGAAGGGGCTGACCCCCAGCCGCAGAGGGGCTGCAGACACACAACCACACAGGTACCTGGATGGCAGGGAGGCGGGCATGGGGACTGAGGCCCAGGGGGCCGAGCCAGTACGTGGACTCGGCTGGGAGACCACACACGCTGCCTGTGCGCTCGTGGTTCTGGAAGCTCCTGAACAAGAAAACATGGGAACGTGCCCATGACCATCGTGAGGTGCGGAAGCACCTGGCGCCGCACGCACTGCGGCTGCCCTCTCACCCGCCTGCCCTCTCTGTTTCACCCCCACAGGGCAGAAGGTTTGTCTACGCGGGCTCCAGCTCGGGCGTGGTACAGGCCCCCGTGGCCTTCTGCGAGAAGCATGCTACTTGCGAGGACTGCGTGCTGGCCCGCGACCCCTACTGCGCCTGGAGCTCGGACACCAAGGCCTGCGTGGCCCTGCACCAGACGGACAGCCCCAGCAGGTACGCAGGGGACGCGGCATGCCGGCCCTCCCAGCCCGCCTGTGGGGAAGGCACGTGCGCACGCATGACTGTCCTTCCTTGTCTTGCAGGGATTTGACTCAGCAGATGAGTGGTGACACGTCCGGCTGCCGCGGTAAGTGGCTCCTCCTCGCCGTGCTGCTCCCGGGGCAGCCGGGGCTTGTGATCGTGTCGTGGTGCAGTGCTGGTGTGGCATCTCGTACGTTTTGTTTTTCTTTCTCGGAACAGAGGGCAAGTATCCGTGAGGACACGGAGGCCGACCCCGCTATCCCTTTGATTTGCAGAAAAGGGTGTTTGAAGCCCCGTAGTGTGTGTTTACTGGAAGGCACTCGGCATCCAGCCCACTACATCCACTCTCGAGACGCTGCGCTCTTGCGCTGGCCTTGGGGCCGCCTGTAGGACCCAGAACATGCTGGGAGTGGGGGGAGGGGCGGCGACAGAGGAGTCCTCGTCCCCTCGAAGGCAGCTGTGCTCTCGTCCCTGACCCGACGGCTGTCGTCAGCTGGGGCGGCTTCAGGAGGGGGTGCCGGGCGCGCTGAGAGGCCGTGAGCCCCGGAGCCACTGGCAGACGCGCGTGGTGTGCGACTCCGCGGGCTGCCGCTCAGCCTCCCGGGAACCAGGGCGCAAGACGCCATCTCTGCTGTTCGGTTGCCTCCGCGTTCCTTGTCCCACCGGGCTGCCATCTAGGGCTCATCTCTGCTGTTCTGTCACGCATGTCTTTCCCTCCTTAGTTGTTCTGGAAGATTCCGTGTTGCTCCAGTGGGTGAAACTCTTGTGTTCTCTTGTGCGTGTTGACCTCTGTAAAAGACGTGACGCAGTGAGCCGGGTTGTTGATGCTGTGCACGTTTATTTTGATGTTCCAGATAAAACTAAAGAAAGTTTCCGGCAGCATTTTTTCAAGCATGGCGGCACGGCAGAATTGAAATGCTCCCAAAAGTCCAACCTGGCCCGGGTGGTGTGGAAGTTCCAGAACAAGGCGCTCGAGGCCGAGGGCCCCAAGTACAGCCTGGTGGGCAGGAGGAACTTGCTCATCTTCAACCTGTCGGAGGGAGACAGCGGGGTGTACCAGTGCCTGTCGGAGGAGAGGCTCAGGAACAGGACGGTCCTGCAGGTGCTGGCCAAGCACGTCCTGGAGGTCCACGTGCTCCCGAGGACGCCAGCGGCCTCCACCTTGCCGGCCACCCGGCCAGAAGGGGACAGGGCCCTCCTCAGGGTGTCGACGGAGCCCACCCCAGGTCCTCCGGCCCAGACCCCGGCGGTGCGGGGCCCCGTGCTCGGGGCCGCGGCCCCACCGCCCAGCCCTGCGCCCACTGGCGTGTCCTGCAAACCCAAGACCGTCATCGACACGGTCCCCCAGGTCCACCCGGAGAAGACCATGTACCTCCAGCCCAGCGACAACCGCCTGCTCATGCCGCTCTTCCTCGCCTTTTTCGTGCTCTGCGTCTGCCTCTTGTCGTACAACTGCTACAAGGGCTACCTGCCTGGCCCGTGCCTCAAGTTCCGCTCCGCCGTGCTGCTGGGGAAGAAGCAGCCCGCCGCCGACTTCTCCGAGTTCGAGCAGAGCGTGAAGGAGACGCTGGTGGAGCAGGGCAGCTTCTCCCAGCAGAACGGGGGGCAGCCCAGGCCGGCCCTGGACACCGGCTATGAGACGGAGCAGGACACCATGGCCAGCAGGGTGCCCACCGACAGGGAGGACTCGCAGCGGCTCGACGACCTCCCGGCCCGGGACAGGCCCTTCGATGTCAAGTGTGAGCTCAAGTACGCCGACTCGGACGCGGACGCAGACTGAAGCGCCCGCGCGGAGGCCTCCGTTCACCGTTGGTCACCCGGCCCGGGGCCGTGTAGGGAGCCCGTGTCTGTGCACCTGTCTTCTGTGTCTTTTCTCTCGGGTCAAGCTTGTGATTTGGTTTCTCTTTGTCCTTTCGGAAAACGACGAGCCTTGCGTCCCGGCCTCCCGCGGTGGACCGCCGTCTGGGACATGCCCGCGAGTGGTGGCGCCGGCTCCCCTGAGCCCCGACTGCAGCGGACCCTCGCGCCTGGAGCGCCCCCTCCTCAGAGCAGCCCTTGAAAGATCATTTCATTCCAGATTGGAAATGGCATTTTTGTTTATCAGATTGGTAACTTAGCGCCTGTTGTCCAGATTGGCACGAACCTTTTCTTCCATGGGATTATTTTGTAGGGCTTTACTTTTTTGTGTTAGGTCGTTTATTTTTTAAGTTACTAAAGCAGATGTTTTAATATTTAGAAGATGTACATCTTCCAGATTCTGTTGTACGGGAGGGTAGGATACAGCTTACGTTGCTTACGATTCTCAGGGATAAACTTACTTTGGCTAAATGTGTTCCTTCCGCTTTTAGAAACGTAGACAAAACCATCTCTTGAAGCACACTTTTTTCTTTTTAATTTTATTCCTTGAGGGAAGCATCATTTTCAGAGAGATTTTCTTTCTATACTTTTTTTCCTGTTGTTTTAACTCTTTCGAGGAAGAGAGGACAGTGGGAGGCTGTCCCATGAGCCAGGTGGGCTCTCCAGCAAGGATCAGTGGAGCCGCCGGGCCCAGAGCTGAGGGGCGCGTGTCACGATCGGATGCCCACAGCCACTGCTCGAACCTCCCGTGCAGACGGACGGACGTCTGCCGGGGCGTCTTCAGCCGTCCGAACGGCTCCCGTGACTGTCGGCTTCCGTCCACAGCCGCTGCCCACCAGATGTCCCGCTCGGCTGAACAGAGCTGTCCACACCTGCAAGCGAGCTGGGCGGCGGTGGCTGGACAGGCCTGTGTCTCAACACCCCACAGAGCCACAGGGGTGGAGCCACAGGGGTGGATGGGGCCTGGCGCTGCCTCTCAAGGTGCGAACGGGCGAGACGGGTTAACCGCGGTGACGTCACACTCCACCTGCTGCTTCCCACACGCCTGCAAGAGGAGGCTCTCTTTCCGTGGCAAAGAGCAAGAAACTGGATTTCTGTGTGCCTGCGTGGACAGTGTCATCTTCAGCATGATAGGACTCGACCGTTTTGGTGTAAACATTTGTGTTTTATAAGATTTACTTTGTTTTTATTTTTCTACTTTGAATTGTATACATTTGAAAAGTAACCGAATAAATGAGAAGCTTATATCCTTGATGTGGGCACGTGATTTACTGCAGCCGGACGGCCTCCCTCCCTCCCTCCCTCCCTCCCTCCCTCCTGAGGGGCACTGTGGGGGGCGCGGGACAGGTCTTGGGACAGCCTGGGTCCCTTTCTTCTCCTGTGCTTTGTTTCCTTTCTCTGGTGTGCAGTGGGATCCTGATGACGCCTGCCTCAGTGGCCTCTTTCTTTTCTGTCCTTTGTCTCGCAGCTTCATCTATGCCCTTCCCTCCTCCGGGGTCCTCCTCCCTGTCCTGTCGGGGCCCTGGCTCAGCTTCCTCTCCCCAAAGGCCCTGGCCAGCCTCGGCCTCGGGGTCTGACAGCAGCCTGCCCGTTGCCTTGCTGCCGCCCTTCCTCAGCGACCAGGCCCAGCACGTGCATGCCCTGGGGACCTTCCACCTCTTCTGCCAGGCCACAGGTGAGCGGGGCACCTGTCGGGACGAGGGCAGGGAGGTGAGGTGGGGGGGTTAGTTGGGGGGGCGGGGACGCCTCCTCACTGCACCCTGCAGGCGGATGCCCAGCACAAAGGCCCTGTCAGCCCGGAGCTGCTCCTGCGGGGCCACGGCTCTTTCAGAGGCCAGTGTTCACTGCTGTGGGCTTCATGGCCACGGTTTCGGTGGCGAACACTCCGCTTTGCCTCCAGAGCCTCAAGGCCACCCACACGTGGGCTGGGCTTGGCCCCAGGGCCTCGGCGGACCAGTCGCCCGTTTACAGGACTAATTCTGTGTCTGCTGACAGTTTGGGGGTCCGTCTCTGTGGTATCTGAGAGATTAGCTCCAGAGCCTCCAGAAGGGACATTGTTCTCATGACTCGTGTGGTGTCGCTGAAATGCAGGACAGATTGAGAGCCTAGTGGCCCGGAGGAGTCGGGATGGGCAGCTGCATGGCCGTGGTCTCTGCTGCGCTGTGGCCAAGCCGCTGCGTGGAGGCTCCTCTGTGCCCGGAGGGGAGTAGAGCTAATGAGGAAGAAGCACAAAAGTGGTTTCTTTCTGAGGTTTTGACTGTGAGCTGCTCCGGGTGTGGAGCCGGCTCGGTGAGTCTTGGTGCGCCCCGCATGGAGCGTGGGCCGGCTGCGTGGGCCACAGGGAAAGTGGCCTGTGAGTGGGACGCTATGGGGACAGACCTTTGGGGGCAGGTCCGTGCAGCCCTGGGTCGCCTGCTCCGTGCCCAGGCTTGGTCTGTGCTGGGCCCCCCATGTGGCTCCTGGGCTGGGCGATTTCCCTGGGGCCTCCCCGAGCAGGATGTCGTCCCTGTCGCTGGGAGAACGGGTGGTCACACAACCTGGCGAGGGACCCACGGCCCCTTGCTGCAGGTGTAGGCAGACCACGTGTCTGGGAGCCGAACACTTGCAAACGTGACTCCTCGGGGCGGCTAGCTAGCGTGTGTGCACGGAGGTGCTGCCCCTGCGACTGGGGGGACAGAGACCGCAGTCAGCCAGAATGGGAAGCACGCCAGGCTTTGGGGGGGGGGGGGGCCTTGCAGGCTGACAGCGGCAGAGCTGCGGGCAGCCAGGGAGAAGGGGCGCAGTTCCCCCTTGTGGCGCCGACAGGAAGCACCGCTAGCCGAGGGGCAGAGCGTGGCACATAGAGCCACAGCACCTCTCCCGCCGCACCCCTGCCAGGGTCTAGGAGCCTGAGGGGCGTCTCCTCCTCCTGACTTTCTGCCTCCAGGCGGTGCCTCCAGAGTGGGAATTAACAGCAAGCCAGGGGCCAAGGAGGGAGACTGTGGCTGGTGGCCTCATGGCCCAGGGTCAGGAGAAGCGAGCAGCATGGAGGGGCAGCGCTCAGGGTGGACTGAGCGGAGGGACCACGGCCCCCCACGCTCCTTGCTTTCCAGGAGTGTTGGCCCGTCTAAAACCTTCCATCGTTCCACTGTGGCCCCAGTTGAGGCTGCGAGGCGGCCCAGGAAGGACCAGCCTTTCCCAGGGAGCCCACACGTCATGTTCCCTCCGAGAGGGAGGGCCGTGTGTCCCGAGGGGCCCGGGCTCTGCGTTTGTCCCCAGCAGGCTCAGCACACACCACGCACGCCGCCGCGCACGCACCACAGTGGGGCGTCCTGCCGGCAGGCATGTGTGAAGGCCGTGGCTCCGCGGGAGGGCAGCCCCGCCAGGCAGCGGCGACTGAGGGCCGGGTGCTGGACAGTGCTGGAGGGGAGGGACCCCATCCTGGTGCCCCCACCCCACCCTCCAGAACATTCACCTTAGCACTCAGCAGGCAAAGCCAGGAGGAGGCCCTCGGCAGCGGGGAAGGCCCCCAACACGGAGCAGCTCGCATCCACGCCGGGAAACCACTGTCGCCAGAGCAGTCCATCGGGCCCTCGCCCTGGGGCCGGCCCGCCAGGCTCACTGACTGCATGTGGCCATCTAGGCTTCTCTTCCCCTCAGCCCCGCCCACGAGCCAGTGCTGGCCCACCGTGCGAGCGGCTGTCCAACTATATGGTGTTCCAAAGGACAGTCTCTCTGGCCATCCTTCCCGAGTCACAGAAGGTGCCGGAACTAAAGGCCAGATTTCTGTGGGGCCACCACAGAGCTGGTGTTAACCACATCACGGTGGCCGGGGCCACGGCCAACCCAGGCGAGGTGGCCTGCTTGTGACAGGCGTGGCTCATCACTAGTGACTTGGAGGGCTTCTCTGCCCAGCCTCTTCCCTCCCTCTCCTGATTTCCCCGCGGGTGTGCATGTGTGTGCTCGTGTGTGCACACCCGTGTCCGTGTGTGCGGGGGTGCGTGTTTCTCTTCCGCACGAGGCAGGCTGCGGGCTGTGCTCTGCGGCCACGCCTCCACTCAGGGTCTGAGCCCGAGCAGGTGGAGGCTCATTCCGGATCCCGGAGCCGTTCTCCCACCTGCTGCCTGCCTCGTGCTTCAGCGATGTTCGTGCGTCTGCAGTTAGGGAAACGCTGGCCAGTCGAGGAAAGGGACTGAGGTTGGCACAGGGTCCATGTTTCACTTTTCTAAGACAATGAATCCGTGCTCTTCGCGGCCGGAATTCGGATTAGCACCATCCATGGCGGTATGTGGGCGCGTATACACGGACAGGGAGATGGTAGCGAGTGACCTGGGCACGCCCACGTTCCCGCATGTGCAGACCGTGCGTCTGCGCCTGCGGGATGGAGCTCCGGGACTAAAGGAAAGCAGAGCAGTGTCTGCCCCTCAGGCCCCACATCCCTGATGTCGATTTAGGCCGCGTCATCTTTAAAGCTAAGAACGGATTCTCTGTACTTTAGGGGACACTTGGCTGCTCGGGGTTTTGATGGCCTTTTATGTTTAAGCCATGATGTTGGCCATCAGAGCCCTTGAGGCCCCAGGCGCCGCGAGGGCCGGAGAAGGTGCGCAGCTGAGATACCCCGTGAACACCTGCGGTGACCATCGGTGCCGGTGTGTCTTCCGGGGTGGGGGCTCCAGAAAGGCCACGGCTGCGTTAGGGCAGGCTGTGGAGGCAGCCAGCTCGTGAGCTGGTCATGTCCCAGAAGGGCTGGGACCCCTCTGTGGGTGGGCAAGGCCGATCTGTCACCTTGCTGGGGCCTCGATCCTCAGCAGATTTGCTGGGGTCTTTCTCCATGGGGATCATCCACGTGCCTTTACAGAGCAGTCCTCGAGTGTGGGACAGTCCCCTGCGCCTGGCACCCCGTGAGGCTGCGCGCCTGGGCTCCTGCCCTCCCACCTCCCCATGGTGGAGTCTGGAAAGCATATTTGGTCACATGTGCCTCCAGGAATTAGGACCTGGATATTCTGGGGGTCACTCTTCAGCCAACCACAGGGCACTGGCTGCTCTGTGATGACTTGGGGGCACTCGGAGAGGGCAGGCTGGTGAAACTGGAGCAGTGGAGACCCCTCTCCCCAGCCAGGTCCTGATTTCTGTGCAGTTGTGGCCCTGGCCATGCTGGACACCGTCCAGCCCTGGGGTTCGGGTGTGAGCGTTTCCCCGCCCCCACTAAGGTGCGTCCAGGAGCTCGCGGGAGGCCCAGGGCATGAGCCAGAGACGGGCTGGCCCCAGGGTCACAGTAAATCACATGCATGGGGACACCTGGAGGAAGGCTTGCCAAGTGGGGACACCAGTCACAGATGTGGCCTGAGGACTTGGAGTGGGCCCCATCATACTCCCCTCCAACCCGGGGCTCGCAGGACCCTGCTTCCAGAATCGGGTGTCCTCCCTTGGGGAGAGGCCACTTGCTCTGAGGGGCTCTGGTTTTGTCACAAAGTAAAATGAGCTCTGCGCCCACGAGTCCCCAGTGAGCTGGCGTGAGGCTGGCATGGGGCAGGCTGGAGCCAGCGGCCCCTACACCCCATTGACCCCGAGGTAGGTGATGGAACCCAAGGCCAGCGGAGCCATCCCAGGCCCAGGAGAGGAGCTGCATGCCCGGGGCTCAAGGGCCTGGCCCTTTGGGGCTGCACAAGGCCCCTGGGGTACGGGGGTGCAGCCTGCTGTCTGGGCCCACGTGGTGGGGTGTGGGCTGTGCTGACGGGTTTTAACTCTCATTTTGCCTCCTTGTTCTCCTCTGCATTCAAAAGGAGCTGGATAGCTTTAAAAAAAGAGTAAGTAGAATGTAAGTATCCCTTTAACATTTTTAAAGCTTTACTCTGGCTAAACACACACTTGAAGATTTAACTGTGAAGCTTTTCAGGACCAAAGGGCACACGGTTTGCGTTCCACCCATGCCTCCCCGCCCTGCAGTGTGGTCAGCCCAGCATTTTGCTCCTTCGGGTCCCAGCCATGTGGCTTGGGGCGACGATCTGGCACCGGCTCAGGCCACCCCAGTTTTTTGTTCCAGGGTTGGCCATGAGAACCTTCTAGAAGCTCTGTAACCCATCCTGGTGGCTCCAGTCCTGTGTAGGTCTCCGCACACGTCACCACGGGACAGTCAGGGGTGAGGGTGCACCCAGGCTCTTTGGAACGGACTTCAGTGTCTGTTCACACACAGCCCCGCTTCCCTGATGACCGTGCCTCATGAGAATCCCTTTCTAAACAGGATTCTGCCACCAGGCCGACCGTCAGGGAGCAGCCACGCGGCCCATGCTTTCATGAGGCGGTCCCAGCAGTTAGAGGAAGGGTCTGTGCCTGGCTGACGGGCAGCTGGCAGGTGTAAGCAGATACGCACGTGTGTGGGGACGTGTGATACACGATGGGTGGAGAACAAAACACTTTGGAAAAACAAATTACAGCAACAGAATAAGAACCGAGAAATCCTGCACAGAAAACAAGAGAAGACACGTCTCCGCAGCCGGCATGACCAACAGGCTGGTGTATGAAACACTTCTGAGCAAATCCTTCCAGAATTTTCTTGACGTCTACAACACATTTCTTTCCTAAGAGTACCTTGCTGTCCTCACCAAAGCAGCATTTGTCGTAGTGGATCTGGATTCAAGGAACGCATGAAGAGCAGGACCGCAGCGTGCGCGGGTCTGCCGTCTACAGGGAGCCGCCGCCAGTGTGACGGCCGTTTGTAGACCTTTTCTCTGGGCGTCTACGCACACGTCTATGCCAGTGAGCACACCTATACTGACCTCATCTCCTCCTCTGACACGCTGGCATTTCCCTGTGTTGACTGTCGTCTCCAACATGACTCACAAATGACGAGGCTTAGGAAGGTCTTCAAGACCGAGGAGTACGTGTTTTGCGTTCCATCTGCAGTCCCTGCCAGGTAGCCGTCACATCATGTCATGTCACATCTGTGACCCCAGGTCGTCCGTCTCCAGCTTCTAACGGACACAGCTCTGGTGGCCGGTCCGTGTCCGGATCCTGGCCTCAGAGTTCAGTCGTGGGACTGTCTGGTCTGAGACTCTGACCCTTCCTGGGGAGGAAGGCTCTCTGGAGACCCCGAACGCAGCACATTGCTTATGAAGAGACCGAAGGTGGAAGGGGCCACACAGGTCACGCGGGAATCCATGTGAAGGTCTTCGAGCTTGCCCTCAAGCCAGCCGTGACAGAAACCGCTCTGCACCACCTCACCCTCCCCGCCTTGTGCCACCCGCCTTGCCGCGCGCTCGTGCCGCTGCGCACGTGCCCAGTGCTGTGGCTTTGTGTCCTGGGTTTAGCCCTTTGGCTGCAGGTTCTTTCCCTGCTCGGGGAACTGCAGCCACATACAGACGTTGTCCTTCCTCTGCTGACCGTCCTCCACGACACCGCAGCTGAGGTCATCCCCAGGTTCAGGGGCAACTAGATAGAATCCTGCTCTGAGAAACAGATTCTCAGGCAGGCAGGGCTGGCTCTGGGTTGGTTCACAGCCCAGCCGCTGGTGCCGTCCACACCTGGCACAAGCAGAGAGGAGGGCGCAGCAGGGACAGAGGGGCCTTCAGCCTCGCTCAGTGCCCTGACACCCGTCCCGACCCCTTGGGAGTCCCCGCGGAGGCAGAGCCTTTTGTCAGAGGTGGTGGTGGCAAGACCAGGGCAGGAGATGACGTGCCCAGGCCCAGACCCTCTGTGCACAATGGACACCTGCCCCCAGAGCACAGCCACCGGGCCCTCCGCGGGCAAGGGAAGGGGGGCGCTGCCCCGACGGCCTAAGCAGGTGCTCCGGGGCGACAACCAGCCATACAGGTGTGCTTTGAAAACAGCGCCTGAGGTTTATGGAGCAGGGAGCCCAGGGGTCAGTGTGCGGACCTTTCTCCCAGGGACCCTAAGCAGGAACCACCCCCTGGGCCTCCTCCAGGAAAGATAAGGACGCGGGTGAACGCTGCCCTGTCACTTTGTCCAGCGTGGACAACAAAGGCCTCTAACCTGGGCAGCTCCACACTGCTTATCCCCACCAGGGCAGTTCCCGCGGGTCCTGAACGGGGGACGCTGGGTGGAGATGGTCTCTGTGTCCCCAGGTCCTGCGGACGTTCACTTCGTCTGGGAGAAGAATGGCCGTGAACTGGAGACGTGTGTCCCCACGCAGACCCACACGCTGCCTGATGGCAGGACCCATGTGCTCAGCTGGCTGCGAGACGCCATCGGAGAGAGCGCCGAGTACCGCTGCTCCGTCCTCTCCTCCGCAGGCAACAAGACCTCCAGAGTGCAGGTCACTGTCCTGAGACACGGTAAGTGGCGCGGCCCTGCCCCCTGCCGCGCTCCCGCGGGGAAGCGCAGCGCACGGTACACGGCCAGCCTCCCTGGTGCTTCCGCCTCATCCACACCCCCCCCCACTCCTGCCACGTCTCACTCTGGGTTTCTGTTTGGCGGGGCTGGGAAGTCCGCGTTCTGAGAGCCCGAGCCCCCTGCTCTGTCTCCACACTGAGAGGAGCTGGCCGCGTACAGTTCTGGAGCTGGAGTCTGCCCCACGTCTGCCAGCTCCACGTGCCCTGCGGGTGGCCTCCCAGGACCGCCGCCCGCATGGTGCACACTCACGCCTCCGTGTCTGCAGGCCTGGCTGTGCCCAGGCCACGGCGAAGCCTGCCCCTCATCCCCGGGAGATTTTCCTCAACACGTATCCACTCTGCTCCGCTTTACGTCCTGTGCTCTTTCTGGAACTATGCTCCCAGACACTAGACTACTTGGCACGGTTCGGAGCAGGGAGGGGCCCCGGGAGCCATGCTTCTGCTTCCAAACAGCCCGAGGGAACGTGCATTCCACAGCCTACCCCAGCAGCCAAGCATCTCTGAGAGGGTGTGCCTCAGTTTCCTCGCTGCTGGCCTACGATTCAGGCTTCTCGGTCTGCTCCGTCCCCACCAGTGCCTCTGCTTTCAACTTCCAGGTTTTTGTGGTTCCCCTCCTAGTCTTGGTCCATCCTCGAGAATTTGCATCTATGCTTAGAGATGCTGAAAAGGCCCCCGTTCTCCTGGTGTGAGTTTGGGGAGAGAAAAAAGCTGCCAATATTCACTCCCGCCCAGAACCCGTTCTTCCCATTTCTGTAAAGCGTCCTGCCTGCCACCGTCAGGACGATCGGGATCATCACGTAAACGTGACTCACAGACTGAGATGTCCTGCAGAAGTCACGAGAACGGCACTGTCGGCAAACAGTCCGGAGAACACTCACGGTACCCCTGCTCCCGCCCCAAGGTCACCCAGCGCACCAGCCTGACAGCAGCAGGGCCCAACACCGATTGCGGGCAGTTCTACCCGAGTCACGCTACGCACTGCACGCACACGAGGCGGGCAGAGACACCAGCACAGTTGGGACAGCGCAGCATCTGCTTGCCTGGCCAGCCTGCCGTGTCTCCTGAAGCTGCGGGGGGACTAGAGGACGCAGGGGTTCTTGCAGGATGGGACCCCCCGAAGGCGCCTCTGGAGTGCTCACCCCAGCCCCGTGGCCACCCAGGGAGCCCAGGTCTGCTCGAGGAATGAGTTCTGCTTTGTGTCTCAGGGCTCAGGTCCCTGGCACCCATTTCTGAAATTAGCAACGTGGGCCATGGACCAGGGACGAAGCTGTGTCTGTGTTCACAAGGACAAAGTACGGCTGTCAGGCCTGTGCCATCCTGACAGCCCCACATGTAACTCGCTTCCGAATCAAGCTCCCACGGCAGGCTCCGTAGAGCAGATAGCAGCTGGACGTAGGGGGACACCAGCCTGGTGAGCTGCACGGACTCCTCGGCCTCACTTGGGACAGGCCTCCCAGGGAGGCAACACCAGCCTCAAGGTCTCAGCCTCAGCCCCAAGACGTGAGGAACTACCCCCTCTCTTGCCTGAGTAGAAAATTCCACTAAGACGAGGACAGGGCCAACAGGACCTTGGGCAACAGCCGCTACTGGGGCTGCTGACCGTGGAAGCCCCCACAACCAGGAAGGCAGGCTTGGAGAGGGGAACACCTCACCCAAAACGTCGCTCTCAGAATGGCCTCTGGATGGTGCAGACCCGGGGTGCCATCAGGGCCTGCAAAGCTGACACCTGGCGTTGCCCCCTCCCCTCCTTGTCTTGCAGAAGTGACCCACCAGGAGCAGTGGACCAGAGAGCTCGCCGCCTGGAGGGCTGTGGCCGGGGAGCATGACCGCATGATGCGGAGCTGGAGGAAGGCGTGGGTACGTGGCCGGGCCGACGGTGGGCAGGGACTGGCAGGGCGTCTCCCGTCTTGGAACTTGAGCCATTCTGCTTTCTGGAACCCACAGCCTCTGAGCTCCAGGCAGATCCCTGGGGAGCGTCAGCACGGTGGGGCAGGGAGGGGTGGGATGGGGTGGAGGGGGAGCCTCTCAAGGAGACTCAAGTTGGGGAAAGGTGCACGCAGGGCAGCTGGCTTGGGCTGGGCACCGCCCGAGCAGGAAGGCTGCGCCCCACGCAGCCAGGTGACTGCTGAGCCGCAGGGAGCCCCGTCCCAGCACCGAGGGGCGGCAGGCCAGGCGTCCCCCACTCCAGAGTCATGGCCGCAGCCATCTGGGCAGCCAGCAGGCCAGGGAGGTACCGGAGGACGACCCCGCAGCTCCACTGCAGGCCTTCAAACATCCAGGCTTCAGTGGCCACCCCAGACCTCTCCCGTTGCCAACAAGGCTGAGCACTGCTGACTGAGCCCCTCAAGCTCCGTCCGCGTGGGACCCCCTCTCTTGGCCCCAAGAGGGAACACATGGGGCGTGACACTTGAGGCCCCTCCCGCGTCTAGGACAGTGGCGGGGAGGAGGCAAGAAGGGCCCCTGTTCTGCCAGGAATTCAAAGGCAGCTGCACTGTTCTTTCAGGAAAGCTGTGACAAGGACACCTTGTAGACCTCGGGAGGCAGTGCCGACCCCTAGCCGAGCCCGCTGCCCCTTGCCACGCCACCCCCGGAGAGGCCCCGGGACAATGAGCTGTCACCCAGCCTGCTGAGGCGCGGCCCCCCCGTAACCTCTGTGACAACAGCCGGAACTCTGGGTGCTTACGTGGGACAGCAGTGTGTCCGGCAGACACGGGACATGAGCACAGTTCATTACAGTCTGAAAACGCAGCGGCGTGCATGACGGCTCCTTTCGCAGAAACGCTGCCGCCGGAGCCCGCCGCCACTCCCTGCCCTCGCACGTGGCCACCGGGCTCCCACGCCAGGGACAGGCCCGGCGAGACCCGGGGCAGGAACTGGCCGGACACCTTGAGCGAGCAGGTGTGTCACCCCCCACCCCCCGGTCTCAGAGCGTGGGAGCTGCTCCATGAGGTTCTGCGCGCCCCGAGCTTGCAAGCGGCGCTGCACGGTGTGTGCAGGACCTGACGACCGACGCTGCGCAGCCCGGACCCCGCGGCCACCCGCTGCTGAGGGAATGACGGTTACCGAAGCGCCGCTCCACCCAAACCCACCAGCTCTGTCAGAGCCGTACTGCCTCAGGACCCCAGCACACGGACGCCCGCAGCCTGTGTCCAGACCCCCAGTTCAGCGGCTGGGGACGGCTGGGGACCGCTGAGAGTACGCCCGTCTCCCCAAGGACGCCGGCCTGGGGTAGGGTCCACCCCGACTGCCCGCCCGCCCCGGCTCCCAGGCCGGCACGCGGGCCACCAGCGTCTCCCGTGAAAGCGCCACCCGCACTCGTCGGGGTGCCGCCCTCCGCAGCCGTGAGACTCACCCCGAGTCTGGGCGTGGCCGGAGCCCTGCACGCCAGCACCACGGTGAGCTGCGTGCCCTCGGCCTAGTGGGGAGGGTTCCGTGGGACGTGTGCGTAAGAATTTGGGTTGTCCGCTATGTTGAGAAAATAAACAGAAATACACGCAGTGAGCTAAGCGTGTCCTTGCGAGGCGTGTCACCGGCAGCCGTAACCTGTGCCACGAAAGGGATCCTGTGGCCAGGCCGACCGCAGCAGAAAGTTACACGAGACGCAAACCCTCTGGGGCGGACACAGTGCTCACAGCTCCCTGCTGGGCTTCTCTGCCCCCAGAGCAGCGCCACACATGCCAGGAGCCAGCATCCCCTGTTGCGAGTTCGAAAGGTAATGCTCTCCTTGGAGGTTAACTTCAGAACCTTCCCTCTCCCGTCATCTCTGATTTTCACACCCACGACAGGGGACAGGGCACCTGCTGACAGACACAGAAGGGCAGGAAAGCCCTGCCCTGTGCACCCCTCCCGACCCCCGCAGGGAGAAACCTGGGGCGTCACACGGCCCCCGCTTACACAGCTCCGAGAAGCAGGTGCACTAGGAATAGCACGTGTGCGGACGACAGGCCCGACCGCTGCTTTCCATGACCGCCCCCCGCCACGCTGCCCGCCCTGTCCACACCGCAGGCCTTCCCCGACCTCACTCCACCTCTCTGCGCCCCACACAGGCCACTCGCCTCTCAGACACAGGACGCCTGACGCAACCGATCTCCCCTAAGAGTGCGCTCAAGGCCAACGCGCTCTGCTGCTTGCCCAACACACGCCACACGGCAAAGCCCCATCCTGCCATCGCCTGGGTGACGCAGCACATGGGGCAGACGCAGGGTCCCCACAGCAAACCTCTTCCTTCAAACAACGTGCTGAGGGGCTGGGCCGGGACTTAGGAACCCCCGACAAGCCTAAGACGGCGGGGTGATCAAATCATCGCTCTTTATTCAAAATAAATAAGCCCTCTTACTTACAGCAAAGTATGAAAGCAAACTTCTATCCTGCCGGCCTCCAAGACAGAAACCACATTCAGAATACGTTCATTTACAAAAAAAAAAACAGTTGTAGATTATCAAAGCTGAAATTCAGGGACTTCAATATACATTGCTTCTTTGAAAAATAAAGACAAAAAGGAATAATTCATGTCAAAAGGTCACAGGTTAGAGAACCGGTTTTCCTTCTGAGTGAGGCTCATTTTAGCAGACCCTCCAAGTATCCCCGAATCTTCCGGCCAAAAAGCCAGGTCCCGAGAAAGCCCCCCGCCCCCGGCCCAAACCAGGCCCCCGCCGCGCCCGCCTGCTGGCCTCCGTGCAGCGCACTGGGTACCCGCCCGCGGCGCCTTCCACACACTAACATGGCTCAGCTCTTCTGCATCGGGGGGTTTCCTTCACAGCAGAACTCAGGGCGCCACATTTTCCAGTCTTTTCCAGACTCTGCTCAGATCCGAAGCTGCACCTCAGGGCTCTTTGGCAAGGCTCCCGCCAGCACGCCCGAGGGCCCGTTCCCGGGAAGCACATCCTGCATTCACCTCCCAATTCAATAGCCACGCACGACACAGCAGGTCAATCACGACCTGACACGAGAAAGGCCCGAGGTCTTCAGGCCCCTCATCCTTACCCCACACAACACGCACACAGAGCTCGTCTACAAATGCAGCTTCATCATCTGCGAGGCTGGAGCCTCCAGTGACTCTTCCAGCCCCAGGGCACAGCGACTGTACGCTTCCAGGTGTCTTCTCCAGATTTCAACTAAAAACAACAAAGCGGCATGGCTGCGGGACACGCAGGGACAGTCGGGGCAGTCCCTACTGGGAAGCACACTGCCCCATGGCTCAGGCCCCTACACGGGCCCAGCGAGGACTCCCCTGACCCAGCCGCCCCCTGCACCCTCTGCAGCCGGTCATTACCCATGGCCCGCGGTGCCCACTGGCCCTGCCAACCTCCCGCCAGGGACACCGCGGTGCTCAAGGCCACACTCGGCAGGTGCCGTCTGACCCAGGTCTGAGCCCAGCTCAAAGACAACAGCCGGGACCTGACCCAGCCTTCTGCCACTGCCCTGCGCGGAGAGGCCGTGCCACTGTCCAGGGGCCCTGCCCTTTCCGTCAGTCGATGCGAAGCCCGAGGACGCTCAGCCCTCCCCAGCACTCACTGTAGTGCGGCTCTTCTTTCCCGGCCGCAGGAGCAGGAGGACCGTCCTGCACTGAGCCGCAGGGGCCCTGCAGGGGCGGGCTGGCCGGAGCAGGGGGCGCAGGCTCCCCGGCCAGCTCCTGGCGCACGCTGTCCAGCATGGTCTTGTACGCCTGCCGGGCGGCCATCGTCAGCTCGACCATCCTGTGGAACTGGTCCTGGGGCGGAAGGAAGCGCACGGGTGGCAGCCTTGGCCCCAGGGAACGTGGGTCTTGGGGGCAGGGGGACACCTGGCAGGGGTGCTGCCTCGGAATCGCACCGTGCGCCCTTCCGAGCACCATCCTGCCTCCCCCGGGCTCGGGGCTGTCCCTGGGGGAAGCTGCAGGCAAGCCCGCGTCTCCTAGCCCGGACCCCCCAGCTCACCTGGGCCCCGTCGTAGCTGAAGATGCCCACCACGCTGACGGGGACGGCCTTGTTCAAACTGCGCCCCAGAGCTTTCCGGTTGAGCGCGAACACGAAGGGAATGTTCTGCTCACAGGCGTAATCGATGATGGTGTGCAGCGTGTCGTCCAGCCCACCTGGTCAGGGACAAGGAGATGACAGGGAGATGCATCACATGCAGCGTGGCGCTGGTACTGGTCGCAAAGGGCTTTGCTCTACACAGCGACACCCTCAGCGAGTCGTGCTGGACGCCAGCAGGACAAGCCGCTACCGCAAGCGCACCGTTCCTCTCAGCCACGTGGGAGAAACCAACTCTCCTATGTCCTCTGCCTAATGGGAGTGAGGTCTCACTTGTCTTTTAGAAGGGTCCCCGCCCCCAATCCCAACGGGGGGGGGATGGGCACACAGAACACCAAATCTCTGGGACACCAGCAGGTGTGCGACTGCCCCATCTCCACGTCAGGCACCCAAGTCAGTGTCCCTGAGCTGCACACTGCAGGCTCCCACACACGCTCCTTTCACTCACTAGAGGCTCACAGAACTCAACTCGGAATCCCTCATGTGCTTGCCCAGCCTATTCAGACTGTGACCCGCGACTGCCGTCACGGGCCAGAGCAGAGAGCACGGGGCAGTGTGGGCAAGGCCTGGAGCTTCCCCGGCCCCCGCAAGCGCCACCAGACCCGCCCGCATCTCCTCCTGGGCACGATCCAGGAGGCTCTAACCCAGTCCGGGGGGGGGGGGGGGGGGGAGGCATTTTATGGAGGCTTCTCAACATAGTCCAGACTGACTGGTCACTGGCCACTGGTTGATTCAACCTCCAGCCCCTCCCCTCCGTGGGGGCCAAGGCTAGGGGTGGGGTGAGGATGGGACCAAGCTTCCAACCCCCCAGATTATTTGGTTGACCCTCCTGGCAACCAGCCCCTACCCTTGGGCAGGTCTGAAGGTCATCTTCATTAACATAACAATGTTACTGTCCTTATAGGAGTATTCCAAGGTGAGAGCCGGGAACCGAAGACAAAAACCAAACAGGAAGGAGAAATCCAGGTCGTCCTCTGAATGACCAATAGGCGTTCCTTACAGATCACAGTACTGCGCTTAGTGACTAGTCACCGAACACTCACGGTGCACCAGGCCTCCGGAGTATTAGCCCCTGCGCGCACAAGAAGCCGGCAGGGGAGAGGCTGCCCCCGCGCAGATGGGGCCCCGGAGCAGAGACGTCTCCAAGTATCCCACGCCCACAGGGCCCAGCCGCCGACTCCCTGCCCTCCACCACCCGCTCTACCACCGAGCAAGCCGCCAGGCACGCTTGTGCGGCAGCACGGTCATGCGCAGGGAGAGCGGGAGAGGCCCGGTGAGAAGGGCCAAGGGGGGCTGTGTGTGCAGGTGACGTGCCCGCCACGCAGGGGGTCCAGCAGCCCAAACCTTTACCACAAGAGAAGTACATACGTGTGTCTGTGTGCAAGTCACGCAGGAATCACAGGTTCTCACGCAGGCGAGCGGAGCCAGCGAGGACGGCCACGGAGGATCACCGCAGGTAGGAACAGATTTGTCACCAAGTACGAAAGACGCACAGCGCGGCTTCGAGGCATTCCAGACACACGACAGAACATCTGCACGAAGGCGCCAATGCTCTCGGCCACAATGATCCCAGGGACAACAGACCAATTCTGTGTCCACCTAAGCCTTTGAAATACTCTTACTACAATGGGGATTTTTTTTGAAGAATAAAGAATATGAAAAAAATACACAAGTGAGAACAGCCTTTTGAAAAAGGAAAAGAGTGTCAGGCCAGCAACACCAGGTACGACAGCACAAAGACGGGGACGGGGGCGGCAGCACGGAGGCCCTGGCCGTCACAGGGCAGCGTGGAGCGTGAGCCCACTGGCGGGAGGAGCACTTTGAGGCAGAGGGGAAAGGCCAAACGGGTCGGCCTCTGGAAAGATCCATCCGGGAAGAAAGATCATCTACCTAAACTAACAAAAATGAAAACATGGAAGCACCAGAAAAAACAATACTAAAAAACCTAATAACCTTGGCACAAAACCTAATGCAATAAAATCACACTAATACAAAATTTCAGTACAACAGCAACACCCCAAGCCTCTGCGTGGCTGAAAAACGTTTAAAGAATAGGCAATGACAAACCAAACAAAAAAATACACAACTCTTACCCAAAGGACTTTTTTATTATATAAAAAAGAATACATCACTATTAAAAAGATCGACATCCCAAAAGACAAACGGGCAAAGCACGTGAACCAACAGTTCACTGAAACCACCAAGCTCTTCAAGAAAGAACCTGCTCCCCCCCCCCCCCCCCGCCGCCGGCGCCAGGCACTGGGCACGACCCGCTCCGGGCACAGCGGCGTCTGCCCGAGCAAGCCGCAGGGCGTAACCCATGGGACCCTCAGACGCACCCAATCTTGCGATCTTGGTGGGGCACCGCAGAGATGTTCCCACATGTAGGAAGGACAGCATGCAAGATGCGTCCTCGTTCACAGCAGCAGATGTCTGCAAAGAGCCAGGATGTCTGTAGGGACCGTGGAGCCCGGACTGACACTAAACTGCACACGGGTGCCACAGCGCCGGACGCCAGATCTCTCACACATTCACCGCCTGACTGTCGAGGACACATCCAATGTGGCAATGCTGGCTGCCTGTGGGGGGCTGCGGGAACCTGGGGGCCTTAGTCCTTGACAGGAAACCCAGCACCCGGCTGACCGCACGGCGCTGTCCCAGCAAATCCGCACGCAGACGGACAGACGGGGCCCACGCCATCTGCCTGAGAGGACAATGTCTCCCCGGGGCCCCGGTCACCAATTCTATGATCACCCAATTTTCTTTTGAGAAGAAACTCAAAAGCACATCCCACTGCTCTGGGACCTGGGAACTCACTCTGCAGCCGGTGTGATCAAAGATGAACATTTAGGCCCCACGTCCCTTAACGCTGCCCCGCCCTGGCCCAGATCCCCTGCAGACAGAGGAAGGCAAGGAGGAAGCAAGCTCTGCGGACAGAGCTGCTCAGGGAAAGCCTCCGTCCTGGGCCGGCAGGGAAAGCAGGTGGGAGGCGGCCCGAGGTGGGGCGCGTGTTCCTGAGCTCGAACTACAGTGAGTGACTCCCAACTTCCTGCCGGACACTCCCGGGCCCCTCAGCGCCAGCCACATGGTCTCTCTGCCTCGTGTCCCCCATCCTCAGAGCCGATCACAAATGCTCTCTGAGCAGCTGCTATCCCTTCAAAGGCCTGCTTTCTGGGTGGCCCCTGGCTGGCGCCAGGACTTGGGTTTCCGGAGGGCGCCCACCACGTGAACTGGTAAGAGGGGCTACGGACTGGGAATGAGGAGTTCATGCTGAGCGTCCCCTCTGCCAGGCAGGTCACTGCAGACGACACCCCACACGCGTACGCTGTGCGACTCCCCTGGGAGAGACGCTGGGAGACTGCACCTGTTTGTCTGACAGAGCGGCAAGTCTCGATGGTTCCGCTCCACCCGGCGCCCAGCCCGCAGTCTCAGTGAGAGCTGAAAGCATCTCCAAGTGCCCACTTCCCGGGACCCAGACGACAACACAACTCAGAACGAGCGAAATGCTCAAGACGACTGTCGTTTAAAATTCAAGTTCGGAATTACTAGACGAAATGCCACTCTGTGCGGACACAGAACTTTCACAGTCCGAGGCCAGGATACGAAGTCCTACCATTAAAGTACTGCGAGCCGTTGGCTACTTTTCCAAGAAGAAAACATGTATGAGATGTAATAATTGAGCTCCTTCAGCCTCAAAGCAAAAACTTCCTGTACCCACAGACACGGATGACGGACAGCGCACTGGAACATGCCACCGACGCAGACGCCTGTCGGCCAGGCCAGCCCTCTCTCCCCGGTCAGAGGAAAGGCAGCTCACAGGAACAGCACGGCGCAGTGCCTACTGCACACGCGTACCCACTGCTTGGTCTGGTTGTTAAAGACCCGATCCCAGGAGAACTCGGGACAAGAGCAGAAAGCTCCAAGTGCAAACGGACGACTGAGCTCGCCGACCTGACAGCGAGGCGAGTGGGGGCGCCGAGAGCCCGGCAGCCACGTCTACACTGGGCACCTTCCGCACGGAGGGAAGTTCGGAGGTGGCGGCGGCAAGCTGGCGTGCACACCCGCATCGGCTGGGCAACGCCGGGCACTGCGCTTCTAGGGCGGGAGGTGAGGACAGATGCAGGGTGGAGGCCGGCCCGCGCCAGGTGGGAGCATCTCACCCCGGGGCGTCAGAGAGAGGCCGTCGGGGCTCTCCGGCACAGCAGCGGCCCGACCAGCCAGCCTAGAGCGGGGCTTCACAGACCGGGTCCCTGGAGCAGCAGCCTCACTGGAGAGCGCGCTCGCAATGCAAACTCTGGGGTCCAGTGGCCCTGCTCCGGCCGGGGGTCGGGGCGATGCCGACGCTCACCAGCTGGAGAAGCACGGCCCTCCGACGAGGCTCCCAGCCTCCACAAGCCAGCCGCACCGACGTCTCGGCGGCTGGGGACAAGCAGACGCCCGACAGCCAGCAGCCATCTGCGGGAGCCTCCGGCCTGAGACTAACGGCAAAGCAGCGGCACGAGAGGCGGGGAGGCGGGGCGGGGGGAGCACCCCTACACCCTCTCCGTACATGGCTCAGGGCACTGATCCGGCCCCGAAGCAGCAGCGGCGGCAAAGAACACACAGACCTCAGGACAAAAACACAGCTCCTGGAAGTCGGAAACACTGGCAGAGACGGAAGACTCTGCTCCAGCTGAGGACAGGCGGCGGAACCCTGACAGAAAGCCGAACCGAGGGGAGGCAGAGAGCACAGCGGCGCAGGGCCCAGCACGGCGCGTTCCCAGCGGGCAGCGGGTGGCCCCGCGAGCCGCTTGCCCTCCTCGCAGAGCCCCGGGCACAGCGCAGCGCCCTCGCGCTTCCAGAGGTTGGAGCACGACGGGAGCGGGGGACAGCCGGGAGCCTGCGCTCGGCCCCGTCTGCTGGAGGCGCCCGCACACCGCCTTCTGGCGGCAGCACAGCCCGCTCCCCGGCCGGAGCCGGGAGGCCGCCCCAGGACAGCCGCGGGGAGCTGCAGAGGCCCCGAGGAGCCCAGCGGTGGAACGCCCCAGGCACCCACGGGCTTGGAGGAGGCTCAGGCCGAGGCTAGGAGCTGGAGGCCGGCCTCGTGTTAAAGCCCACGTGTGAGGGGACCCAAGGGATGGGCACAGCCAACACACAACCAGACGGCAAGGGTGCGAGGCCCCCGTCTGTCCTATTCCAGTGTCAGGGCCTGCTCCGAGCTAGCACCAGGATGAGCTGAGCGGGCAGCGAGCACGGCCAGCTGCTGCTCCTGGGCCCTGGGGGCCCCACACAGCCAGGAACCCTCAAGTCTCCAGCTGTGGAACTCAGAGTGTAGGATCCAGACTCGGTCCCCGCAAGGTGACCTGTACCACGTGGGAGAGACACACGCACCCAGAGCAGGATTCTGCATGCTCCAAGGCTCCCTTCGTCCCCCTGGCAAATGAAGCCACGGGACACAGGCCTCTGACTCCTGTCCCTCTGACATACAGCCTGTGTCTGCCCCTCACCTCACCAGCCCGCTATGTCCCACAAAACACAGCCTGCCTGTGGGGGTCGGACACGGCGCGTGCACTGAGCAGGGAAACGTAAAACGCACCGCCCCGCTGCCGGTACACAACCCCCGCGGCGGGAGCTCCGCCGGGCCCCCACCCCTCCGCGACAGAGGCACAGCGCCCCCTCACCCCGCCCCGGAGGCTGGCACACACAGGGACCTGGCCGCCTCAGAGCGCAGGGCACTGGGCGGCCCAGGGAAGCCTGCGAACACAGCCCTCGGGCCCCAGGGAAGAGAACCACAGGCGCTCCAGCGGCCGGGCCGTTACCTTTCGACTGGATCTTCTCACAGTTGGGGGAGATGATGACGCACTTGAGTCTCCTGAGCTTGAGATGCTTGAGGACCTCCCGCAGCCCCAGCACGAGTCGGCGTTTGGTCTTAGCCTTGACGGGATCCTTCTGGTACATGCGGTCTTGGAAACGCACCAGCTCCTTCAGCAGCTCCGTGACGCAGGCGTCCACCTCCTTACTCAGCATCTGGCTGCAGTAACTGAGAGAAGGTGCCCGCTGACGGCGGCCCTCTCGGGGGGTCCCTGCGAGGAGCGGCCCACGCGGCAGAGCTGGGCCGACGGGCCGGACTCCACGTCCTCCCCGGCTCCCGACCCCAGGGACGAAGCCTCTGCGCCGACGGCCCGCCACATGCCCCGTGGCAGCTATGGCCCACAGAAACCTCACTGGAGCGTGCCCTGAACAAAGTGGGACAGGAGCAGGCAACGCGCCCTCAGAAACCATACAGAGACACTAGACCACGGACGGGAGCTGTCACCTGGCTGCCCCGCGCCCCAACACGCAGCTCGACTGAAGGGCGCCTCCGGCAGCAGGTGCGGACAAGGACCACGTGGAAGCAGAAGAGGTGGCCCTGCCGTGGGCTCTGATGAGGAGGAAAGCCAGGGCCTAGCCTGGCGGCCTGCGCGCGTCGGGGCGAGACAGCCCCACGCTACACACCAGAGTAAGCACACCCCGCCCCAGTCCCCGCGGCGGGCATGGCCCCATGTCACTCACTCCCGGAATCTCCGGCTGTGGATCTTGGGGCAGCCAGTGCTGCTGGGGACCAGGTGGCAGCCCTCTACCTCCTTCTGGAGCTCAGCTCTCGGCAGCTCTTCCGCCCTGCCCTCCAGCACGGGCGCAGGGGACAGCGACTCCTCCGGCCCCCCTGCAACGTCAGAGAAGCCAGTCACTGCACGGCACCTGCTGCACTGGGCACGCAGGCAGAGGGCGGAGAAGGCCCGGGCACACCTCACAGGGCGGCGCCTCCGCGGCAGCCCCATCCCGCTAGGATGGCAAAGGTGACAAGTCCTCGAGCCACACGCTTGGATCTGTGTACTGTCCTGAACGCACAGCTCAATACTAACGCGTTCTCTCTGTGACACCGTGACTCTCACCCTGGTGGGAAAGCAGCTGTGCAGTTAGTGGAGTTCACTCTCACGGCCACTTCGAGCCATGAGGACCATTGATGCTGCACAGATCACACTTGGGGGCCTCGCCCCTCTGTCCCTCAGAACCCCCCCCCGGCCCAAGAGGCAAGGGTGCCGGGAGCTCTACCTGCCTTACGGGGATGCCCTCTTCCCGGCAAGTCGGGACTCAGACAACAGCCCCATTCCACGTTCACGGTGCAGGGCCCGGGGCCAGCCGCACTCCCCCGATGCGCACACGCCCGCCCCGGCTGCAGGGCTCCCCCAGGACCCCAAGCAAGCACGAGCGCTCGGTACCTGAGGGGTCAGCCTGCTCGAGGGGCTCGTCGTCACCACCGCTGTCGCCATCCAGCACAGCGTCACCGGCGGGAGCTGGGCTCACAGCATTTTCTTGAAGACGCTGCTGCTTTCTCTCCTGCCGTTCTTTCAAAATGATCTTTAAAATGAAATAAACAATTAAAACACCTAAAGAGTTGTCCTTAAAAATAGGCCCTTGTGCAAAATAAGCCACCCAAACTCCATGGGCGGGCATCGCGCCTTCTTGTGCCCTCACAGCAGCGACATGGCCCCCATCCCCTAGACGTGCAGAGCAGGGCACGCAGGACCCGGGCCAGACACCACTGGCTGCGACAGCCCCAACAAAACCCGTATTCCAGAATGGGAACACCAGCCAGATCCCGCGGGGGAGGATGAGGGCAGCGAGCATGAACAAGTGGAATGCCACGCCCCCCGTTCCTGCTTCTCTGTGCTTCCCAGCCAAGTACTGAAAGAGAAAAGCCCCGCCTCCAGGAGCGGAGGGCCCTGCTTCCTACTCTGCCGTCCCATTCAGGGAGGGGGATCATTCCTCAAGAATCACACACGCATCCTGAGCACATGCCAGTGAACACCAGAACCGAGAACGCTGAGGGCTGTAGGAGGTCACACAGACACGGCAGGCTCGGCAGGTTTTCCAGCGCCTGCTTTCACCGCGTACCTTCTTCAACGAGGTTGGCTTCTTGGCCTTGGGGACCTCCCTCTGCTTCCCCTTTTTCATCAGCGGGGCGCTGGAGTCCAACGGGTTGTGCGGGGTCTTCACCTGGCTCAAGTGGTGGCCCTTCTTCCCTGACGTGGTGTCTCTGGAGAGGACCGGCACCGCCCCGACTGCGACACGGAGGGGACACGGGCATCAGGCGTCGGCCGCGCCGCCGCCCAGCCCAAGACCTCACTCACTCATCCTTGCCTGGCTGACCGCTACACCGTCTCACTGACAACCCAATGAAGTTTAGTATCTCCTGGCAGAGAGCCAAAAAAACTATCAACTCATCCAGGGACAACCAGCGTCCCACCCCTGTGATCGAATCTCCACGTTGCTCGGCAAAGTCTGTGGTGCGCAGACCCCACCTTCTGAAACTAAGGTATTTCCAGACAGCGCGCACCTGCGACAGCCCTTTGAGGGAGTTTCCCCACCATTTTTGACACCACCTCTGCGGAAGCTGGAGACTGGCTTCCGAACACGCATCTGCTCTCTCACTAGCTTGTAAGATTCTCTTGAGTTTTCCAGACAGAAAGATGCTGTCCTAGATGCCCCCCACGCAGCTGGTGGCAAGCCCCCCACCGTCGATACGCGATCACGATCACTACTCGGCATTCCCACGGCACGCTCCCATCTTGCTCTACTTCCTGCCATCTTCTTGCTCGTTTATTTGTGCCTACTTCCTTCCCCTACCTTTTCATTAGGACCATTTTCCAACACGCGCCCAAAAAAAGAGAACGGTGCAACCACAGACCCCACACACCCACCGTCCAGCTCCAACATCAGTATTTTCCCACGTTATCTGAAGTATGCTGCTGAGTGACGCGTGTTTTCTCAGTCAGGCGTGACGGTGCCCGGCTTGAGGGCACAACAGGTCTGCGCCCTGGCTCTGGGCTGCTTCCGGCCGCGGCTCCACAGAGCAGCCGGCATCTCTGGACCTGTGCTCCCATGTTACACATTTGGAACATACGCGTGATGAGCTCACCTTGAAAAACCACCCCATGCTGACCCTGCTCCCATCTGCTCACTCTGTCCGTAATGCCACTTCCCGGGGCCAGACAGCTGGGCACCTGTGACTCCTGCTGCCTGGGCGCCTCCTGTCTGCCCAGTGCCAGTGACTCTCCACACAGCACTAGTTGTGCGCCTGGGAGTCCACCAACCCCATCCCTAAGAGCAGCCACCAAGCTGGACAAAGCTCTCATCCACAATCACGGCAGCCCTCCAGAAAGTGACCAAAGGCTCACGACAAACCGCGGGGCGTCGCTCGTGCGCTCTATCCAAGTCAGGTGAGAACAGCACCAGCCTGGGGCGTCCTATCCAGGCTGCTCCTACCCTCTCCCTGCTGACAGCTGGCTGCACCAGGGCGGAGAGGCTGTGAAATCCTGCAGCCTCACTGCTTCTGCCAGAAGGGCTGCCAGATTTAGAGCGGGATCCTTCAGAGAGGCGATCCAGCAACAGGCGGTCCAGCCAGCCTGAGCCGTGGCCCTCTGCGGGCAAGCAACAGGGCGAGAGCACATCTCCCCCAACAGCCCTGGCAATGACAGAGCCCGTGTGCACATGCAGGTGTCCCACGAGTCGCAGGACACTGAGGCGGGGCAGGCCTGAGCACGGCCTGCAAGCTGAGCGCACTCCAAGCCCACACGCACTTGGGAACAGACTGGGAGGCTGTGCGGTCTGGCCGTGTTTCAGCACAACCTCCAACACGGCTGTGCTGTGCAGACGCAGGGGTGGCCCCTGGGAAGCCACATCCAGGAAGAACAGCAGAAATAACTCAGCTAAGACCCCAGCCTTCAGACTCAGACCAACGCAGCCACTAAAAAAAACAAACCCCAAGAAATGAAACCATCACCATCGTTACTCTCAGGGAGGAAAAAAAATTCAGAAACCAGAGCTGCTATAACTTATTAACTAAAATAGTCCGTATTCTACAAAAAACTCAGAGATTTTCGAAGAAACAAGAACGTGTGAACCACACTCAGGGAAAAGGCAGTTAAGAGAAACTGCTGAAGAAGCGCCAGCGGCAGGACGTGGCTGACCCAGACCTCAAGGCAACCCCGAACACACATCTGAACCCAGGGTTTCAATAAACAGAAACTGTAAAGAGGGGGCAGCAGACCTGGCATGGTCGAGAAATCAATGAAGCTGAAAATAAATACAAACTATTCAGTTCCAAGAAAACCCTTACAGAGATGACGAAAAGTGAACGGAGCCCAAGAGACGAGGGGGCCGCCAACAAGCAGAGTAACACACATGTAATGGGGGCGCAGGGGATGAGAAAACCGAAAAGGTTTCAGAAGAAATAAAGGCCCCTTGGGGCACCTAGGTGGCTCAGTGGGTTAAGCATCTGCCTTCAGCTCAGGTCATGATCCCGGGTCCTGGGAGAGCCCTGCATTTGGCTCCCTGCTCAGTGGGGAGCCTGCTTCTCCCTCTGCCTCTATCCCCTCCTCCTGCTCTTTCTAATAAACAAAATGAATGAATGAAAGAGAGAAAGAAAGAGGGAGATGGAGAGAGGGAGAGGGAGGAGGAGAGGAGAAGGCAGGCCCAAACTTCCCAAATCTGACGAAAGCATTAGTCTCCGGAGCGAAGGCGCAGCCAGCCGAGTGGGTACGTACAGAGATCCACAACGGACATGTCCCGGTGCAAGTGCCCAAGGCCAAGCGAAGAGAAAGCACGGAGTACAGCACAGAACGGACGCGGGACTGACGGTCCCCGCTGTGTCACGGGCACCAGTGGAGGCCAGAGCATAGGGACACCCAAAGCACAGGCACAGCTTGTCTTACCACCTCCACAGACACGGGGCGTTTCACAAACTGAGGGCTGGTGGCAACACTGTGTCGTCAAGTCCACTGGCGCCATCTTCCCAACCGGATCTGCACTTCATGTCTCTGTGTCGCAATTCTCACAGTTTCTTAAACTTCGTTATTACCATTACTGGTTGTGGTGATCTGCGACCCACGATCTCTGGTTTGACTACTCTAAGTGTTTTGGGGCCACACGAGCAGCGCCTACAGAGACGGCCGATTTAATCCCTGTCTCTCCCCCTCTCCTCGCACCCGTTCCGAGACACAGGCCGAGTAACGACCCTACAGTGGCCTCTACGAGTTCAAGAGAAATTTCGGAAGGCATGTTGAAAGCGGAGACTGGCCAAAGCTAGACTTCGGGTGTCAAATGGTTAGCCAAGTTCCAAATACCAAGGCGGTTTCTGAAGGAAATGACACATGCCCAGTGAACACAAGGAAAACAGGAAGTGAAGGAGCCTTACTGCCGATACAGAGAAGTGTCAGTCATCTGGGCACAAGGTCAAACCAGCCACACCACTGCCTTCAGCCAAAGCCTAACCCAGAGCCAGGCCCTGACTCTCTTCCATTCTGGGAAGGCGGGGAGAGAGGAGGAAGCTGCAGAAGACAAGTCTGAAGCTAGCAGAGATCGGTTCGTGAGGTTTAGGAAGGAAGCCGTGTCTGTGGCATTAAGTGCAAGGCGAAGCAGCAGGTGCGGCTGTGGGAGCCACAGCGAGTGATCCAGAAGATCTGGCCGAGCTCATGACCGAAGGCGGCTCCACTGACCAGCAGATTCTCAGTGTGGGTGCGAGAGCCTCCCACAGGAAGAAGATGCCATCTAGGACGTTCCTGGCTGGAGAGGAGAAGTCCGCGCCTGCCTTCAAAGCTTCCAAGGACAGGCCGGTCGTCTGGTCGGGGCTGATGCGGTTGGTGACTTTAAGTTGAAGCCAATGCTCACAGACCATGTGAAAATCTTAGGGCCTTTAAGAATTATGCTAAATCTGGGGCGCTTGGGGGGGCTCAGTCGTTAAGCGTCTGCCTTCGGCTCAGGGCGTGATCCCGGCGTTCTGGGATCGAGCCCCACGTCAGGCTCCTCCGCTGGGAGCCTGCTTCTTCCTCTCCCACTCCCCCTGCTTGTGTTCCCTCTCTCGCTGGCTGTCTCTATCTCTGTCAAATAAATAAATAAAATCTTCAAAAAAAAAAAAAAAAAGATTCTCTGTCTTCCTCCTTCTGCCCCCCCCACCACACTCTCTCTCCAAAAAAAAAAGCAAGAGAGGAAACAGTTACATCCAAGGGAATCCCGTGAGGCTGTGAGGGGATTTTTTTCAGCAGATACTTAGCAGCAACAGGATACATTCAAGGTGCTGAAGGGAAAAACACACAGCTGAGAAGACTCTATCTGGCAAGGCTGTCAATTCAGAGTAGAAGGAGAAAGAAACGGTTTCCCAAACAAAAGTTAAGGAATTCATGACCACTAAACCAGCCCTAAAGGAACTATTAAAGGGGTGTCCGTGGGTGGAAAAGACAGACCATGAGCAGGAGTGAGAAAGGTGGCAGCACCAAAGCAGTAAAATCAAGTATATCTACAAAAATCAGTCAAGGGAGACACAAACTAAAAGGACGTGAAGTGTGACACCATATACCTAACACGTGATGGGGACAGGAGTAAAAATTCAGTGCTTTTAGGATGGGCTCAAACTTAAGCGACCGTAAACTTAATATAGACAGCTACCTGCGTAAGATGTGATATGCCAACCTGATGGTAACCACAAATCGAAAACTCGTGATACTCAAAAAACAAAGAGAAAGGAATCCACGTAGATCATTAAAGATGGCCAGCAAACCATGAGAGAAGAGAGCAAGAGAAGGATCAGAGAAGAATTATAAAACAACCATAAAACAAGTAACAAGATGGCAGTGACTACATACTCATCAATAACATAAATGGACTAAAAGCTCCAATCAGAAGACACGGGGTGACAGAGTGGATAAAAAAAATCAAGACCCAGCTATATGCTGTCCTACCAGAGACTCATTTCAGACCCAATGCCACATGCAGACTGAAAGTGCAGGGATGGAAGAGCATTTCCCATGCAGATGGAAGTGGAAAGAAAGCGGAGGTAGCAATACTTGCCTTAGACAAAACAGATTTAAGACAAAGACAGGAAGCAGAGAAGGATCCTACATAACCATAAAGAGGGCAATGCAGGGCACCCACGCGGCTCAGTGGGTTGAGCGTCTGCCTTCGGCTCAGGTCATGATCCCAGGCTCTTGGGATCCAGACCCACATCGGGCTCCCTGCTCAGTGGGGAGTCGCTTCTGCCGCCCCCCACCCCCCGCTTGTGTGCACTTGCACTCTCTCCCTTTCTCTAATAAATAAAATCTTTAAAAAAAAAAAAAAAAGGAGGGCAATCCAACAAGAAGACATAACAATTGTAAATATTTGTGCATCCAAAGTAGGAGCACCCAATAAAGCATTTAATAAACGTAAAGGAAGTAATCAATAGTAACACGCTAATAGTAGGGAACTTTAACACCCTACTAACATCAATGGATAGATTATCCAAACAGAAAATCAGCAAGGAATCAGTGGCTTTGAACGACACACTGCACCAGACAGACCCAACAGATACATTCAGAACGTTCCACCCTAAACCAGCAGAACGTACATCCTTCTCAAGTGCACACAGAACTTTCTCCACAGTAGATCACATGTTAGCCCACAAAACAAGTCTCAACAAATTCAAGAAGCTCACAACCATACCATGCATCTCTTCTGACCACAACGCTATAAAACTAGAAGTCAACCATAAGGAAAAATCTGGAAAGAACACAAACACAGGGAGATTAATAACATTTTACTAACGATGAATGGGTCAACTAAGAAATCAGAAAGTACAGGGAAACAAATGAGAAGAAAACACAATGGTCCAAAATCTTTGGGACGCAGCAAAATTTGTTCTAAGAGGGAAGTTTATGGCAATACACGCCTACCTCAAGAAGCAAGAAAAATCTCAAACAACCTAACTTTACACCTAAAAAGAAGAAAAAGAAGAAAACGAAACCCCAAACAAGTAGAAGGAAGGAAATCTTAAATATTATAGCAAAAATAAATGATACGGAGACTAACAAAAAATCAAAAACCACAGTAGAACAGATCAGTGAAACCAGGAGCTGGTTCTTTGAAAAGATCAACAAAACGAGTAAATTTTTAGCCAGGCTTATGGGGGAAAAAAAAGAGGACTGAAATCAACAAAATCAGAAATGAAAGAGAAGCAAAACCAGAGAAATACAAAGGATTGTAAGAGAATATTATGAAAAATTATATGCCAACAAACTAGCATAGAGCAGAAATGGATAAATTCCTACAAACACATAACCTCCCTAAACGGAATCAGGAATAGAAAATTTGAAGAGACGATTACCCTCCGTGAAACTGAATCACTAATCAAGAAACTCCCAACAGGGGCGCCTGGATGGCACAGCGGTTAAGCGTCTGCCTTCGGCTCAGGGCGTGATCCTGGCGTTACGGGATCGAGCCCCACGTCAGGCTCCTCCGCTGTGAGCCAGCTTCTTCCTCTCCCGCTCCCCCTGCTTGTGTTCCTTCTCTCGCTGGCTGTCTCTCTCTCTGTCAAATAAATAAATAAAATCTTTAAAAAAAAAAAAAAAAGAAAGAAACTCCCAACAAACAAGAGTCCAGGACCGGACGGCGTCACAGGTGAAATCCACCAGACGTTTAAAGAAGAGCTAATACCTACTCTTCTCCAACTAGTCCACAAAACAAAAGGGGGAAGCTTCCAAATTCATTCTGTGAGGCCAGCATTACCCTGACACTAAGACCAGATGAAGACACTACAATAAAAGAGAACTACAAGACAACACCTCTGACGGACACAGACGTAAAAATCCTCAAGAAAACAGCACACTGAATCAACAATACATCAAAAAAAAACATTCACCACGATCAAGTGGGATCTACTCCTGGGAAACAAGGGTGATTCAGTATTCACGAATCAACATACTACACGCACCAATAAGAGAAGGATAAACACCGTATGATCATTTCAACAGATGCAAAAAAAGCATTTGACAAAGTACAACATCCACTCATGATAAAAACCCCTCAACAAAGTAGGTTTAGAGGGAATGTACCTCAACATAATAAAGGCCACTTATGAAAAATCCACAACTAACTTCACACTCAATGGTGAAGAACTATGAGCTCTACCCTAACGTCAGGAACGAGAAAAGGATGTCACCACTTTTATTCAACACAGTACCCAAAGTCCAAGCCACAGCAGTCAGAAAACGGCAAGAAATAAGTCTTCCAAATTGGAAGAAAGAAGTCAAACGTTCACTATTTGCAGATGATATGATACTATATACAGAAAACCCTAGACTCCACCAAAAACTACTAAAACTGATAAATGAATTCAGTAAAGTTGGAGAATACAAAATCAACATACAGAAATCCATTGCATTTCTATGCACTAATAATGAAATAGCATAAAAAGAAATTAAGACAACAGATCCATTTACAATAGCACCAAAAATAATAAAATACCGAGGAATAAACTTAACCAAGAAGGTAAAAGTATGTGTGTACTGTGAAAACTATAAAACACTGACAAAAGAAACTGAAGAGAACACAAACAAATGGAAAGATATTCCATGCTGGGGCGCCTGGGTGGGTCAGTCAGTGAAGGCTCTGCCTTTGGCTCAGGTCAGGATCCCAGCGTCCTGGGATGGAGCCCCCGTCGGGCTCCCTGCTCGGCGGGGAGTCAGCTCCTCCCTCTCCTCTGCCTGCTGCTCCCCCTGCTTGTGCTCTCTCGCTCTCAAATAAATAAACAGAATCTTAACAAAGAAAAAAAAAGATATTCCATGCTCATGGATGGGGAGAATACTGTTAAAACGTCCATATTATCCAAAGCAGTCTACAGATTTAATGTAATCCCTCTCAAAATATCAACAGCATTTTTCGCAAAACAAGAATAATTCTAAAATTTTTATAGAACCAGAGAAGACCCTAAATATTCAAAGCAATCTTGAAAAAGAAAAACAAAACTGAAGGTATCACAATCCCAGACTTCAAGTACGAAGCTACAGTAATCCAAAGAATATGGTACTGGGGTGCCTGAGAGGCACAGTCAGGCGTCCAACTCTTGTTTTCAGCTCAGGTCATAATCTCAGGGTCACATGAGTGCAGAGCCTGCTTCAGATTCTCTTTCCCTCTCCCTCTCTCTAAAATAAGTAAATAAATAAATCTTGAAAAAAAAAAAAAAAAAAACCAGTATGGTACTAACACAAAAAGCAAACACACGGATCAATGGAGCAGGACAGAAAAACCAGAAATAAATCCACAATTATATGGCTAATTAATCTTCAAAAATGGAGACAAGAATAGACAATGGGGAAAAGGTGGTCTCTTTGACAAATGGTCCTCGGATAACTGGACAGCTACATGCAAAATAATGAAACAACTAGTTTCTTACATCATACACAAAAATAAATCCAAAATGGATTAAAGACCTAAACGTGAGACCTGAAGCCATAAAAATCCTAGAAGGCAGCACAGGCGGTAATGTCTCTGACATTGGCCACAGCAACATTTTTCTAGATACGTGTCCTGAAGCAAAGGAAATAAAAGCAAAAATAAACTGTTGGGACTACACTACAATAAAAAACTTCTGCACAGTGAAGGAAACAATCAATAAATCTAAAAGACAACCTACGGAATGGGAGAAGATATCTGCAAATGATACATCCGATAAGGGGTTAGTACCCAAAACATATAAAGAACTTACACAACTTAACACCAAAAAAACAAATATTCCAACTAAAAATGGACAGAAGACATAAACAGACATTTCTCTAAAAAAGACATGCAGACGGCCAACCGACACGTGAGAATACGGTCAGCCTCACTCACCAGGGACACGCGGATCAAAACCACAACGAGATCCCACCTCACACCTGTCAGAATGGCTCAAATCAAGAGCACAAGAAACAAGTGTGGACGACGATGTGGAGAAAGGGGGACCTCAGGCGCTGCTGGGGGGACTGCAAACTGGTGCGGCCACGGGGATGGAGGCTTCTCAGAGAGTTAAAAACAGAGCTGCCCTGTGATCCAGGAATCACACTACTGGGTATTTACTGAAAGAACAGAGAAACGCGAATTCAAACAGACACGCGCCCCTGTGTTTACTGCAGCGTTATTTACGACAGCCGCGTTACGGAAGCAGCCCGAATAAAGAAGTGGTACATATCCACATATACGATGGAATATTACTTAACCATAAAAAGGAAAAAAAGAAGTCTTGCCATTTGCAACAACAGGATGCATCTAGAGAGTGTAATGATAAATGAAATAAGTCAGAGAAAGACGGATAACATGATTTCACTCACGTGAAATTTAAGAAACAAAGAAAAAACAAAAACAAAAAACCCCCAAACTCTTAATTATACAAAACAAACTGATGGTTAGCAGAGGAGGTGGGTAGAGGAATGGGTGAAATGGGTGAAGGGGTTTAAGAGCACTTACTGTGATGAGCACTGAGTAATGTACAGAACTGCTGAATTCCTGTGCTTTACACCTGAAACTAACATAACACTGTACGTTAACTATACTGGAATTTAGGGGGGAAAATATGCTGAATCTACCTTCCCTGTGATCTTTACATGGAAGAAGAAAGCCTGGGGACAGCACATCTGTTTACAACATGGTTCACTGACTGTTTTAAGCCCACTGTTGAGACCTATGGCTCAGAAAAAACGATTCCATTCAAAACGGAACTGCTCACTGACAGTGCAACTGGTCACTCAAGAGCTCTGAAAAGATCAATTAACAAGATTAATATTGTTTTCGTGCTGGTAACACAACATCTACTCTGCAGCTCACGGATCAAGGAGTTATCTAGTTATCTTGACTTTGGAGTCTTATTACTGAAGACCCACATTTCATGAGGCTACGGCACAGGCTATGAAATGTAGGTCTTCAATAATAAGACTATCTGTGGCAGACAATGATTGCTCTGATGGGTCTGGGCAGAGTGAACTGAAAACATCCTGGAAAGGATTCACTATCTGGAAGAGGTCAAAATATTAACATTCATAGGAGTTTGGAAGAAGCTGATTCCAGCCCTCATGGATGGCTTTGAGGCGTTCAAGACTTCAGTGGAGGAAGTCACTGCAGATGTGGGGGAAACAGCAAGAGAACCAGGCTCAGAAGTATGGCCTGAAGATGGAACGGAACTGCCACAATTTCGTGATAAAACCTAACGGGTGAGGAGTTGCTGCTTACGGATGAGCAAAGAAAGTGGATTCTTGAGATGGAATCTACTGGTGAAGATGCCGTGAAGACTACTGAAATGACAACAGAGGATTTAGAATAGCACGAACGCAGCTGTAAAGCAGCGGCAGGGTTTGAGAGGATGGACTCCAGTTTTTGGGTTTTGTTTTGTTTTTAAGATTTTATTTGTATCTTTGAGAGAGACAGAGAGAGCATGAGCGGGGGGAGAAGGAGGCAGGGAGGAATCCGACACGGGGCTCAATCCCAGGACCCTGAGATCATGACCCGAGCCAAAGGCAGACACTTAACCGACAGAGCTGAGCACCTAGGCAGCCCCAGACTCCAGGTTGAAAACCGTTCCTGAAAGAAGAGTGAATCCATGCGGCAAACTTCAGGGTTGCCATATTTTCAGAAATGGCCACAGCGGCCACCACTCTCATGGGTCAGCAGCTTTAAACATCAAACGAGACCCTCCACCAGCAAAAAGAGGATGGCTCCTGAAAGCTCAGATGACAGTTAGCATTTTTTAGAAATATTTTTTATTTAAGATACATGTATGTTGTTTTTTAGACATAACGCTGTTGCACTTAACAGACTGCAGTACAGTGTAAACGCGACTTTTATATGCACTGGGAAACCAAAAGTTAATTTGACTTGCTTTACTGCAATATTCGCTTTTTTGCAGTGGTCTGGAACGACACCCACGGTATCTCCAAGGTACATATGTACTGAGGGAGAAAAAATTCGCCAAGCAGCAATTCTATATCCAGCAAAACTATCTTTCCCAAAACTAAACGCAAAATAAAGACGTTCCTAGACAAACAAAGCATGGGAGACTCCGATGCTCAGCAGAACTCCCGTAGGATACGAGAGGAAGGCTTTCAGAAAAAATGCTGAAGGACGTGCCACTGGACGGTAACGGACTCCAGACGGATAAATACAGAACTCTCACAGCTGTGAATATAAAGCTGGTAAACAAATTTTTTTCTCATTCCTTGTCTTAGTTTCTTCAAAAGACACGACTACACAGAGCAATCCTTACAACACCGCACTGTTTCGTTTATCACATATACAGGCGTGGAACAGACGACAACAGCGCAGAGAGAAAGAGGGACAGAAGAGTTATACTGCAGTCGAGTTTCTCCAGTGTGGAAACTCAGACACATACTGTAATTCCTGGAGCAACCACTTACTTTCCTATTTATAAGAAAATCATTTTTTTTAAAGGAAAGAAAAAAATAACTGAAGAAATCAAAATGGTACTCTGAAAATATTTACATGGGGTGCCTGGGCTCAGCCGGTTAAGAGTCAGACTCTTGATTTCAGCTCAGGTCATGAGCTCAGGGTTGTGGGATCCAGGCCCAGGCGTGAAGGTTGCTTAAGATTCCCTCTCTCTCCCCCCATCCCTCCCCACCTCTAAAATAAAATAAACAAATAAGTAAATAAATAAATAAAATTATTTACTTAACATAAAAGACGACAGTTAAAAAAGAACAAGGAAGACATGAAAGAATTTAAAAAACCACCAAAACAGCAGATGTAAATTCAACCACAGTAACAATTACATTAAATGTGAATGAAAGGAACACCCCACTCAAGAGGCAGAGACCGTCAGATTGGGTAAGAGAGAAAAATGTGACTACATGCTGTTTAAAGGAAACACACCGTAGATTTCAAGGCACTGTGTGCTACACAACCAGGGCTACCCCTCTCTGTGCTCCTGTAAAAACACGGATTGCCTCCTCGTGGCCCTGGCGGCCAGGTGGGGAGATGTGATTTGGGGTCCAGGACAGACTCGAGCCCCAAGCCCTCTGAGTTATGTTCTAGACAGAAAGCTCTGCGGAGGCGTATCCAGCACTGGCTCAGCTAAAACTAAAGAGCAACCCCAAATTCCTCTTGACTGGTTCTTACTTTTACCGCGATTTGGGCATTCCTGGGATTCTGGTCAAAATATCATTTCAATATTATCAAATCCCAGCCTCACAATTCAACCTGCAACTACTTAGAAATGTGACCTGAACCAGAAAACATAAAATCTGCCTCTTAAAAATACTGGTACATGAACGGTACACAGAGGTACTATTCACAACAGCCAAGGTGGAGACAACCTACGCGTCTGTCAGGGAGGAATGGGTAAACAACTGAGCCCAAGGAATAGGATTCAGCCACAAAAACTAGCCAGATGCTGATGCAGGGACGGACGAACGTCCAACGCGCTCTGTCAAGTGAAAACAGACTGACACAAAAGGTCACCGATTGCACGGTTCTATTTACATAACACGTCAGGACAGGTGAATCGACAGAGAAAATGCACACGGGGTTGCCAGGGGCTGGAGAAATGGGGAGCTTACAGGGCAGCTTATTGGGCAGGGTCTCTTTCCAGCAGGATGAAGAGGTGCGGAACCAGAACAACGAGACGACACGACACTGTGGATGAACTCCACACCATGAACTGTACACCTTAAAACGGGTAGTAAACCTCAGAAACACCCTGATGAGTGAAGGAAGCCTTGCACGAGGGAGCATATGCTGTAGGATCCTATTTCTACGAAGCTCTAGAACAGGAAAAAGGAAATCTGGGGCAAAGACTACACACGGGGCTGCCTGGGGGCACAGCAGGGACCTGCCGGGCTCGGCCAAGGGAGTTTCCGAGGGTGCGGACGGCCGCTGGGTTACTCTGCGGAGGGCAGACCTAAGATCTGTGCATTCGCTACACACAGGCTTCACCTGCAAAGACAAGGAGAACCACGGACGCTAGCCAATGACACGCGCGCTGCAACACTGAGAGCTGCTATCGACCAAGGTCGGCAACTCTGAAATGCAGCAAAAAAAATAAAATCTTGATGGGTGGAAAGGTCAAGTCAGCCAGCTTTTCCTTAAAGGGCCAGACGGTAAATATTTTAGGCTCATGAGCACATTACTGTTAGAACACTTAACTGCCATTTCTTAAACTCATCATATTTAAGTAACTTGTAAAAATTAGTATTTTAACTTTTCCTAAGCACACAATTCGGGGGCATCAATTACATTCACAATGTTGTGCGACCATCACCCCCACCTATTTCCCAAAGTTTTTCGTGCCCCAAACTGAGAGTCTGTCCCCACAAAACAGTAACTCCCCATACCTTCAACCCCAGGTACCCTCTAGCTCTTTCCGTGACTGTCTATTCCTGCTCTCTCAGGTAGCATGGGCCCGTCTGCGCTGGCTGATCTCAGAACGTTTCCACATTTATCCGAGTGGGGGCAGGGGGCAGGAAGGCTGAGTAGCGGCCCACGGTGTGGCCGACCACTCTGCCTGCCCATTTGTGCTGACGTACACTTGGGGGTGCTTCCACTTTGAGCGATCTGGAGTAACGGTGCTATGAGCCCTGGCCTGCAAGTGTGGGGGTGCACACGGAGGATGAACTGCCGGGCACACGGCGACCCTGTACTTAGCGTCCTCGGGAGCTGCCAGACCGCCTCCCATAGTCGGCTCCCGCTCTCCCAGTTCCCAGCGCTCTCCACTTTCTCCACATCCTCGCCGACACCCGCTATGCTCCGTTTCTGACGACAGCTACCACAGCAGGCACGAAGAACCAGCTCACTGCAGTGCTGGCGTGCATTCATCTAGGGACTAATCACGTTGAGCATCCTTCCACGTGCTACTGGCCACGTGTGTACCTTCTGTGGAGCAACGTCAAGTCCTTCGCCTATCTTCTAGTGGGCGTTTACTGTCGAGCTGTAGGAGTTCGTACATCTTTGGACATCAAATTCTTATCCGATATATGATTCGCATTTTCTCGCCTTAAGTAAATTATCTTTTCATTTTCTTGATAATGTCCTCTGGTACACAAAAGATCTCGTTTTTGATGAAATCCTATTTATCTACTTTTGCTTTCGTGGCCTGTGCTTTTGGTGTCCTAGGTAAAAATTCACTGCCTAATCATAGGTCATGAAATTTGCCTTTATTTTTTTTATTTTTGAGAGAGAGAGAAAGAAAGAGAATCTCAAGCAGACTCCCCACTGAGCATGAAGCCCAACCTGAGATCGTGACCTGAGCGGGACAAGAGTCAGAACATTTAACCAACTGAGCCATCCACGCGGCCCACCTCTGTGTTCTTCTAATGGTTTTATGGACTTAGTTCTTATATTCAGGTCATTGCCCCATTTTAACTACCGCATACGCTGTGAGGCAGGAGCCCAGCTTTCTCTGGCATGTGGAAACCCAGCTGTCCCAGCACCATTTTTCAAAATTGTTCCTTGTTCTTTTAATGAATGTATTTTGGTCAAAAATTCACTGGCCATAGATATATGGGTTTATTTCTGGACTCCCAATCTAGTCCATTAGTATCTTTCTCCTTATGCCAGTACCGTGCTATTCCGATGACATATACACACTTTTGATTAAAGATAAGGTAGCCACAGAGCAGTCTATCTGAAAAAGACTCTCAGCCATTTCTCTGAGATCAAAAACCTCCCTTACCTGAGAACACCACAGGTTTGGAGGACGGCTTTGCGCTCTGGGAGTGCTGCTTCTTTTCCAGGGCTGCCAGCATTCCGCCCAAATCCAACTGTACTGGAATCTGGCTCTTCTTTCCACTATTTTTAAAATTATTCTAAAGAATTAAAAAATCAGAAGTTTTCTTAGGATAGCGTGTATTTTACAAACTGTGCTTTGCATTTTATGACAAAGATAAAACGAAACCTATTTATAGCAACCATAAAAAATCTTTAAAAAGTTAACTAAAGGAAAACGCAGATAATCCCACATTACCGTTCACTGTGACTGCCGTGGCTGTCTACTTCCTCCCCTCCCAGCCCTGGGCTCCCCCGTCTGCATCTGCACTGTGAAGAGCTCGTGCCTACAGGCGAGAAACCAGGCCTTGTGTGGAGTCTTTGGCAACACGGATGGAAGGGGACAAACCGTACCGTGGGAATTCAAGTGAATGTGACAACGTGCAGAGTTTCACTTCTCACAAACGTGAAAATAATGCCCCCACTTGAGAAGGCAAAATGACAGTCAAGATGCTGGAGACTAGTGAAGAAATGGGGCCAAGTGTGCAAGTTCTCCATCCGGGTGACGAATCACAAGTTCATCCCCCAATGCACAGCGGGGCCGGGGCTCAAGGAGAGTCCTCTCTTCACCTTGTACTGACCGGTTAGAGGTGAATTTTGGGGGGTCTCCTGATCTTGTTTTGTCAGACACTGCTGCCTCACAAAGGACTTCCCATTTCCCAAAGAAACAGTCAACGTTTTCACTTTCCGTCAAAGATCCCCAGGCCGCTGTGCTCCCCGCGTCCTGACGCAGGAATGGCAGCCACCACCGGTCTTCTTACAAAGGTGACAAAACGCGTGCGCTTAGAGCAATTGTATTTCAACACCCTGCATGTGATTCTCCAATGAAGGAAGAAATTAAAACCAACCCACCTTTCTTGGTACCTAAAGAAGTGTGGAAAATAGTTTTTCTCATGAGTTTAGTTGAGCGAGAAAAGTTAAGCCTAAAGCAATGACAGGGTCCATCTAAAAATTACCTGTGGCTGCTGTTTGGATTGAAATTTCGGAGATGCTACTCTGTCTCTTCTTTCAGACGCAACTGCCAGATTGGGGAACTCGTCGGCATCCTAAGTAAACCACACACCCTTTAGCTCTTCGCGGATCATGAGAATCAAGCGTGCCCACGTGCAAGCTCTTTCTTGCCCGTGTTCTCGGTCTGTAACAAGCTCCCAGAGTTCGCGAGGGGATCTAAAACAGCCCCCAAACTGTTTTACTCTTAGAAACAAATTTAAAGATCAGTTCTAATCCTGCTGCCCTGGAGGGCAAGTGGGCGGGAGCCCCGAGGACATGGGTGCCCCAGACTCCCAGCACAGGAGTATTCAAGCACCCAGCCTTCAACTGTGTTTCCGTTAAAGTCACTTTAGTCTAGACTCAGGAGATGGAATTACTCTGTCCCGTGTGCTGCTCCCAGGCTACAAAATAGAAATAAAATAGAAAATAGGGCAATGGGCCTCTAATGACCATGTTGAAGCCATTTAAAAACATCTTACGGGCTTTTGTTAGCATTTTAGTTGACTCTCAGAAGTTATGTGGGATATGGGAGAACTCTATGAATTATTTGTTGGCCCAAATCATAATGCTCTGCCAGGGTCACAGGTCTTCACACACACAACCCTAGTGTCCTCAAGGGAATATTCTAAGAGCCTTGGGAGTCCCCAGGTTTAGGGGAAAGTCTCAGGTTTGGCCCTAAGCTGGATGGCAGGCAGCAGTGCTGAACACCCAGAGTCAGGCTGCTGGGTCTGGTACCGAGTCTAAACCCAGGATGACCCCTTGCAGGACAGGGGCCTGTCTCGCGGTACCACAGGAAAACAGTTCAGAGTGATTTTGCAAGTCTGTGGAATTCCCTAGGCCAGGGCCCAGGACGGAGCTATGGGATTCTAATCTCTCTCGAGTGTAGCATGTTATATTCCTATTTCTGGATAGAAAAGGAGACCCTGCAAAAGCCAGCATGCCAAAGCAAGGAAACACAGGGGAACAAGATCCTGAGGACTAAGTGTGAGCACTCTGGTATGCGCACCACTAGACCACCACACGAGCACTGCTCTCGACGACTCAGCGCTCCACCGCTCGCCGAGCGCCCCCCCATGACTCAGCCATGGCGCTGGGCCGCCAAAGGGAAGAAAATGGGGGACAGCTATTCTCTCTAGCACTGGGCAAAGATTAGCAAAGGAATCTGCAGACTTTCACTTAGGAAGCCCGTAGGAATCTGTATTTCTATTAGGACAGACCCACATATTAATATCGTAAAAGATGAGTAATAAATATAAATGTACTTCAATCCTTGGTGGCTCTTGAACGGTCAAGACTTCATATTTCGATTTAGACTTTTCTTTCTTTTTCTTAGGCTTTCTCGAGGCTTCATTCTGTTCAGGATCAACACCTTGTGAAGCTTTAGACTAGACAGAAAAAACACAGCAAAAATCACCAGTTTTTAAGATTCAACAGAATGTTTACTTCCATGAATCAGAGCAAACTTGAGATACCGAGTCGTTTAACCACATGGCAACTTTGCTCAGACTCTGGCTCCTCATCTCCACTTTCCCAAGAGCCAGCATCAGTAGAGTACTTCTCACGGGAAAGAAATCCGTCGAAAAAGCTCTGGTATCCAATTATTTTGAAACTGGCTGATTTGCACATACCTACTCCTGAGCCAGAGGGGGTTATTGTAACGTCTCTGATACAAGCTTGAAGTCTTTTCATAAATGCAGGTGTGCTGGGCGCCTGAGTGGCTCGATCGGTGAAGCGTCTGCCTTCAATTCAGGTAATGATCCTGGGGTCCTGGGATCGAGTCCCACATCGGGCTCCCTGCTCAGCAGAGAGCCTGCTTCTCCCTCCCACTCTGCTGCTCCCCTGCTTATGTGTGCGCATGAGCTCTTTCTAATAAATGAAATCTTTAAAAATAAATAAAATAAATCCGGGAGTACCATTTCTGGCACCATGGCCCGGTGGTCCTTAAACCTCATCGCACATCTGAATCCCCTGTGGAGACTTCAAATCAGACCAACGTCTGGGCCCATCCCACGCCTGCTGAATGTGACGCCCCTCCTCCCACCCCCCCTCAGTCAGGTCAGATGCACCTTGGCCTCGGGGTCTCTGCAGGTGCCCCCACACTCAGATCTAGGCCAGGACTGCACCCTCATTCCAGCTCAAGAGCTGTCCCATCTCCGTGCAGCCTGTCCCTCTCCACCCCTTCTAAAGCACTAATCACTACCCGTCTGCACACGCTGGTCTATCAGATGGAGGCGCTAAGAGAGCAGGGCCTTCCCGTGTTGGGGAGCTACTCTATCCCCAGCGGGGACTAATCTTCCCGTGCCTACTGGAAAGAATGGTGACCTCCTGACCTAGAGGAGCTGCCTGTGATATCCTGTGAAGTGAAAAAGGCAACGCTAAAGGACGAGGTATGTAGAACAGTCTCATTTTTGTCTAAAAGGAAAAAAAAAAAAACTTAAAAAACCAATCTCTATTTGTTGACATCCTGAGGAGCCTGAGGTAGAATACCTATCTGTTGTTAACACGGGCTTCTGAGGGGTGGGCAACAAAGGGAAGATGACATCATTCATAAGTAGGTCTTTGCGGCATTGCACTTGCTATTTTGGTAATAAGAACTCACAACACAGAGTTTCAGAGGGAAATACCATTGTGACCCTAGCACCCTGTTACGTAGGAGACCATGCCCCTGGGCTGTAAGACTACAGGCGACCTAAATTTTGTCTTTACCTTAGAACTTTTCTAAAATAAACTCTTCTTACACTTATAATTAAAAAACAATTTTAGGGGGCTCCTGGGTGGCGCAGTCGTTAGGTGTCTGCCTTCGGCTCAAGGCGTGATCCCGGCGTTCTGGGATCGAGCCCCACATCGGGCTCCTCCGCTGGGAGCCTGCTTCTTCCTCTCCCACTCCCCCTGCTGTGTTCCCTCTCTCGCTGCCTGTCTCTATCTCTGTCGAATAAATAAATAAAATCTTAAAAAAAAAAAAAAATTTTAGGGGCGCCTGGGTGGCTCAGTCAGTTAAGCGTCTGCCTTCGGCTCAGGTCATGATCCCGGGGTCCTGGGATTGAGCCCCATGTCGGGCTCCTGCTCACAGGGAGCCTGCTCCCCCCTCTCCTCCCTGCTCGTGCTGTCACTCTCTCTCTCTCAAATAAGTTAATGCAATCTTAAAAAAAAAAAAAGGTTCTGGGAAAATAAAATCGTTATTAACTCTGAGAATCTTAACTGTCATGAGAACTCTGTCTGGTTCGGATAGTGAGACGGCAGCCGAGGGGCAGCCCCACCCCGAGGCCTGCCATGCCGCCTGTGCCCATGCGCCCACAGCTGGTGGCTCCACGTGTACTCAGAGGGTCTCGCCTGTGCCTCCGGCATCCTTCACATTGTTCAGAAGGCCGTGAGAACAGGAGACACACAGGCCTGACCTCGCCATAACAGTCAGCAGCACACCTTCCCTCCATCAACGGACCATCAACACACGGCTCCCGTTTGTGCGGGGTGGTGTGTGACACTCTGGGTAACACAAAGTGTCCTCAGACTCCAAAAGGCCATCACTGTACTAAACAAACATGGCCATATTTCCACCTCAAATAATGTATCAATACACAATGAAAATCGGGGCGCCTGGGTGGCTCAGTCATTAAACATCTGCCTTCGGCTCAGGGCGTGATCCCGGCGTTATGGGATCGAGCCCCATATCAGGCTCCTCCACTTGGAGCCTGCTTCTCCCTCTCCCACTCCCCCTGCTGTGTTCCCTCTCTCGCTGCCTGTCTCTCTCTCTGTCAAATAAATAAATAAAATCTTTAAAAAAAAAAATACACAATGAAAATCAAGAACTGAATCGAGACCAATAAAAAAGGCTCTTGGAGAAATAAATCTAACCAATAAAAAGGACAGCTTAAAATTATTTGAACGGAAAGGGAAAAACAGATTCCGAGATGCTATCTTACGAGCTGCAGTTAACCAAGAATCAGTAACATGCACCAGATGACCACAAAAGGTGGAATTCAGTGGTCTTGCTGTCCTTACCCTACAGGTAAAGGCAATTTAAACCCAACAGATGAAAGACGAGGAGGGAGAGGCAGGACTTTACACACCCGAGCACGAACTTCTGCCAGCATCTCTTCTTTAAAGACTTCAAGATGGTTCAGAGACGTCGTAAGACCATGGGTGTAAAGTGTACATCGTCCCTTACTCTAAAGCTGCCACAGGTTCCTTGACTGAGGTTCTATTTTTCTCAGGGTACAAGTACCACCGACTCAGATCAGCGACTAGAGCACAGAATGAAACCCCTTGTCGGCATCCGAGAAGACGACCCGCCAGCACAGAGGATCCACGCAATCCAACATGACACGTACCTTTTTAGCGGAGAGGATGTGCTTCTCTTTGTAGGAAGGATCCGAAGACACAACTTCAGGAGGCGACATACTAACGCTTTTTGCGTCTGCTGACAAAGCGACCGTCTTTAGGTTTATCATGGAAGTAATGTTTTTAGGGGCTGCTGACTGTTCTGTAGATAATGTCTGCCGAACAACATAACCCATTGGTGTCCAAGACAACTCTGCTCAAAAACAACCAAAGTTGTTGAACAATCTCAACAGTAAAATGAAAACGCTTAGAAATTCTAAACACGTATCATGTGACGTCATTACTCAGAGCATAATTAAATGCAGACTGGTGCTCAAAACATTGTCTCGGAAACTACAGCGTCTACTAAGCTTTCTTCTTGGAACACGTAGGCTGAATTAACTTGTAGGCTCCGTGATTTTCCTAGCAACCGGTTTTTTAACTTGGGGGTACAGGTGGGTAAACTACAGTTTTGGCCAAAAAGTAATAAAACTTAACACAGTTAAGTCCACACAGCAAACACACAAAAATTAACAGGGCACAGATCGAATTTCAGCCCTACTAACCTTGCTATGCAGCATTCGCATCGGAAGTCAAAGATAACAGACTTTGGCTACCACGGCAAGTGCTAATTTCTCTGTTTTTAGACCTCAGGCCTAAGCAGAGCAACGTGACTCCTTAGGTGCCCACAGACAGAACAGGACCCGGGCCGGCAGCTGGGGGCGTCCCCCCAAGAAGCCAGATAGGCTGCTTTTGTACCAGACCTACACACCACTCAAGTCGCCTTTTAAGTGAAGGTTTTTTACCAAACCACACACATACCACACGAGAATGTAAAAGAACACACTCCTGTGAATAGATCTGGAATAATCTTGTAAAAATGTCCTGTCAGGACAAGTGACTCAGAAAAATTAAACTCAGAATTACTGAACTCTCTCTGAACGTGTCACTTCTGGGACAGTCAGGCCAGATCATCCCTAAGTATGGTTGAGGCTCCCAAGACCCTTTCGGGGGTCCGAGGCGTCAAAACCATTTTCCTGACGGAAGGAACAGGCCCTGAGCCTCCCTGCGCGCTCTCTCCTGAGCGTCCAGCAGCGTTTTCAGGAGGATGCATGACCCGGGACAGTGAACCACTGCATGCTGAGGCCACGCTACCAAGCCAGTTGGTAAAGAGTTGCAAAAACGTGAAACGAGGCTGCTCTCCTCATGACGGTTTAACTTTGGAAAAGCTATTTTTCATAAACAATATGCTATGCTGAGGTGCCTGGGTGGCTCAGTCAGTTGAGCGTTTGACTCTTGACTTCTGCTCAGGTCATGGTCTCGGGGTCCTGGGATCGAGTCCCACGTCGGGCTACACACTCAGTGGGGAGTCTGCTTGAGATTCTCTCCCCCTCCGCCTCTCTCTCCCTCTCCCTCCCACAAAACAATCAGTCTTAAAAATATATATATGCTATGGTAACAGGTAATGGCTTTATCCTTGTTACTTGTAAGAGAATTAGGAAGTGATTTTTAGAAGTTCTCAGTTTTAACTCTGAGTATTGCAAATACTGATCATTATCATGCAAATAAACAGAAGCTCTCTGGGGCTTTTTAAAGGATGTTAAGAGGTCGTGACACCTAAACTCTGAGAACCACTGGTGGTGACTATACTTAAGGAAGCAGTAATTTCTGAGTTCATAAGACTTCTCCCTTAACTGGACGAGCTGGACACATTTCATTCAGAGTTCTTTGCTCCTACTTTACACCCTTGCACACTCATGTGGGATCTCGTGTACTTACTTCCGGCTTCTCACCAGTGAGGTCAGTCTGTCCACAGCCCACCAGCTGTCTTAAAGACGACTTTAAAACAAAAACATTTCTGTTGCACTGAACTAAAAGTAACTTGGAAAACAGGGCACTGGTGTGTTAAAGCTGCCGCAGCCCCTCTTACCTCTGGTACAGGAGGAGGGATCGGCCGCAGCGCTGCTGGTCATGGACTCCGCTGTGTCCGTCCTTCTCACCACCACTTCACCCTAAAAGGCAAGCCAGCATCTCTGTACTACTTCAAATTGAAAGTAATCACTTAATTTTTAAACACAGCTTCCCTTGCCATTTGTAAAATCTCCAAAATATATGGTAATTAAAAATTTCAGGGGCGCCTAGGTGGCTCAGTCTGTTGAGCATCCGACTCTTGGTTTTGGCTCGAGTCATGTCGTCAGGGTCGTGAGACTGAGCCCCGCATGGGGCTCCACGCTGGGTGTGGAGCCTGCTTAGGATTCTTTCTCTCCCTCTCCTTCTGCCCCTCCTGCCACACGCCCCCTCCAGCTCTCAGGCTCGGAAAAAAAAAAAAAAAAATCCAAGTAAGTAAAAACATACGTAATACCCAGTCTCACTCCTTGGAGGAGAAACCACCCATGGTGTTCAGCTGAGCCCGCAGTGTCCCCTACTTCTCTGCCAGGGGGAGAAACGCAGCCTCGCTAAGGGCATCATGGCACACACACCACACAACTTGTAAAAGATCCGTACACGACAGACAAGTTGTGCGTCAGCACAGATGAGCCCCCACCACTTGAGGCCACAGGGCCCCGGGGGGGGGGGGCACTGTTCCCCACGCCCACATACCAAAGTTCTGAAAACCCCATCAGGAGGTCCACAGAGACAGCGAGCATACAGGGAACATGAGGCAGCCAATGACAAGCAGGCAGGCGAGCACACGACGACAGACCTGAGGGCGGCCTCGGGGTGACCACGGCGCTCAGAGCACAAAGAAACCGGTCCATTCAAATCTGGATGGACTTAAATTCTAACACTCATATCCTTCAACACTTTTCCCACTATACCATTTCATTGAATCTGAACCCAGTAACAAAAAATAAAATTACTGACACACAGCCTGTTCTTTTAGTAAATATAACTTACACGGTCACCATGGCTTACCTGTCCAAGAACAGTTACTCAAATTGCACAAACCCACAAAGATTCAGGGCAACAAGTTTTCAAGAACT